>NC_022028.1:27228764-27238421 GCF_000317375.1 Microtus ochrogaster | reverse complement strand
AATGATAAAACTGTTGGAAATGGCACACTATTTTAATACCCTTAGTTGCTTGCACTTTCTTCTTCTCTCATCTACAGAACCAGGGGACAGCCTGACCCAAGGAAAGGAATTTCAGAGGATGATTGATACAATCATTTCAGTCTGAAGTTGGGGGCACCTTCCCAGTGAGCTCAGACAGCAAATGGCAGTTTACCAAGTTAATTTATATTGTACACAGCAAGCAGTAGGAAAATGAGTTGGAATCCATTGCATGCATGTAAATGCTGGTGGGTATGGCAGCTCACCTGTAATTTTAGAGCATCCCCAGAATCTAAATGTTAGATAGTTAGACTAGTCATGTTGACGAGCCCTGTGTTCAATTACAAACCTTGTCTCAACGAATAAGATGGAAAACAATCAAGGCAGATTACTGACATTTGTCTCAGGCCTTTACCTAGAAATACACACTTCTGTGCACTCTCGAGTACACACGTATGAACATGCATAAGACATACACAGTCAAGACATTACAAGATTGCACTTTGAAAACCAAGGTAAAGCAAGACATAGATTCTCTCCAATGGCCTCCTTTGGGAACTCTTCTCCACTGAGCTGAGCTATTTTCACTTTAGCCCAGCAAAACTGATTAAGGATTTGGTCTCTAGACCCATAAGAGAATGAACTTACATTGTTTTAACTCTCTGAAGTTGAGATAATATGTTACAGCCTCAATAGGAGCTGTCCCATTTAGTTCTGGTCTTGGTCTTCCAATTGGCAGCCCCGCCCCCCATTTTAAAAGATATGTTAATGTTTATGTCAGTCATTAATTTTTCTTGTTTTTTTTTTTTATTTTTCTATTTGCCTGACTGCCACTTGTATGCATCTGTCGTGTCTTTGTAGCACTGATTGTACCTGTTCCAGTTGTCATACAGGCTCTAGGACTCAGCTGCTTAGGCTGGAGAAGTGATCAAAATCTCATTTCTGTCCCCATCTACTCCACATTTGAACAACACCTCCACATTCAGATAGAATCAAAATCAAACAGTGTGATGTTTTCTCTTGCTTTCGAAAGTTATTCGGAAAATGCAAGGAGAAAGAAAATCTACCAATTTCCCATAGTTTTGTTTTACTGTATTTTTGTTCCCAATAGTCCAAGAGTCTTTATTTTTTTCTCTTTATTTTATTTTAAGGACCTTTCTTTAGTCACCGTTACATGAGAATTTGGCTAATAAAGTTTTCTTCACTCAAAATTATCTGAGGTTAGCTGTGATATTGCATGAATTCACTCACCTGCTTGAGTGAATCTCTTGGACCCACACATTTGATCCCATCTGGGAACAACATAATGAGATGTAACCAAAAAAAAAAAAACCACACACACACAAAAAAACAAAGTTTTGATTTCTCTTTTGTTTCTCAAGGTTGTTTTTGGTGGTTGGAATGAGATGTCCCCCATAAATCTTTGGCATCTGAATACCTGGTTCCTGCCTGGTGCCTGGGGAGAATTAGGAGGTTTGGTCTTGCTGGAGGAAGTGTGACACTGTCTGGTAGAAACTGAGGTTTCAAAAGGCTTGGTGTTATTTCAAGTTAGTTCTCTCTGATTGCTTGAGGTTTAAGACGTAAGTTCTTCATGGCTGCCCAGCTACCTCCACTCTGCCATTATAGACTCTAAACTTCTGAAACCGTAAGACAAAAGTAAAGTATTTCTTCTACAAGTTGCCTTAGTCATAATGTTGTACAATAGCAATAGAAAAATAATTAAGACATATTTTTTTCCTAGGTATAGAATTCTGAGTTAATAGATCTTTCAGGATTTGAAATCACTCATAACACTTCTTTCTGGTTTACTGAAAAGTTTGATGCTTCCACAGTGGTTTTTTGTCTTAATGTTCGCATACTATTTCTCCCTTATGGTTCATTTTAATTTCTTTAATCCTTACAAATTTAATTATGACTTGTTCTGATATGCAATAATTTGGGTTTGTCCTGTGTCTTAGACAGTGTTCTACTGCTGTAAAGAGACACCATGACCCCAGCAAGTCTTATAAAGGGAAACATTTAACTATTAGGGCTGGTTTATAGTTTTAGAGGTTTAGTCTACTATTGTGTGCTCTCTCCACATCATAGTGGGAGTGCGTACAAGTTCAGTGAATTAACATCCACTGAAACAGACCTGAATCAACAATGGGATGGAGCAGTAGTTGTGTTTGTCACCAGCTTCTTCACCCTGCCACTTTGGGACATCTCTGAGACAAATTATTTTGTAGAATTTTCCTCCTGAATTAAGTTTCACTTGTTCCCAGTGAGAGGAGGCGGGGATGCACATGTTATGGATTGATTCCCCTTGTCTGTTTCATTTTCTCATTCCTCACCTATGCTTTTTATACCCCCAAAACACATGTCCTGTGTCTTCACCTCAGAGTCTGCTGTGCCTCCTTGACTGCATGCAGCTAGCCTTCAGGTAAGGTTCTTGTGGAGCTCTGAGCAGATCACAACCTGGGTGGCTTTGTGTCTTTGTTGGAACCATGTCTAGCCTTTCAACCATGTGATATCCCAGTTCCAAGCTAAAGTTAGAAGTGCTTGGATCACGGCTGTTTTGCTAGTGTGCTGTGTGGCTGTGGGACCTACCCATGGCCATTCCGACTCTCCACATACTCATTTTCCAAATGAATGTAGTAATGCCCACCTCTTAGTCTGAGAGGCTTAATGAGATAATGAATTTAAAGTGCTTCTAGTAATTGCTCAATTTCTGCACATATTAGCCAAAGCTGCCACTATCACTTGGGCCACATCTACCCAAGGTAGGCTTCAGCTCCACAAATGCCTACCTTTCTCAGCCTCCACCAGCCTTGCTCCCTCTGGCTCTCTGCCTCGGCCGTTCTCTCTGCTCTCCTCATTGTCCTTGTTAGATCATACAGCCTCTATTTCTCCTGCGTTCAGCCCTGAGAGTTCCCTTCCTCCTGGCTCTCTTATCTCTTTGGGTCTTGAAACCTATATTTGTATCTCACACTGTGACTCTTGATGCCATGTGTACAAAATAGGGCCTCGCTATGCCCACAACCCAAACATATTTTTCTATTTTTCTGTTCCTACGTTTATTAAAGGCAGCAGCAAATATATGTCAAAGTTTGAAATCCTGAGATCAATTTATAATTTCTTCTTTTTAAATATATAGCTCCCCCCCCTTTTTTTTTAACCAAGTTACCAGATACTGTAATTTCTATTTTACATGTCAGTGTTGTCTAATGGAAGCGTGCAACCTATTAATGAATTCTTTTCAGTATGAAGGCTTTATTGGATGCTGGTGAGTTGAGTTTTTCTTGTACCGATGTGCCATAGCTCCCTTTCTTCACAGGCTGGTTATGGGATGTCTTGTCTGGGTTAGTGCTTAAAAGAGAATCCTCCCACACTGTGGAGAAAGCTAACATAGACTATCTATGTTGGTATTTAGAAGCTTGATAAATAAAAATAAATATCATTTGTTTAAAGATGATGTAGTATGAAATTAATAAATATGTGCACAATAGTTACTTCTAGATTGCTTGTATGTATGCATTTGCAGTACATCTTTATATATAACTTATACCCATCCATTAATGCAGAAAACTAATATTGTTAGGTTTAACTATGAAATATCCTTACAAGTTCATGTGTTGAAGGTTTTTGAAGGTAGGTTCTTAGTGATGGAGTCTTTTGGCAGTAGGACTTACCTTGAAGAAGCATCACTTGGGACCTTTGAAATTCATACCAGCTATCTCCTCCTTTTTCTTCTCTCTCTGCTTCTCGGTTACCATGAGACGGGTGGTCTCTGCCACATGCTTACACTGCTACCATGTTCTGCCTTAACAGGGGCCCAGAATCAACAGAACCAACCACTATGGACCAGAGGCTCCAAAATCACAAGTCAAAATAAATTCGTCCTCGCTCAGGTGTTTCATCAGGAGTGACAAAAGTTTTGTGTATACTTGCATGTTAGGGTTGGGTCCCTACTTGGTTGCACGGAGATTTAAACACCTCTGCACTCTCCTGGGTGATAAACATGTATTGTATGCTATTGAGACAAGCCTTGTGGGGATCCCCTACTTTCCCTGTAGCTTGTGGATGAGGGCTAGTCACCAGAAAGACCAGGGCTGGATTTGAGCATGAGGCTTCCAGATTTGCACTCCAACTTCAGCGAAGTGAAGGAGGATGAAGACAGGGCTCAGTCACCAGTGACAAGGACATGCCAATCATGTCTGCATTTTCACCCCAGTTAGGAAGCTCCTGTGTTGGTAAATTTATGGAGTGTTGGGATTTCCTACACCGAGGGTATGAAATCCTTCCCTTTCCCCTTCCCCAGTTCCCTGACCTATGTCTGTCTTCTTGTTTCTTCCTGCTCCTTGTTCTCTCTAACAATCCCTATTAGTAAATGAAGAGTTCTCTGTGAGTTTTCTAGAACATTAATGAATCTGGAGAGAGGTTATATGGTCACAAGTAATTGGCAATGGTCCTAGGGCTTATTACTGCTCCCTGTAGTAGAGAAGGCTTATGGGTTTGGGCTTTCAGCTGAGGCACACAGATAGACTGTCTGGGTAGACAGTATCAGGATTGAGTTTTGAAATATCAGTTGGTGTCACTGAATTCCTGTGGAAAAATAGAAATTGCTATACACTTGGCACCAGAAGAAAGATTTTACAGTTGGTTAATGAGTTTTGTTAGAAAGAGATGATAAACTTTAAATAAAAAAGCTAAGTAAAGCAAGCGACAGCTACTTAAATAGAAGGATTTGGGGAGAAAAGGAAGAATATTACTACAAACAGAGGAAGTATCAATTATTTAAAGTCTCTATGAACGAGGAGACAAAAGCAAGATGATAAGACAGCATTGATATACAATCTGAGATAAAGAAAAAAAACACGTGCAAAGCTATTCAAGGGAAATATTCCACCATCGCAGAATGCAGAGGCGTTAAGAAGAAGCTGCTGTTGGAGAAGAGTTGTCAGTCTTCTGACGGATGAACATGAGAAAGTGTATCAGAGAACAGAGGTGAGGGACAAGGCCAGGGAAAGGGTATCCTGCCCAGGGAGGCAAGGCCACAGTGAGCTGATTCAGACAGCAGAACCGGAAAAGACAGAATGACCAGAAGACTGTGGTAGGATCATGATTCCCCTGGAAGATGAAGGAAATGTTTTGGTCACTCAGAAGAGATAAATGCACACTCCTTCTGCAACAAATCACAGGATTGAAAGCAGATATGTGATAGTACGGTCAGAGAAACTAGAGAAAAATACACGTGAGGCAATTCAAATTGCAGAAATCAACAAAATGAAAATTGAAATAAATAACAGGATACAACTTACCACAGACTTAAAAGAATGGGAAAAAAACCCCAGCATTTTCCATACGTAGAAAATATATGTTCCTTCCTAACTCTACGTGGGACTTATGAGTTGGTACATTTAAGGGAATGAAATACTCATAAGTGGGTAAGTATGTATATACACCTAAACTCGAAGCTCTTAAAGTACACGTTTCAATTCAGCAACTTAAATTTTACGTCTTTCTTTTCCCAAGGAAAAGCTTTGTATAATCCAGTTTATTTATAAATACCATTATCCCCTTACTCTTCTTAGAAATCATTTTCAGTGTTTTTTTTTCCTTTTTAAAGTTTTAGTTCTAGTGGGTAGAAGAGTTTCCTTCTGCATTCTGAGGGTTCAGGTTCAGTAGTTGAGTCTATTGTGCAAAGCCCTCCGTAGGGAGAGAAGCTGGATAAACTTACACTTGCTTCCTGCATTGGAGCCTCACACGAAAGAAGAGTGAGTATTCACAACCCCGAGAGACCTAGAAGCACCCTCCTTGTAGGGTAGATGGGAGAGGGGTGTTCAGACAATTGCAGAAGGCGAATTCCAGAAAATATGAAAGGAACCTCAGAACCCAGGTAACAGCTGTGTGGGGTTGAACCCTATCACCACCCTCTTCCACGGGCAACTCCATGAAAGCCCCAGTCTCCCCAGTCTCTGGTCCCCACACTTTCGGTTCAAAGCATCAGTAACAAGTGTGGCAGCAGGTTTGGGGGTGTCATTTCCTGAACAATCTTAACACTGATGCAATTCTGGATGCCATTTTCTCCTCCATTCTCGTTTCAAAGCTGAAAATTCTCATCCCTACAGCTCAGTGGTTCATAATTTCCAAATAGTACATGATGTTCATTGGACCGAGAAAACAAATTTAGATACAGTATTTAAAAGCCATATGGAAACCTACTATTTTGTAACCAAATATAAAGATATAAAAGATTTTAAAGGGAGTGATCTTGCACGGAATAAGCTGCTCTCAGAAGCCCACCTATTAAACAAAAACATTTGGGATGATACATTTCTCCAGAATAACTTTATGACACATTACTCAGAGAGGGTCCAAAGGTTTTCCAACCAATGTAGGCTCTGGAGATTCCTCCTGTTTGCCCACTATAATTAGATAATAAGACCCTATTGCTGAAGATGTCATATACCTAGGATGAATGATAGAGCATAAATGAACTGTAACTGAGCTAGAAACGTCCTCTCTACTGACTAGTTCCCGTCGTCCCGGAGGATGCTATGCAGGCTGCTGGAGGAGCAAAGGTATCAACAGTCTTGGCTGGTTGTGCAGCCTATGTTTAATGAGCCCAACCTGCCCATCAAGATGTGCCCACCTGTGCAATAATGGCCCAACAGCTATGGGGGTATGCAACTGTTCTTTTATTGATCTTCAAGGAGGGAAACCATGACTGGTATTGTAATTCTTGTCAAACGCACATGGCAGGGGAGATCACAGGCTATAGCAAAGGGATTGAATACCGTTGTTTAACCAACTTGAAATACTGTCAAGTTGCCTTCTAAATACCTATTTTTGTGCCCATAGATGGGCACCGCTTGGTGCCTTATTCAGAAAGCCTCTCTTTCCCAGTGAATGACAGAGACAGTAGAATCTCGTGACCACATGAGGTGTGAGGATAGGTGACAAATGGATTCTCAGGCTTACACTGACATTTATACCATCCTTCCTAAGGCTCGGGGACCTCTGGGGAAGGAGTGGAAAGACTGGAAGAGCCAAAAGAGAGAGCTAAGAAATGTCCCTGCAATCAGGGACTCTCAGGAGCTGCGGCTGCCTGCGCTGATGGTTTCAGGGAGTCAGGGAATCATTGCCTCCGGTTATGTACCCACCAGTGAACTGCCAATTCGGTGGTTATACAGATGGGCTTGCTTCAGCTAAAGGGACCATAAAACAAAACTAAAAGCCACGAGCTTGGGAAAGCGGTGGGTAGGAAAGACTGGGAGAGTGGAGTTAATAGGGATGGGAGGAAAAAAGAGATCACCTGGGGAGAGAAGAATTAAATGTATGAAGTTATCAAATAACAGGATTGTTTTATCAGTAAAAATAGAAGGAAACACACATAGCAAAGCACACAGACAGGCACACACACACACACACACACACACACACACACACACACACACACACAGACATGCACGCACCAGACACACACACAGACAGGCACGCACACACACATATTATACCAGAAAAAAACCAAAACTCTTCTGAAATATAAACTCTGAAAAAAAAAAAGGACACCAGGAAGTGACCTTGGTTTTAATTTGATTTAAAAAAAAACCAAAATGAATTAAATTGAGTTCAATGATAAACCATGCTTTGCAACTTAATTGGACATTACAGGACCAGAGAGTGCCTCGATTAGGAAAGTGAGTGTGACATCTTCTCTCAGCTCCTTGATGCCACGTGGGTACACTCTCAGGAAGGTCTTCCACCCAGGGGAAAAGGCAGGGGAAAGTGAGCTTGGTAACCTTTCTCACCTGAAACCGCAAGATTTTGTGGGACACTAATAATCTTGGGAGTGAACGGCGGAGATGTGCTTTGTGGCGTGTTCCAGGCACAAAGGCTGCAGCATGCGGGGGGTGCTAGGTCCCTGACAGTGTCATATTAATTTATGGCAAGTAAACAGCCATTACCAGGATTCATAAAATGGATAATTAATGGTATTGTTAGCTTTTAAAAAATAGAAAATAAATGGCCACTTACTAGTGGTTTGAAATGCTAATGAATTACTGTGGGATCACTTCCAGTGAGTCACGTTGATCCCCCAAAGCCTGTTCTGCAAATGCAGTATAGAATTCTCCTGGCTGTTGCTCCTAAGTTGACCTTTCTAGCATATTCTAAAGGGAAATGGGAGGCTGTCCATTGAAGCCCCCCTTGGTGGTTGTCTCAGGTGGGGATCTTCCTGGCAGGGCAAGATGAGCAGAAATTCCTGTTAGGGCATGATTTGCTAGTATTTCTAATTTAAAAACTAAATATAATAATAACAATAGTAATTATTATTCTGTGTGTGTATGTGTCCATCAACCACATTGTGAGTGTGGAGTTCAGGGAAGCACTTATAGGAGCTGGCTTCTCACCTTGTGTTGGAGGTTCAGGGCATGGAACACAGAGGCTCAGGCTTGTGAGACAGGGACTTTTACCTCTGGTCCATCTCAATGGCCTGATGAGCTGGCATTTTTGAAAAGGTATGTTTCATATTGAAGAACAGGAAAGATACTGGTCTACAAATTTTAGGTGTGGAATTAAGAAACAAGACAATAGTGGGCTGTGGAGATAGCTCAGTTGGGAAAGTGCTCATCTTGAAAGCATGGAGACCTGATTTCTCCAGAATCTGTGTACAACAACAAAAAAACAAAAAACAAAACAAAAAAAAAAAACCCTGTGGTGCAAGCGCACATCATTCCAGCATTGGAGAAGCAGGAGCCGTTTAATTTTTAGGCAAACTCCCAAGACTTATGTTCTAGTGAGAGACCCTGTCTCAAAAACAATATGCATGAGTCCCGCAGAAGGATACCAAGGCTGACCTCCGACTTCCACATAGACATGGACGTGTATGTGGACACCACCTCCACTAAATGCAATAAAACAAAATAGTGGACAAGAAGAAATCAGCCTTCGTAAACTACATGTCAAAGTCAGGACATCACCTTCCCCACTGCTGCTAAGTAAAGCCTTTTGCTTCTGCTCAGGACACTTTGAGAAAGGCCACATGAGGAACTTTTGTTCCATGGGGTCCAAAGCTCTGTTTATCTTCCAAATTCCTCATCCCTAAGCAGTCTTGAACATTTTGTCTTTTGGTTCCAATTCTCCTATATTCACTATGCATATCCATACTTCAAAAAAGATAAAGATTCCTTTGCTCTTCCTTCTTCTGTCTTCCCTCCCCCTCCTCAGCTGCCCTCCAGGGCAGAGGCAAATGGAGAACTCTGTCCCTGTTCCTCCAGGAGCTAAGATTAGTGATGAGCATACTGGCTCACTATGCCACCCAGTCACTCAATCTTGCAGCCTTGCCTTGGTCAATGGTGATGAGGACAGCTCCTGGGGACCCAGTAGAGACAGCAGCTCCCTGTATCACATCTCGGTGAATAGGAAACAGTGCAGCCCTGTTTAGCCCTGTGGTTAGAGACTTCTCAAAAATTGGCTCAAACGCTCCCCGCATGCCTGTCTCTTCCCTGCATGGAAATATTTGCCCTCAATTCATAGATTTTAAGAATTAGAGCTGTTGTGTAGCCCTTTCTGTTAATGTCAAAGGCTCACTGTTTAGCACGGAGGAAATCCCAGGTAAAAAAACCTTGTCTCCAACCACCTCCAGTCCAGGAAAAC
>NC_022028.1:27198220-27228275 GCF_000317375.1 Microtus ochrogaster | reverse complement strand
TTTGGGGAAATATGACTAAAGCATTTTGTTTACTAAGGCCCAGTAGTGTAGAGGTCCCCCCACTCCCTGACTCCCCAACTTCCTTCTAAATTAGTGGCAACAGCAGCCTGCCTGGGAGCACAGAGGGTCCCAGGAACCCCTGGGACACTTCTCCTACTTTCACAGTTAAAGGAAACGCTGCTTTAATTGTACTTGAGTCTTTAGAGGAAGGACCTCAGCAATCTACGCTTTTGAGGATTTATAGGTGGCGCTCACCAACAGCACGATTATACATTTGAAATGTGGCAATTGGCTTCATTTTTCACTCTGGCTTTAGAACTCATCCCTCTTCTGACTTTGAAGTGCAGAGAACTCTCGCAGTCACCAGCCATTCTGGAAGGCAAAATGTTAATCAGGAGAATTTATTTTCTGTGCTAACGAATGTTTTCCTTAGAGATTTTTTTTTTAAAAAAAAACATTTTAGACAGAACTTTAAACAAAGGTATAAATCAAGTCAGATGGAGGAGAAATTTCCTCAGGGAACAATGTCTTCATCTATAAGATGCTTCGGGTCTTTGAGATGCTCCAAGAGGATGCAGCTTCTACAGACAGGAGAGATGGCCACAGAGACAAGAAGTAAAAGATCCTCTTCCTCTAAGGGGATTTATTCCAATGATGGGAAGGACAAGCAGTAGGGCCTGGCTGTGTGGCTGAGGGACTGAGTACTCACCTAGTATTCAAGGCCCTGGGTTCCATCCCCAGCAATGAAGATGAAAAAATAAGGGCAATTAGCAGTAACAAGGTAAAGAATTAACAAGACAATCGTGGCACCTTTCAAAAGGTTTCCGACCAGCGTTCTGCCATTGCATATGAATAAGCGAGAGTCGTTTCTCCGGGGCTCTGATCAGCAGATTTGATATATGGATTGCGATCAATTTTTTCTTATGGCAAATCTATATGTTATTCTCTGTCTTCATTTGGTGCTATTTGCTGAGTGGCTGTTACTAGGGGGCAGAGGTCGCTCTCTGCCAGTGGAGGCAGCTGGGTAATCTTTTAGTCTTCATAAGAAGAGTGCGAGATATTAAATCACACTTGACGTACCTGAGGCCCAGCAACTTCATCCATATTTTATCTGCTGTAAATTTAATACCACAGCACTTTTTAGGGTGATGTATTTATTAACTGGCTGGGGATGAGCAGTACAGAAATTCAGTTTGTTCAGGAAAATAAAATGAAGACAGTCTGACAAGTTTGAGAAGTAAGCACAATGGCTATTTATTACTTTTTAAACACACGGTGTGGTGAAATGTCTTTAGCAGTGTTTGTTCAATAAATGCAGAATGCTTTCTAAATCATCTCAGCTTGATTTTTTCCTTTGAATTTTAATAAAATCTTCTTCTCTTAAGGCAGTTTGCTCCCCCTCACCCACCGCCTCCAGCGACTTGGTTTCCAGCTCACTTAGTGCTCTTGGGAAGAACCAAAGCTTTGTTCTGTATGAGCTGCCATGCAAAACTAGGAGAAACTGAGTCACAACCAGCCTTGAGGGATATAAAAATGGGAAACATTTTTATGGTTAGAATCATTACGAGAACTGCCCTTGGTTTCTTTGGAGTATAGGTATAGACAAGATATTTAGAAGGCAGTTTGACAGCATGATCATTTAGCAAAACAATAGTAGGACCCAGCAGGGCATAGGCCATTGTCAGCTGTGAGCTTTTGCCCAGGTTTAAAGTAGCTGACATGAATCCCCACGTGTGAACTCAGCCCTAAATAGGACACCTTGTCAGTTCCATCCCCTCAAGTCTCAGGGATCTTTGTGAAACAGAAGGCAGAGGTGGTTGATGACATCCAGGGAATTTACCTTCTGGACACAACAGGGCTCATGCC
This sequence comes from Microtus ochrogaster, assembly GCF_000317375.1. Taxonomy (NCBI): domain Eukaryota; kingdom Metazoa; phylum Chordata; class Mammalia; order Rodentia; family Cricetidae; genus Microtus; species Microtus ochrogaster. Next base: position 27,226,409 of record NC_022028.1, on the reverse strand, counting down.
CATCTGAACCCTCAGAGACTGTGACAGCGTGCCCAAGAGGGACACAAGTTCAAGCCAGAAAAAGTCCCAGCACCAAGAAAGAAAAGTGGGCACCATTACTCATTGTTAACTCAGAAGCTTTTTGCAGTTGGTACCTGTCAGGAGAGGAACAATCAGTTTTCTTCAGTGGAAAACACTGGGTATAGTAACTCAAGGGCTGGCTCCATGCTCAAGAATAGCTAGCCAACACAAAATGGACTCCATGATTTTTGTATACCTCTTTTGTTTGCTTGCTTTTTTCCTTTCTGTTTGGTTATATTTTGATTTTCTTAGGGGATTGAGACAGAGAAAGAACATGGAATTTGGCGAGGTTGTTGGGAGATATAGAAGGAGACGAGGGATTGAAAAGAATAGGATCAAAACATATTGCACAAATATACTTTTAAGGTCAATAAAATAAAAACTTTTTTTAACCTATTAGCTAGGTATGAGCAAACATTCTGGAGGCAGGGCAGGAGGATCTTTGTGAGTTTGAAGTCATCACAGCTTTATGTAGTGAGTTCTAGGCCAGCCGGAGCTTATGTATGTCTCATTATGTGTGAGACCTTGTCTCAAAAACAAAGAAGTCCAACAAAATAAAGTGAGACATAAACACAAGGTATGACTCAGAGAATGCTTGCTGAATGCTATTGAGGCTCTAGGCTGTCCCTGCATTTCAAAAATCAAGAAGACAAAAAAGCCAAAAAAAAAAAAATTCAAATCAAAGCTTTCTTTGGGGTGTGGTGGCACATACCTTTAAAATTCTGGAACTTTGTAGCTTGTGGTAGTAAGACCAGAAGTTCAAGGCCATCCAAAACTACAGTGCCAGATTTTTCTCTCAAAAACTAAGCAATAAATAGGGGTTAATGGAGACCGAGCAGGTAGAAGTGCTTATAGGCAAGCCTGTGGGCCTGAGTTCAATCACCAGAGACTAAATAAGGTCCAGAGGAGAGAATTATCTGACCGCCACATGTGGACTGTGGTATGGACTAGTGTACACACACACACACACACACACACACACACACACACACACACTTAACAAAAATGTAAAAGCTGGCTTAAAAATTTAAAAAGGAGAGAGAACCTCTTTGTTTCTTTGTCTTTCTCCTTTGATAATCCTTGTATTTCACAGCATATATCCTGAAAAATTTGCATTTCCTCCCCCAAATGCCAGGCTGCTGCTGAGATGCGCACACCAGACCTCTTCCTCTCTGACTGCCTGGTGACTTAAGATCTCAGCTGCGTGTGGAGGAAAGAGGTGGGATCTTCTGCATTTATTTACATTGTCTTCTCAAGAAATTTTCTCGTCTTTCCGTTTTCTGGAAATTCCAGGGTTGTGAACTTTGATTGAGCTTAGGGTTCTGTATGTTTTCGCCAAGTGGGGACAGCATTTTTCTGGCCATCACAGGTCTCTTCTTGTATTCACTTGGAGATCGCTGGCTCTGCTCGTGGACACACAAGCTGATCAACAACACAACTGACATTTCTAATGACGTCATAAGGCCCTGCCCCTTCTCTGCCCAGAAGGTTCAAGGGTCTGTAATGCACACAGTGGGACTAGAGCATAATTCTCAAAGTGTGTAGCTTACAACAGCAGCCCCTGGGCATTGTTGGCATCATAATCTCACCTCCACCCAGGGCGTGGAATCAGCTCTGTGGTGGACTTAGCACTCCTTGTTTCTACAAATGCTCCTGGTACTCCAGCTGCCTGCTCAAGTTTGGGAATTGCTGGATTCCAGTCCCCATGAACTGCAAACAGATGCTGCATCTGCGATCTCCGCCTGCTCAGTCGGGCCTTGCTGACACAGAGCAGACTTCTGGAAGGATCTACCACATCACAATCCTCTGGGAGCAAATCCATATTTGATTGACTTTAGAAATACTGCTCTGGTCAAACAAATGCTTTCCAATGCCAAGTTCAAATTCTGTTTCATATTACTCAGTATTTTTAAAATCATCTCTTCAAGTGACTTTTTGGAAGCTAACTCTTGCTTTCCTTAGAATGAGGCAGTCAAGGAAATGAGCATGCATTGTGGGAAAGCAAATGGGTATCAGGAATTCCCCATCCCTATCCTGTTAGGTGTATGGGTGTTTTGCTGCATACACATATGGCATGCATGTATGTACATGCCATGTGTGTATGTAGCTAGTACCATTCGGGGACAGAAGAAAGTGTCAGAGCCCCCAGAATTGGAGAAAAATGGCTGTGAGCTGCTATGTGGGTGCTACAAATCGAACCCCAGTCCTTTGGAAGAGCTGCAGTTCTCTTAATCAATGCATGAGCCATCTAGGTAGGTCTCAAGAGGTCTTTTTAACAGTTGACTTGGACAACTTTGAAATTCTGTGGTGGCATGCTGGCTTCTCTTTCTTTAATATTCATAAGACACTCTTCTTCTAAATAAGATCTGGATTTCGGGAAATGGTGTTGGGATCCAACTGGGTGTTCACTGTTTTCTTTTGCCACGGAATATTCAAAACTGAACATAATGTACAAGTTAGGGAATGCTTCAAACATTTCTTTTAGACAGACATATTCATCCATCTTTCCCTTCTAAGTATTGTCTTCTAATGTACTTTAGTTCATGACCTGGTATTTTTCTTTTTCATGGTGTAGGGGAAAATGTGATGGTTTCTGTACCTAAAGAGACAGACAGACTAAGCAGAGAAACCACATTTGAGAGTGAGCAACAGAGCAAATCTTATGAGCTATTATTTATAGACAATTTATATTAATATAGATTCTTGTATATTGATACAAATTCAAGCTATATTTTATATTGAATATGCTCATATTTCTGTTTACAATATTTTACACCTATGCAAAATTATTTTGTCATATTGTATGCAAGCATATTTCTACCTTTGCTTAAGATATTTTGAATATTGATGCAATTTTAGGATATATTTATCATATGGCACTATACATTTCTGCCTCTGATCAAGACTTATACAATTTTGAGGGCATTGTCCTCATTTGTTGCTACCCTTAGGAATTGTAATGTAACTGTTTTTGGAGATAGAAGTTGGTCCAAATGGTTGTGACCCACAGGTTGAGAACCACTGATGTAAACCCAGACTAACAAGAGAAACCACAGCACATTAGATGGTTGTCTTTATGTGACTGGAGAGTCTTTAGACCTGTATATCCAGACTAAATCACCTTTTAAAGCTTAGGCTAAGGAAGCATGGGCCACCCTGTGGAAATGTGGTTGGTACCCACGGGCTACCCTGTGGAAATGTGATGCTTAGATTCTTTCTGGCATCACATTTCCTCTCTATTTCTTCTCTGAGTGTGGGGTAGAACACCCGATGACTCCTGTGCTAGAGAGCATCTTCAGGGCAACTGTGAGACAGTTAATGTTTGTGGTCCCCAAATACCCATTATCTTCTGGTGGCTGCCTGGATATCTTCTCATCCTTCGACAGAAATAGGAGCCACAGATATCAGTACAGACTCTGGCTGTGGTAGGGCCATGGACCCAGACATGGCTCATGCCTACAGTCTGGGACTGGAGGACACCATGGCCCCAGGTACAGTGCAGGCCATTCAGTTCTGTATGTCTCTGTGGCAGCTTGACTCTCTAAGACCAATGTGATTTCAGGTATTGGCCTGGACTCTGGGCCTCTGCATGGTCCTCTGAGGCAAAAGGAGCCATGGGTGTCAACTCGGAGCCCAGGGACAGCAGGGCCACTGATCCAGACATGGCCTGAACCAGATAGCACCTCAGAGAAGGCCAAAGGGCAACTTTGGTGAGGCAGTTCTCTCTTCTACCTGTGGGTCTTGGGAAATCAAACTCAGGTTATCAAACTTATAAACAAGATCCATTACCTGTGGTGCCATCTAGCCAGTTCCCTGGACCTTTAAATGTACATGTATTAGCCCATCTTCATAAATACTTACTATGTATTTATGTACATACAAAAATATTCATACTCATGCAATAATTAAATGTAAATAGTTTACATGCCATACATGTGATCCATGAGCTGCACAGAGAGACACACACAATGTAGTCAGAACTGTAATAGAATATAACAAAAGCCAACATTCTAAATAGATTCCATTACTCTGCTGGTTAATATTTTTGTCAATTTGACACAAGCTAGGGTCATCTGGGAAGAGGAAACCTCAAACAAGAAAATGCCTCTAGCTGGTTAGTCTGTAGGAAAGTCTGTGGGGGACATTGTCTAAATGATTGATGTGGGAGAGCCCAGTCCATTGTGAGCAGTGTCACTCCTAGGCAGGTTGTCTTGTGGTGCACAAGAAAGTATATTGAGTAGGCCCTGTAGAACAAGCCAGTAAGCTGTATTCTTCTATGGTCTCTGCTTCAGCTCCTGCCTCAGGTTCCTGCTGGATTTCTTTGTTACCTGGGATATGCAAGCCAAGTTGAAACCTTTCCTCCCTCAGTAGCTTTTTAATCACTGTCTTTTTCATAGCACTAGAAACCCTAAGACAGATACAGAGTGAGATTAGATACTATTTGGAAAGCATTGTTTTACTATACCTGTAAACACTCCAATCTGATACACAAACACTTGTTATAAGGAGTTGAATATTTACAACTGGTGGCTTTTTATTAGTGAGGTTTTCTTGGCAGCCCCTTAATTTTAATAGAATAAATCTCTGAGATAAATATAATACGTAATTTAGGTATTTAACATATATGCAATTTCAAAATAAAAACTAAGTACATGGCTAGGCAGTGTCTGTGCTTAAAGCTTGGAGAATGTTCAAATGCCATATCATCTCATCCATTTTTGTATTAATTAGCCTTGAGTAAATTAATACAAATCCCTCTTTTATTTTATCTCAAAAATGACACTAATTAAAAGACCTATCTATTAAAGTATTACAGAAATTAAATGAGTTAATATGGTATAAACACTAACAGCTAAAGAAAACCTTACTTTTAAATATTAATATAATTGCATCTAATGCATGTCTGTTCATTACAATGTGTAGTGCTTTTGGTTGTAATTTTTGTGTTTCAGTTTTAAGGAGAAGGTCACTGGCTTATGTTGATATATATTATATTTAGGGATGAGTTCAAGGAAAGGGATGCCATCTAGGCTTGCTCCAAGTATTTATTGTCTGTGTCCTGAGAGGAGGGATGTGAAAGGAAAAGTCAAAAGACTGTTAATTCAAGGTTTTAGAAGAGTAGGGAAGCATCCAGAACCTAACCCTTTCCAAACTCAAGGACCTTCATCAAGTTTCCTCACTTTGCAAAATGGTCCATCATGCACTGACTCCCTAGGTCCCTTCTGCTACAGCCTGCTCTGTCCCTCACATACTGCTGAGTTGGAAGTTGTTGGGAGCAGTGAGACCCCAGATCCTGAATTTCTTGTAATCCCCTGATTTGAGTGCCTACAGCTGCTCTGAGCACGAGACCTTCAGGAGTTCCTGACGGCAGGAGAGTGGTTTCTGGTGGGTTTGGCTGGGGCGTGGCTATCTCTATATAATCTGCCCCTGAACACAATAAAGGGGGCATTCTTGGGGAATTCAAGGATGACCGTGTAGCTGTCTCTCTGTCTGTGTGTGTCTGTTAATCTCCAGCCCCTTGGCCGAAACTTGCAAACTGGGTGCCAACGCACAGAGCACAGACACGGGGGTGCGGTGTGCGGCAGGAAGTGCTCTTTATGTGTGACTGAACTGGGAGGTTGTACTTTTAGGAGAAAATTTAGGTGAAATGAGGCAAAAAGAGTGGGACCTTAATATAGTAGGCCTGGTGTCCTTATGGAACAAGGAAGAGAGATTGGGCCCAGAAAGGAAAGTCTAAGTGAGGACTCAGATGAGGCCAGGCATAAGCTAGGCAGAATGACCCCACCAGAAACAGATCATGTGGATTCCCGACTTCATCCTTCCAAACTGTGAGAAAACATGTTTCTGCTGTTTAGGCTCTGCAGCCTGTGGTATTTTGTTATAGTAGCTGGAGCAAAGACACCTAGCTATGGAATTTCGAGGTGGTTGCAAGGGAACAGAAAGCAGAGATCCCACCACTCCCCTCTTCTGTTTCCCTGATGGTCACAGCTCCATAACATGAGAAACTTTTAGGGAGAGGGGGAATTGGTCCTGAAACCCGTCTGGAACCACCTTCTGGGGAAAATGGCTGCCGTGTTGAATAGGGACTCAGCAGCCTTCATCCCAACGTCATCCTCTGCCCCACGACTAGCATCAAGGCTTTAGGGAAAGGAAACTGCCTTTCTTCCCTAAAACCTGGCGCACGTGAATTTTCACCCTTATAGCTCTTAGGGCAGCCACTTGTGCTGGGTCCACAAGGAATCTATGGATGTGGTCTTTGAAAATGGGGACTTTGCAGTTGCAATCTAGCTAAGATGAGGGTATTTCTTGATCCAACAGACCCAGTATTCTTCTAAGAATAGGGAAATTTAGGCATGGCTACACAGGACACTGCTCTTTGAAGGTGACGACAGAGACTGGGATGCCACACTTGGTGACTGAGGAACACTAAGCATTGCTGGGAACCACAGGAAGCTGAAGAAAGCCAGATTGAAGCTGAAGGCTGCCTCAGGTCCCAGAGGGAACAGGATCTTGCCACTGATTTATTTTCAGACCCCAGACCCATGGGGGAGTAAGGTGCTGCTGATTTTAAAACAGTGATAATTTGACCCCAGGGAATTAGTATAATACCTCAGATTTAAATAAACTGCAAATGGAAATAACAAAGATCAGGGATGATGGACACAATTTGATATCAATCAAACATTGCAATAATCCCCACAAAATACCCAAAGACCTGTAATTTAGAAAGGTATTAGTGAAATGAGAAAATACGTATGTAGTTACTCTTTTTATATATGACCCCACAGCTGCTACGGGGCTGCACACCACTTGGCAGGCAATGATGTGAACATGGAAGTTGTGCGTTTCAGGCATCGTAAGAGGCGTTTCTGTAATGTTCCTAAGGTGTGGGATAGCTGCAGTCCTCTTCATCGGTCAAACTCGAGGAGTCCAGTTCCTGTGTGTGACTAACTGGTGTAGCTGGTGGAAGATGTGAACAAAACCAGCCTGGTGCCTGCTGTACTACATCCATATTTTATGGCTTTTTCCAGACTTTTCTCTAGGAATCTGAAAGTTTAGGGCTTGTACGCACAGCACCAAGGAACTAAAGCTGGGGGCTATGAGGACACCTTTGTTGCCCAGTATGTGTGTGTGTGTGTGTGTGTGTGTGTGTGTGTGTGGTGTATGCACATTTGTGTATGCAGGTACACATGCCTAATGTATATGTGTATGTGTGTGTGCGGTGTATGCACACTTGTGTGTGCAGGTATACATACCTTACACACTAACATGTGAGGGCAGAAGAGAGAATTGGGTCCCTTCCCACCTGGCTTTTGGAGAGTCTCTCAATGGACATGACTCTCACCATTTCCTCTGGCCTGCTAACTGGGGAGTTCCTGTGACTCAGCTGTCTCAGCCCCCACGCCCCGACCCCCAGAGCTGGGGTAAGAGGCAAGCTCATGCTTTACTTTTCTGTGGATGCTGGGAATTTGAACTTAGGTCCTCTTGTTTCGACAGCAGATGCTTTTAACTACTAGGGTGTCTAATTAGTTCCTTCCCCAACAAAAGAATTTTAATAGTACAATCAAAATGTCAAGCTCTCCAACACAACGACAGGTAATGTGGAATAAGCTAGAGCTACAGGGGACGGGAGGGAAAGGAAAGGGACACAGCTCCTGCACGGAGCAGAAGCAGAAGTGAGTAGGAGACAGGAGGAGGGCAGAATGGCCCTGGGAACTGAGGTGATTTCATGAGTACCCAGACCAACCAGGAACAGCCAGGGAACTAAGAGGATTGACACACAGACACAAATAAAGAAAATAAAGCTGGAGTCAGATGATGTGTGCACACACGGATGCCATGTACCGGCATCCACCTGGGTCCTCCATGTATTTATCATGCACACAAAGGGGGTGTTGGAGGAGGAGGAAGCTACAGTTGGTTTTGTTTGTTTGTTTTTGTTTTTTTTGTACATACTGACCAATCATCTATAAACACTCCTCTTTGGACCACAGAAAGGCAGCTTTGCCAATTTTTTCACCCTACCCATATAGGAAAAGGCTTTGCCAATTTCCCGTGGGTAGGAGGCCTTGGTTCTTGCTATGGCTGTGCCTATGTCAACAACACATTTTCACTCAGCACTTAGCTCCCTCAACACATCTTCCACTCCCTCCCTACGCTTGAGAATGACAAACAAAGTTCACATGTATTCATCCTATTTCAGAGAGATGTCTCTTGGCAACATTAGATAAGAATGATGTTAAAGGGGCCGGGAGGTGGTGGCACATGCTTTTAATCCCAGCACTCTCAGGAGGCAGAGGGAGGTGGATCTCTGTGAGTTCGAGGGCAGCCTGGTCTACAAGAGCTAGTTCCAAAAAAGGCATCATAGCTACATAGAGGAACCCTGTCTCAAAAAACCAAAAATAAAGATATAGATAGATACATAAATAAATAATATTAAAAGGTAGGAGAGGCTTCAAGGAAATTCTACCTTGGGTACTTTCTCTGAGAACTTCCAGAGGGTTTTCAATTTTGCATTTGATGGGATGCTTTTCAAATACTGAAGCATTTGCATATGCATAACGAGATACTTGGTTGATGTGAGCCAAATTTTAACATGAAATTTATTGGTGAGTCATACCCTTGTTATACACACAGCCTAAAGGCAATTCCTGTGATATTTTTGATAACTTTGTTCATGAAGTTTTTATGATTACTGTTCTTACTTGTGATATTATAGCAGGGATCTCAATAGTCTTTAGATCTGCCAGTTTTAAGTGCTATAGTTTGAATTAGGAAAGTTCAAGGTTGTCAAAATTCCCCAAGTCCCAGGAACAGCATTCCATGGAAAATGTTGATGGGAAGGCAAGAATGAATTTCCACGAGAGTTTTAATTTCTTTAGAAACCGTGCTCATCAGAAGCAGTGGGCTGGGTTCGGAGAATGCATGAGAAATAGACAGTTTTATATCTGTCCGGCTGGGGACGGGTCTTTTTCTACTTTCAACGGTGTTCTCATCTAAGGAAGCGATCATGATGGTGATGCTCATGGGACACATCAAGGAACACAGAGACCAGAGCTGGTAGCTGAGGTCTGAAGGAGAAATGCAGACTCCATGAGTCCCTTGGTTGTCTTCACTGTGCACTATGCTAGGGACCACCTCATACCCAACCCTTTATTTTCTGTGTCTGTGAGCAACTGGGTTCCACCTTGTTACTGAATACAGTCTGTCAGTCAGAGGACTGGAGATCTGTATTTCTACAAGCTGTCCAACTCCTCTTCCTCTGGTGTCCTCTCTCTCTCCCTCTCCAACCCCCTCTCCTTATTGGCAGAAGTTTGAGAATCCATGGCTACTCTTACTCTCTCGTGCATGGAATGGAGGGGTCCTGGAGCCTGCCTTTGGGTGCTCCCTGGATTGGATCCGTTTCTCATCTCATGAAACGCCAGGTGTCAGACATCTGTTGAAGTCATTCTGGTTTTCATACAGGAGGATTTGCGTAGGGGAACCGGGAGGTGAGGGGGAAGCAGGACCAAAGAGAGCAGCGAAGAGGAGAGACATCTGAGATGAGAGAGGCAGATGAAGCAGAGCAGGACATGAATGCACACTTGAAGCTGCAGGAGAGGAAGGGTCCAGGGCGGGACACAAAAAAGAGGGAGGAGATCAAAGGCGCCAGCCCCGTGGCTCCCCCTGTGTTCTTGTGATCGCCCACCATCCTGACACTGTCTAGCTCCTTTACTTAATCGAGCATTGTGAGGGTGCAGAAAAGTTCGCACGCCAAAGTCAAGGTGGAGGGGGCAACAGTCATGCATAAGTGATTTATACTCTTTTACTTTGAAAAATGGCTTGAAAAAAAATCCTTCCCCCCTTGACTCAAATAGCAAATGAGAAACGCAGTTCCGACTGGCAGCCTTTACATTCCTTTTATAATTCAACTTGAATTTGTGAATCAGAGTCTCTTGTCCATGTTGAAAAACCTCCTCAGGTGATTTTGATGTGCACCCCCACTTAATAATCCCCAGCTAGAGCGTCTCAAGGGTCCTTTTAAACTCTGACAATCGATTTTTTTTTTTTTACCTAGTCTTCACAGAACAAATGTCACAGGTGCGTGGGGAGGAATTTCATCTTGCTTTGGATCTGAAATAGAAGGTTCCGAGCCTTTCTTAACATGTAGGCTGCAGATTCCTTCCCACGGTGCCCGAGATACAGTTTACCCTGCATGTGGCCTATTTCCAGGTTTCGAGTGGGCTCGGGAATGTCCCTAGAGGAAACGCTGTGCATTTGAAACAGGACAGGGTGGGCATACTGGTACTAGTTCTGCGGACACTAAGACTTGAGTGCCCAGTTCCCGACGGAGCCTGGTGTCCAGAGGCACTGAGAATTACTGCACAGGTTATAATAGGCCCCAAACAGGGAGAAAAGTAGAAAAGCCAACACCAGCGAAGCCTGAACCTCGTAGCTTTTGATCAGTGGGCTGAACTGACACACTCCAGGCCAGGCACATGTAGGGCAGCCCTGCCTGGCTGAGAGGACCACACAGGAAAGAACACAAAGCCAAAGCTGGGCTTGGAGCAGTGGCTGGAGAGGGAGGGACTGCCGGAGAGTTTGCCGTGGAGCTGCACCGAGGGAGTGCCCTGGGTCTCTGCAGCCCCACGCCCCTCCTGCTGAGGACCTGGAGGAGGTGGCTTCTGCTTTCCTTTGGGACTACAATTAGTGGCTCCTCATCGGTCTTTTTCAGCTCAGCCCAGGTTTGTATTTCCTAGCAATCTTTGCAGTTTTCTTTTCTCCTTCAGATTTTGAACTGACACGATTTAAGGCATTTTCACATGTTCATGAAATAGTGATCAGGTCAGGGTAACTGGCACATCTGTCTGCTTGTTGGGGACATAAGTCTGCCCTGACAGCTTCTTTGAGATATACGGTCGGGCTCTGTCATACGTGTGTCACACGAGGGATGTGTGGTGATGTGTGTGAGTTTATGAGTGTGTGCACTGTGTAAGGAGCATGCCTACTCACATGTGTGTGTGTTCTGGGTTTGTGTGTGTGTGTGTGTGTCATGTGAGGTGTTTGAAAGAGGTTACAAGGGGGATATGAGTGTATGTGTTATGTGAAGTATAGTGGGTATTATACAGGGGTACTTTATGTGTGTCCTGTGAGGTGTGAGGAGGTTGTATGTGTGTCATTCCAGGTGTATGTATGTGTGTGTGTCATATGAGATGTTTGTGTGTATGTGTGTGCCATGCGTGGTATTTGTGTGTGTCATGTAAGGTGGATGTTGGACTTTGAGTGTGTGTTCTGTGTGGGGAGTCTGTGCGGGTTTATATGTGCCTCATGAGATATGTGTATGTTTGTGTGTTCCATGTGAGGTGTGTGTTCTCTGTGTGTGTCTATGTGTGTGATGTGAGGTGTCTATGTGGGGTTGTGTGTGAGTGTGTGTGTATGACATGCATGATGTGTGTGGCTCTCTGTGTGTGTCAGGTGTGGGGAGTGTTGTGTGCATGTCCTGTGAGGTGTGTGTTGGTTTGTGTAGCCATGCGATGTGCTTACATGCACTCTATGCCGTGCAAACTTCTCGCAGGGTCAAGCTCATCATAACCCAGCAGCTGATGTCAGATCAACTGAGGGCCCAGGGTGGAGCCGGCTATGCAGCATGGCTTGCTCTTCATGCCTGAACATGATCTGCTCCTCCAGCCCTTCTTGAGCTAGTATGCCCTCTGAACTTGTAGTGGGCACACATTTTGTTAAAGGTTTTTATTCTTTGGGTTGGTTTCAATTAGAAATAGCTCAAAATTCACCTTCCTTTTGCTCTTCTTTTTTTGTTTCTGTCTCTTTCATATCATTTTGTAATGTCCACACCCTCCAGCTGCCTGACCAGTTAGCTTAACTGGGTTTACCAAATTGTCCCTCTACTGGTTGGGTGAGGCAGACAATATGGTTTATGTAACTTCTGTCTCTACTGCTCTACTGATGGCAATCTTCATGTGACTTCACTGTAGGGTGCCCTGGGCATTTTGGGAAAATCCTAGTGTTCATGGTCTAACCCAGTTAGAAATAATTAAACACTTTCTAGTATTTGTTAATGTCCCAGCTGATAGATGTGTACAGCTCACTATCTTTGAGAACCAGAACAGAATGTCACCAATAGGTAGTCACGAGACCACACTCTTTCTTGAGGGATTATTGGCATTTCACCATCCCTGGGAGAAGGCGAAGCATTTCCTTATTTTGATTTTATGTTTAGTGGCATGGCCACCAGAAAGTTGCCCAAACTCCAGTAAATACGTTCATTTATGCTCATGCAAACAATTCTCATTAAACTCAATGCTGATGGTAAATCAATTAGCTTCTTGAAGATGGTAACATTTAAGGGATTCAACCAGTTCTAGGGCACCTTTTGTGTAAGATCTTAGCCGAGCCCATCAGGAACATCCAGTAGGAGACAATAAGGGGTATCAAAGTTTTGACCTATGCATTTTCATAACCAAGTGATAATCTAGGAGGATCTATAGCTGGAAGGTAAATAAACACCTGAAGCTGGGGTCCAAGAAACACAGGCAGGACGAGTTGGGGAAGGGACAGCAGAAATGTGCTCAAGAGCGCCATCTGTGTTGGGCAGTAGAGCCCCAAGGCTGGCTTCCAGCATTAGCTGTCTATCTTGCAGACATGTCAGCTGAGGTTTGTGACACTGAATAGTGCCTGGAAGTGCCAGCAAAGAACAGGACTCATCTGTCCCGAGGAGAGTGGTGAAGGGATGGGGGTTGCTTCTCAGCTGATTTGCTAGGGCTCCTGTGCCAGTAGCAGTGTCGTAAGCCAGACGTGAAGGCCAGAAGAAGCACGTTAATCTTTAGATGCCGAGTTCTCTCTACAGACCAGAGCCTCTCTCCTCTTGGCAGGTCCACCTGAGAGGCTGAGCATGTAAACAGACTGGCTATTTTTGTTAAGCAGAGCTTAACTCTTTCTGAAACAGTCATTTATTTGTGAAGACGATTTTATGTTAATTTAATTATAAGAAAAATTGAAAAGTGTAATACATTGTTAAGCCCTTAAGGCCGCTTAATCTATTTGGATTGTAACAAATATAATTTTTATTAGCTCAGCCTATTTGGATGGTAACGAGTCTAACCTTTCCGTAGACATTACAGACCCTGAGTTATGGTCCATTTTTATGTAAAACCAGCCTTGAGTGGAATAAGAGAATGTTCTTTTATCTGTCACTGTGTTATAGAGTCATTATATTAATGAGAGGAGAATCGAGCCATTCCTATTATCTCAGAAGCCTGTGTCTTCTCGAGGTGTGATTGAAAAAAGGCACGTAGGTAGTTATTAGAAAAATGATCAGCCTTACACAGAGGTAGGATATTCTGAAACCGCCCTTGGGTAAAATATGTTGATTATTAAAGGGAAGGTTAATCATCTTCCAGCCAATCAGGCAATCTATCCAGAACCCACTAATCTTGGGCATAGTTGAGTCCTGGACCTGAGAGGCCAAGAAAGGTCTCCTTGGTCTCCTTCTTTCCCTCATCCTCTTCCTCCCCTTCTTTCCCCTTCTCCCTCCATCTCTTTCTCTCCCTCCCCTTTCTTTATTCTCTTTCCCTTCCTCTTCTTCCACTTCCTTTTTTCCTTTTCCTTCCTTCCTGACTCTAGTTTACCTGAATCCATGGTCCTTGACAAGTTAAAAAAAGCTCTTGTCTTGTGTTCTAATTTGCTTTAGGGCAGGCTTTCTGTAGAGCAGGTTAATCTTAAACATGTAATTCTTCTGCCTTAGTGTCTCTGGTCCTGGTATTATAGATGCTGTTATTGAATGTGGGTTAATAAACGTTTTAACTAATGCATCAAGATTCATGGTATTACCATTACTCTTCCAAGTCTTCATACAACTCTGTATCTTTGGGCCAATTTAAAGGAAGAGGAAACTGAGACATGTAGGCCGCTCAATGAGGCTGAGCCCCAATCCTGTGGAGTATGTTAATAGTCCATTACTGTAACAAGATAATAAGGCAATCAAGTTAAAAAGAAGAAATTTTAGCATGGGCTCATAACTTAGGTGATTTCAGCTCATGGTTCAATGGTCCTGCCACTTCTGGACCTGTGTTGAGGCTGGGCATTGCGATGAAGTGTGAGGTGGAGGAGGCTGCTTACCTGCTATCATCCTCAGAGTGGAAAAGAACAATAGCAAACGCTAGATTTCTATGACCCTCTTCAAAGTCATGACCCAGTCACCTAAGAATGCCCATTAAACTTCACTCCTTAATAGTTCCACTCCCTGACACTAGCTGAAACCAAGGAAAGGGTCAGCCTGTAAATACATGGAACTCGGGAAGGTATCCGAGATCTTTCAAAGTTCAGAACTATAAAGTACCCCCTTTGAGCAGCACTCAGGACTCAGCAACCACACTAGCGCACATCTTCCATTGTTATCATCCAAATGAATTGGGCATCATGATTTGGGGAAAAGGAAAAATTTCACATGCTCCAGTGCCCACATGGCACCTGTTACATCTTCTAGACTTCCTTTCAATATCAAATTTTCAGACTCCGCTAAACATAATTTTAACATGTAAACAACCTTAATAATTAATACAATTTGGGGAAATGCCAGTCCATGAATCCAGGGCGTTTCATAGAGTGCTCACTGAGCATGAGGCTGGAGTTCAGTGTCTGGAATGTTAGATGAGGAGACGGTAGTTCCAGAAGTTGAGAGACATTCAATATGAAATTGAGCTTCTGTAAAATCACTCATTAGGTCACCAGGACATGCTATCATGCTCAACTTTTGCCACAACTTCAGAAGACAGACAGGCCATTCTGTGTCTCTTGACGCAAAGTCAAATGCGACACCGAACGCAATGCTCACATATGTTAGCTGCAGAATCAAATGTGCTTGGATTTCTTGTGACTCTGGTTACTAGAATAAGTTCTAGAGTGATGGTCCCAATGACCGAAGTTTATTGCTCGAAGTTCACAGGCTGGCCACTTTAGTTCTTGGTAAGAGGATCTACTTCCTAACTGATCAGCAGCTGAATATGCAATGACCCCACAGGCTCATGTGTTTGGGACCAGCCTATGGCTTTTAGGCAAAGATGAGAGCTTGAGGCTTTTGACTTGATGAAAGGATGAATCTTGTGATGGATTCATAATATAATAGCTTTATTGGGAAGTGATGGAAGAAGGGTGTCTACAGATTTGGCAGAAATGGATCAATATAGTTATGTCCTTGAAGACTGTATCTTACTCTGGTACCTTCTTCCATATTATTACTCGCTTTCTGGCTGCTATGAGGTGAGTGGTTTCTACTATAAGCTCTTGGCACTATGATGTTCTCCTTTGCTACAGGACTGGAAAATACAGAGCCAATGACTATGGACTGAAATATCTGCACATGGGAGCTAAAAGGAACAACTCCTCTCACTAATAATTAAGCAGGCATATTGTCACAAGGGACTTTCGAGAGCTCCACTCTGAACACTGTGTAGGAAGCCAATGGGAAGTCAGAGCCTCAAAGCAGATGGTCAGTGGGTACAAATTTACTACGTGGTTGCATGAAGTCTGAAAGGAACACTGACTGACCAAAAGATTCCTACAAACACAAGAGGGATTATCTTGTTTCAGGTGGGCAGTGAGGGACTTGGATAAGGCGTTGGGTAAACAGCTATCAAAACTGGAAATTCTGATCAATCCAATTTTGTCCCCCTCTATTTGGGTAACCCCAAGTATAAGAAATGGCAAAAAGTTTCAGTTATCCAGTTTTCCCACCACCACTAGATGATCAGACCTTATCTCTGAGGCACATACAGTGATAACTACGTGTATATATCCAGCATGTCAAGATCATGGCAGTTGAGAAGTGTCCCCTCTCTCTTAGTGTTTTATTTTGGTGTCAGGGCTTCCTATTCTTCTTTCTGTGTTTAGGAACACAGCACGGTGGATTGCTGCAGCCTACAGCCACCAGCTTCACTGTAACAGCAGGACAAACATGTTCTCTTGCTATGTGTCCAGAGTCTTTCCTTTCTTCTCTGTCTGTCTGTCCCAGTCACTGGTGACTTTGATTCCCCATTTGCTCTTCTATGAAACAAACTTATTAGTTTCATAAATGAATGGGACTTTATGGTCCTTGTACTCCTATGCTTGACTTATTTTATTTAACATCATGTAGTTAAGTCTAGGTGTTGGTGTTTCATTCTTTTCAAGGCTAAGCCACATTCCAGGGTGTATATGTACAACATTGCCTGTGTACACATGCACTGATAGGCATCGGGATGACTCTATTTCTCAGCCCTATTTAGACAGCTATGATAAGCTCTGGAGTCTAAAAGCCTCTGCACTGTCCATGCTTCTATCTCTGTAGCATTACTGGAGCACATGACTGCACTATTTCAAGTTTGTTAATGGACACACAGGTTTTTATTTGTGGTTTGTTTCACTTCTATTCTGTGTTCAACAATTTTATCATCATAAGTCTCTAGGCAGATGTGTATGTGTGTGTGTGTGTGTGTGTGTGTGTGTGTGTATTAGTCCCATTCAAACACAGGAAGAAGAGGTACCTAGCCTCAATGGCTTCTTCAAGCTATGGTTGGCAGACTAAACTGAGGTTTTACACTATTTACCACTCATCAAGCTTTTAGGTCGCTTTGCTTCTAGAATCTCCTCTAGAAATATTAATATTTATCTTGGAGAATACAATTTTTCCTCTTTATCGTTCGGGATAACGAAGCAATGCAAAGATCATTCTCATCGTCTATTTGGTGCTCTTTATCATCAGGTTCTATATCCATGTATTTAATAAAACTTGCATGGGAAATAAAACAACATTAAGTCATTGCTGAGGAGCGCTGTATACAATTAGACCTACAGTGGGTGCTTTTATATTGAACAGGTGCAGATTTTAGTCTTCCCATTATTCCCTAAGCAATACAGCACGATAATTATTTACGTAGCTCTTAACATTTGTGCTAGGTGTTAGAAGTCATCCAGAGAAGCTTTAAAATATGCTAAAGTCTCTGGGTTGGTTATACACACAAACCTTGCTATTTTATGGAAGGGATTTGAATATCCATGTATTTTTATGAGGCAGAGGTGTCTGAGAAGTGTTCTCCTGCAGAGGGGTAATTACAGCCATCCTGCTTACCGTAGAGAGACATAAATACTTCACAAGATAAATGTTTTGATTTTTTCAACCACTGATTTATGGTTATACGATCCCTTTACTGAATCTGCAAGAAGTCTGTACACAGAGTATGAAACCTGTCCATGAACATGGGCAACCTCAGGAGGCTGGAGTCTTCCCATGAACATGGCACAAGCAGGGGGCAAAACCTGTTCAGGAACACAGGCAATATGAGAGAACTATCCCTACATTGGTGGTGTCTGGGAGAGACCTGTTGAGTTCAGAGCATTAACACTTTGGTTTTACAAGTGGCGTGATATCTGGCCCACACAGTGAGCCCTGCAGTGCCTGGGTTGTGTTTTGTTTTCCACTGCATCATCTCTTAGTCATTTCTTTTTTCAAATCAAGCTGCACTTGAGGAAGTGTTTCAACCTGGACCCAATTCCATAATTTTTAACTTTGGGTGCTTATAGAAGTGAATTAAGAAAAGCAACATGTTCTGCACCCTCATAAATCTAAGAACTTTCAAAATATATTTCATAAGACCTTTTGCAGTTTTAGATAAAAATGAGTAACTGTCCTAATAATCTGGGGTTTGCAACGATGCCTTAGAAGTGTCATGTCTCACACAGACCATCTATGAATGACGAGAGCCACAGACAGGACAGTTGTGATTCCCTTGCAGGTTTGTCTAAAGATTGAGAAGGCTATGGCAGTGTGATTCTTTTCAATTTGCATAAAGTATAAGGATGGAGACATCTCTAATCAATGAATTGTTTTCTACTAGTAGCATATTTTGAAGTAATTTTGACAACGACACTCTCTTAAAGCAGATAGTGACTGTGAAATATTCAACAAAAACAGCAGTCGAATCTTTTATATGCATGGGCTATTTCCAGGCTAGCTCCAATGGATGCCCCAGCTGGATATGTTGCAAAGATTTCCCTATATGCTCTATTATCACTGCCACACAGCAGCATGCTTGATCTGTCCTTCCAGGAAATACCCCTAATCCCTCTTTTCTATCACTGAACCTCGCATGTTGTGGCCATTATCAAGTTAAATAAGGATTGTTCAACGTAAACATCCAGGTACAAAAAAAAAAACAAAAAAAAAAACTGCTGGGTAACTAAGGGGCAGATAGTGCACACACTGCAGATATGGTAGACATGCTAAACACAGGCACAATCCTCATCCCCATCAGGAAGGAAGGAACCATGACAGAGCTTACCTTGCTCCTGCTCCTCATCAGGGTACTCAATTTAAGATTTTCGATTGGTTCATTTCTAGAATCTTCTATTAAATATTTTTAGGCAATGATTGCTTTCAGGTAACTGGAACCGTAAAATATGAAACAGCAAACAGGGACTCTTGGGTTCACATCCATTCTCTGCCATGTAATAATGACAGCAACATATTAAGAAGAAATCCTAAGACTAGTTAGTGCTCCATAGCATACGACTTGAGAGTGTCCGTGACAAAGGTTGATCTGTCACCATGCCTACGTAGGCCTCTCAGATATTTGGATATTTATGGGCAAGTGCTTTTCTTGGATGAGACTAGCACTTAAGTTGGTGGACTCTGGGTGAAGCTAATTGCTCTGGGTGAAACTTACCCAGTCAAGTGAACAAAACTGTCATCTCTAAAAAGAGTCTGGCCCACAGATGCTGGGCACCTCTTTGCTGGGTCTGTAGAGCTGGGTGTTTCCACGAGTCTGTGATGGTGGAAACAGATATGTGAAGTAAATCTCTTTCTGTGCCGACTAGTCATGTGTTTAAGGGCAGATAAGCCAAAAGCAAATTAGGAAGAACCCAAGGAGAGAGTTGAAAGGCAAAGCAAATGTGTAGGAAGTCAGTTTTTCGGAGCCAAGGAGTCCTTATATTCACATTTTTTTATAATAATGGAATTATATTTGGCTACTGTGAAACAACTCTGTATCTTGTCTGCTGCTGAAATTGTCTACCGTCTGCCTTATAATGAACAGAAAAGCTAAAGTAGGGCTGTCAGTCTCTCTGATTGCCGATTCTCAGCTTGTGGCAAAGTGTGCGTGCGTGCGTGTGTGTGTGTGTGTGTGTGTGTGTGTGTGTGCATGTGTGCAGGTCTGTTATGTGTGTGTGGAGAGAGAGAAAGTACAAGAGAGGATATAGAGATAAAGTTTTAAAATAAACACAGAAGGGAAGCAGTGGGGAAGAGGGAAATGAGGAAAAGTATTAAGTTTCATATTTCCAACTTGAAAATTGTTAAGGGAAGTATCAGCATTCTTCAAAGGAGAAAGAACACAAACTTGAAAGGGGCAGGATATGAAAAAGAGGGGCCAAGGGCCAGGAGCAGAGCAGGAAGCCAGCAGATGCAAGCCCTGGGGATGGAGGATAAACAGTTCAGCAGGGCCCAGGCAGGGGAAGTGTCACTGCTTCTGTGCTCCTGAGGACCAGGCAACCCTCAGTGGCTTCCCAGACTCTTGAGAGCTGCCTGTGGGAAGCAAGATAAGCAAGGAGGCACTTTCTAGGGCATCCACAAAGAGCACCGATTTGAGGGAAGCTTGAGGGAGAGACGGAATAAAGACATTAAGAATTTGGATGAAAAGGGGCACACAGTACTTACAATCAATCAGCGTCTTGAGTAACTGCATGAGCAACCTAAGCGCAGTCAGACAGCTACCCTGGTAGGATATTTGGGGATAAGACCAAGTCTGCAAAAAGACTTTGCTTAAAGGGCGTGTTTTTTGGAATTGTGGCTAGAATCAGAGGAGAAAATCCTGCCTAAGCTGGAGGCGATAGACAGGAGGCATGGGATATGAGGGTGCAGAAACATTTCCAGTAGTCCTGTTGGTAACAGAGGACATGTCCAGGCTCACTGACAGTCACAGGACCAGCGATTAGTATTCCTGTGTATAGGAAAGGCAAACACGTGGAGTGCAGGCATGAATTTCAAGAGGCTAAACGCTGTCTCAAGGGTGGCTTAACATTGGAAGGAGGAATATGCTAGCCTTTTCTACACTTACTGATATGTAAACATTTTAAAATACCCTTTCTTTGTACGTTTTAAAAAAAAAAGAAAAGGAGGAAGGGAGGAAGGAAGGGGGAAGAGGAAAGAGGGAGAAGAAATGAAGAGAAAGAGAGAGGTGAGAACAGTTTGGAGAGAAGAAAGACAGGGGAGGAGAAGAAAAAGAGGGGGGAAAGACAGAGATAGAGAGGGGGGACCAGAGTGAGAGACAGAGAGACTCTCTCCACCGGGTGCGTCCTATGGTAATGGTAATTTTTCTCAGTGAGCATGGTGGGGATGCAGGAGAGCAGCAGCGTGCAGATATCGCCCCTGGAGACTTTTTTTTCCTTCTCATTAAAGGTCTCGTGAAGGGAGTTGGTTCTGTGTGTGCTGTGTGTTTGCTTCAGGGGCTGGTGAAGGGAGAGGTTTCCTGCCTGCCTCAGACCCAACGGGCCACTATCCAGGCTTGTAGAGTGCTTCGATTTTAATTAAAGCGTTTAAACGCTGGCAGGTCAGTATTGTTAGGATGGGCGCCTGATGAATTGGTTGCTCCTTTGTTCCAGCTGTAAATGGGATGTCATGAGGGTACCCGCCAGAATCCAAACAATCGCCCCGTAGATTGCAGACCCGAGGACTGTCAGCCTCAGTCACTGGAAATGCGAGGTAGCTGAGAAACCAAACTTTGCCCTGGTCATCAGTGACCTCATTGAAGGGTGATCCGGGTCAAAGCTGCTGCCCAGTGATGGATGAGAGACCAGTATCATTCCACGGGCAAGCCCCACAGCCTTATGTATAGGAATGCTTCTCCAGGTAAGGGATTCCACTCGCTCGCAGCCAGCCAAATTAATAAATGCGCAAATTAAAAAGGACGTCAGAGCACTAAAGAAACATCTGCTAACCAAAGTCAAAAAGTGATGCTGATGATGACAAATTGGGGCAGACAAAAGAGATTTCTGCTTGAGGCAAATTTCCACCCAGCTGTGTCCTTCCTGGAGGAGCAATCAGTCACTTGGGAGACCCCTCTACTGCAGGGACAATTCAAGACGATAGGTTTTAGTGTCCAGGTGACTGGCTATTTCGGCCGCCGGCCCATAGGAAATATGCTAGCAGGGTCTGGAAGCTCTCCCATTCAGGGTACCCCAGCTTGGAATCCCTAACATGGGGTCAGATGAAGTCTGGCTGAGAGCTGTGCTGCCAATCCACCTGCTTTCTACCCACTGAATCTACATCCCTCACCCACCTGCCCTTACAGAATAAAGTACTGCCACACATGTCTTGGGGACGGAATTGAGTCTGCCTGGGCTTTCTGCCCTACTCTGACTTGCTGAACAATAGCATCCTTCTTGGGAGGCACAGGATGCTGGACTAACAGGCTCCTTGCAGGGTAGTAGGGAAAGGTGTCTTAGAGGATTTATCTGCACTGTCTCCCATGGTGATCTATCAGGGTTTAACTGCACCCAGGGAGCCATATATCACACAGAACAGTAGTGATGTACCAACCCTCTAGGAGAAGTCAAAATATACACTTTGGAGAAGAACCAGGGGCTTCTGATAACACATGCACACTGTTTTCTGTTTGCCAGCTTTCTTCTTTGTTGCCTTGCGCAACAATTTTGAAAGCTGACTATAGGAGGCATAGGTGTTGTGGGATATTT
This sequence comes from Microtus ochrogaster, assembly GCF_000317375.1. NCBI lineage: Eukaryota > Metazoa > Chordata > Mammalia > Rodentia > Cricetidae > Microtus > Microtus ochrogaster. The sequence continues at coordinate 27,204,632 of NC_022028.1, read as the reverse complement.
GTACCCTGTGCAAAGCTGAGTTGCTCTGATTGGTGTAATAGAAAACTAAATGGCCAGTAGCTAGGCAGTAGTTGTGAGACTTCTGGAGACAGAAAGAACTCTGGGAAGAAAGGAGGAGTCACTCGGCAGACATGGACAGGAGATCGGAACTGCAGGATGGAAGAGAGGTAATGCTAGCCATGCTAGAACATAGATTAAGAAATACGGGTTAATTTAAGTTATAAGAGCTAGTTGAGACAAGCCTAAGCTAAAAATCAATCTTGCATAATTAATAATAAGTCTCCAGGTATTATTTGAGGTCTGATGGTCCAAGGACAGTCCGACAAGAAAGCTTCCTATACATAGGTTTGCTTTTTATGGAGCAACCCATAAAGAACCCTTCAATTTTAAGCAGCAGCAAGGCATCTTAGTAGCAGAGCAGCTTGTAGTTGAACACTTCAGTTAAACACTTTGTGAAGTAGCCCACAAAGAACTCTTCAACAGGAAAGACCTGTTGAGAACCAACTTACTAATGAGCAAGTGCAACCATGCATGCCCTAACTCCCTGCATCCAGTTGGTTGTGTTGCTCTGCTCTTTAAGAAGCAGGTGAGGCTAGTACTGATCTTTGAATTCACACCTCTCACCTGGGAACATAAAGGCGATGAGGTCACTGTGATGCAGTTATACCTGGATGTTTATTCCTTAGAAGATGAATTTTGCCTTTTCTATTTTGTTTTCTTCTAAACCAGGTTCTACAGACAAGTCTGGCCTCACTCAGGCTTCCATACAGTTGAGGGTGACCTCAAACTTCTGACTCTCGTTTCATCACTTCCTGAATTCAAATGTTAGGATTACAGGCATGCACTACCATGCCCAGCTTTGTGAGGCCAGGGATTAAACCCAGGGTCTCATGTATGCAAGGCAAGTACTCTGACAATGGAGCTGAAACCCCAGCTCCCAGGATGAGCCCTGTTCATCCCCTTTCTAATAACTGCTCTCTAGTGATGGGATTACTACTTATGAAGCAAGAAGAGGGCAAACGAGGCGGAGTGGTGGTGAAATGCTTGTGATTTTGTCTTTGTCGTTTGCTCATTGGCAAAGAAAGTCACTGCCAAATGGGTCACCGTCTCTGTAACAAAGAACAAAATATGAAATTAAATTAGCCTGAAATAAAAGCATGAAACTTCTGTTAACTGTACTACAGGCATCTCCTACAGTAGCCTGCATCTTCAGTTCATTCAAACACACATTAATAAGGATATCGGTCTGTTATTGGAGAAGTGGAGCTGCTGCCTACATAGAGCTTTGGCCCTGATGTTCTAGCATCTTTGGTGTAGGAAGGATCTCTGCACACTACCAACCCAGCCACAAACTCTTTGATATATATTGGTGTCTTGTCATCCCTACAAGATATGCTAGGGCAACTGTGGCGCAAAGCTTGTGGGAGTTACCAACCAATATCTGCTTTGACTTAAGGTCCACTCCACGAGAGAGAACCCATACCCAACAGTGCTTGGGTGACCAAGAATCAGAGCCTAGACAGCTAAGGTCCCGGGGTAATTTTATTTTATACACACACACCACACACACATATATTCTCTCTCTCTCTCTCTCTCTCTCTCTCTCTCTCTCTCTCTCTCTCTCTCTCACACACACACAGAATCACACACAGAGTCACACACACAGTTTAGTGTTTTTATGAGACTCCTGAGTATAAACAAATGGGTCTCTGATTGTTTTATCTTCTCTTGGATTCTTTGTCCTCTGTTTGTCTTGTTCAATTCCAATGTGATAGTTGGTTCTATAATATTATATCTTATTTTATTATAGTACCGGGTGGTTTTGTGTGCCAACATTACACAACTGGACTCATCAGAAAAGAAGGAGCCTCAGCTGAGGAAATGCTTCCTTGAAATGCTGTAAGGCATTTTATTTAGTAATCAATGGGAAAGGGCCCAGCCCGTGGTGGGTGGTGCCATCCCGGGGGCTGCTGGTGCTGGGTTCTGTAAGAAAGCAGATTGAGCAAGCCATGGGAAGCAAGCCAGTAAGCAATTCCCCTCCTTGGCCTCTGCATCAGTTCCTGCCTCCGGGATCCTGCCCTGTTTGACTTCCTGTCCTGGCTTTCTCCAGTGATGAACAGCAATGAGGAAGTGTAAGCTATGGTGTTTCATTACATCAATAAAAACCCTAACTAAGACAATTTTTTTTATCCCTTGGAAGCCGGCTCATTTTCTAATGAGAGAAAGAGAGTAATTGGATCTCGATGGGAGGAGAAATTGAAGGAGTAGAGGGAGGGGAAAGTACAATCAAGATGTATTATGTGAGAAAAGAATATGCTTTCAATTAAGAAAGATTATCAATATGTTAAAATCATAACCACTTGCCGGGCGATGGTGGCGCACGCTTTAATCCCAGCACTCGGGAGGCAGAGGCAGGAGGATCTCTGTGAGTTTGAGGCCAGCCTGGTCTACAAGAGCTAGTGCCAGGACAGGCTCCAAATGCTAGGGAGAAACCCCGTCCCGAAAATCAAAAAAAAAAAAAAACAAAAAAACATAACCACTTAGAGCTGTCCTCTGGTCTAGCTGTCCAGTGGACCCAGCCCCCTAAGATCATGTGGACACACAGCAGCACTTGCTGGTAGGAACAACATGGTAGAACTTCCTAAGACTTTAGAAGATGTCAGTTCTCCACTCAACTATTTCCTTCTGTAGACAGCCCTAGTCTCCTTAACATTATATAGTTGGAGAAAAATACTTTTCTTGCCTTTATAAATACACAGCATGGATATTTTCAGGGCCTTTGAGAAATAAATCCATTAAACATATGACATTTAGGGAGCCACTGTACTGAGTGTGCTTCATTTGAAACCAATGTGATCAATTTTATCCCATTGTTTACCCCACCTGTTTTTGAGCATGTGTCCCTCAGCATTTCCTATACCCGATTACCTTAAGTCTTCTTCTGATTTGATAAGAGAAAACAGGACATGCAAAGGCCTGTCGAGATTCCTCGCAGGTCCAGAAAATTAACTCGCTCCAAACCAGCACACAGAAATTTGCCAATGAGCAGCCAGACTTTCAGGTGCTTGTGAAAGGCCGCCTTGCAGTCTTTCAAAATCCCCCCCCCCACTTACCGTAATGTAGGCAATTCTTCCATCTCACATGACAGAGCAGCGAAAGACGTCAGCATATTTAGTAGAAAACGTCAGAGTGGCCTTCGTATAGTGTGGCCATACTGAAACTATACTTGATTTTTAAAACACACTGTGAGTAAGTAACATTGAGTATTCATCCATGTGTAGAAATTAATTCAGGGGCTCACTGGATCAGTTCTACCTGCTAAATCACAGCAACCTCTGTGGGAGTACAAGCTGCCGCATTCACGGCGCTCCTTGTAGGGATGTAGAGGACCATGTGACAGAGGATTTATCTGTGCTGTCTCTCTGGGTGAGCAATCAGGGTTGAACTGCACCCAGGGAGCCTTGGACTGCACAGAATACTTGTGATTGACAACCTACTAGAAAATACAAAATATACATCTTAGACTCAGTCCTTTTGTGGAGAATATCAAAATATCACAGAACTGACAAGCAGTCATGGCTGGTCCATCTCGTCACATCTGTCTCCCATTTCACAGAGCACCTGCCTCCATTTTCAGCGAGGATCCGTGGAGAGATTCTGAGTGGCTTCTTGATCGCCTCTGTCACATCGGATGATTTGCTTCTGTCTTGCTCTAGAAACTTCCCTAGGACATCCATCCTCTTGCAAAAATGCTGAAAAGCAATGGGTCTTCCATGGCTACTGCTAAATGATATTTATTGTAAGGTGACTATCCGGTCAAAAGGCATTTGTGCTGACTGGCTCTGGGCCATTGCTGGCCAGTCAGAAAACCAGGTTTTGGATGGCTCCGAGAACAGTTGCTCAGATGTGGGTCAGTAACTGTATAACCTTCCATCATACCGATTGGTTACGAAATCCATTTTGTCCACTGTAAATTAAATGATTATGTAAGGTTAAAAGGAAGGGATGATGTTCAATAAATGAATCCCACGTTGAATAAATGCCTTAGGAGAGCTGAGCTACACACCAGCTATGGTGTCTAATGCAAACCACGGACTCTTTTTAGGAGGAAAAAGTGCACAGTATTCCACAAATAAAAGGCTCATAGTTCATAACTGAGGACCGAAAGGGAACAGAGAGCGCAAAATTATCAAACGGGAGATAGTGGGAAGGTATTATTGAAAGACCAGAAGATTAGGGAATGTGGAGAAATGTCATGATTACTTCCGGGCATATGAAAAGTCTTTACTAGGGTTGCATACTTTCATACTTTTTCCAGAAGTAGTATATTGGTCACCTTTTGGTTACTAGATAAAAATACCTGAGGGTACATACATTATGAAGACAAGAAGTTCATTTAGCTCACAGCTAAGGAGGCTGGAAGTCTAAGCAGATTAGGACTATCTCTAGTGGGTCTCTTAGTATATTACAAGGTGATGGAGGTCACTTCAATAAGACTTTGTGGATATGGGAGAGGTTACAGATCAGGAAGGAAGCCAGAGAGCCACTGTCATCTCCTGAGAGCTGTGTTAATTCTTTCCATGGGCTCTTCATGTCCAAAGATCTAACAACCTCCCACTGGCCCCCATCTCTTAGAGACTATTTGTATTAGTATTGCTGTGCATGAGACCAATTTGTGTCACATGGACCTCAGCCATGTGATGAGCCTTGGGGTGTGATACAGGGACTCACATGGCTCTGGGAAGGCCCTGGGGGCACATGAATCCTTCCTCAATGTGCTAACCAGCCTCTTTCTGTCCTTGTCTTTTCTCTGGGCTTGGCTAGCTGGAATGATGAGGCCATCATCAGAATCAGCTACAACAGTTTCTGTATCCAAACCCTGTCTTAGGAAATCAGGGCCTCTGTGGTGAGCCACTATCTAATTTTTAGAAATTCCCATGCAGGAATGTGTCCACGCTCATGTCTCCAGGTGCTGTGAGTAATGCTGATTTATTAGTCCAGTAGAATCCCACTAATGGGCGCTAATGACAGGGGAACCCATGGTGGATTGTAGAAGTTTGCAAATTAGGGAGTATATGGGTAAACAATCAGAATCAGGGGTTCTGCTCTGGAAAATGTCCCCGTTCTACTTATTTTGACAGGGAGGTATTTAATGTTGTTTATGATTGTTTATGATAATTCTTCATCAACTGTGGCTGGCGTTGAACTTCTTTAGAAGGGGAATTTGTGAGGATTCTTGGTATAATGCTGAGAAATCATTTGGGCAGCAGAGTGAGATATCAGTTGGGAAGTACTTTGTGAAGCCATGGGCTGGAGGAAGAAGACTGGCAGAAGGCAGGCCGATAGGGGATTGCAATCGTGAACTTCCCTAAGAACAACTGATTCTTCAATATGAAATGCTTAAAAGAACAGACCTCTGCCTGATTTCCATTGAGGATTTCAGAGAATTGAATGTTTTATGCAAGCTGTTGTGAATGACTTAAGGTATCAGGTAAGGTGATAGTCTGCTTTTCTATTGCTGTGTGAAAATATCATGACCAAGGGAACTTATAGAAGAAAGGGCTTATGGTTCTAGAGAGGAAAGAGTACATGGTAGCAAAGCAGAGGCATGGTAGTTGGAACAAGAAGCCAGGAGTTCAAACTAACAATCTTTGAAAAACCTGAATGGAAACCTTATATTGTAGGTGATTCCCCAAATGACTACATACACACATTTAAAAGGAGTTTAAATGGAGCCACCCTCTAATAGGAGACAATGCTTCATCAGATATCATGGGTTATCAAACAAAAATCCCAGAGCTAGGTGTGGGTTATCACCGTTCCAATTGTTGGTCAATGAGATCCAATAGATACCCCAAACAACACAGTTTATAGCCATTGCTCTTGATTACACTGCAGAACTTGATAGTAAGACCTTATTGTCAAAGACACCATATTCCTCCATCATAGAACACAAAGAAACCAAGCTAGTATTGACCTGAAAGCTTGGGCCCTACTGGCTAGCTTTCATAGAGTTTTTATACTTGCTACCTGGGAAGAAAAGTCATTAGCCATCTTGCACAGCTGTGAACCCAATAAGCTATCATAACTAGCCAGATAATACATGCCCATAGGTGCAATAGTGGCACAGGTGTTCTGAGAGTAACCAACGGCTTTCTGGTTGCATTTAAAGTCCACTCCACAAACAGAATTCATGCTTGATACTGTTAACTGGGCCAAGAACCCGCAGCTGGGTAGGTCCTAAATCCTAGGGGAGAACATACTACTGTTATTCTGATAAGAAGACATCTATTAAATTATTTATTAAGTAACCATCTTTATATCCATAGACCAGTTTCGCTTTCAACACTCACCAGAGAAGTTTCTCTTTGTAATAGGTGGTGATTAATATAAAGACCCTCAAGGACCAATA
>NC_022028.1:27195229-27196919 GCF_000317375.1 Microtus ochrogaster | reverse complement strand
GTTTTTTTTCCCTTTTCTCAATAAAAAAAAAGAATTTAAAAAAAAATAAAATAAAATACGCCGTAAGTATTACAGAGTGTTTCTATGTGCCCCCCCCCCCTTTTTAGTAAGAATTTAAGTAAGGCATTAATGTTCACTATTTTGTCTTCTTACTACTCTTAGCTTCTCACAGATTAAGGATTTGGAGTAAGTTATACCTGCCCAAAGCTCTGTTACTTTCTTAGGTGCATGAATCGTTGTGTAGTCCTTTCCACCAAATCCAGGGCAGGGCATGCTGGAAAACATCTGCTCTGTCTTGTGATCTTCAAGGAAATCTGGGTTGAGATTTCTCAATGCTCTCTTCATGTGTCTTTGTAAACTTCCATATATAGACACTCAAAGATGCTATTTCAGCAACTTTCCCCCTTTACCTTTGGGGAGGTGTTCCAAGACCCGAGTAGACACTCAAGGCAATAGACAGTCTTGGAGTTCCTGCTGTTGTCATGCTCCTTCCTAAACAGACATGCTATGTTATTTGATCTATACATTAGACACAATATGAGATTAATGATAACTTATAACAAATAGAGAAGTTACAGCAATATGATTAAGATGTTTAAAACTCATTATTTCTAAAATTTATGTTTATTATTTTCAGACTAGTTCAGAGTATGGGTACATGAATATCTGAAATGGAATTTTCATTTGTAAGAGACTGTCATGTTCTTATCTACTCATGATTCCTATTTAAGTAGAATTTCACATAGGCGCACTCATGTGTTATTAAAAATTGTACCATTTTGGGGGGCTGGAGAATCTTTGTATATGAAGCCCTGTGTTTGATCCCCAGCACTGCATAAACCATCACATGAAAATGTATGCTTACACACACACACACACACACACACACACACACACACACACAAACACACACATTGTACAATTGTCACTTAAGATTTTTTCCAATGTGGTCTTGGCTGGGTTTATTAGATTTTCAGCAATTAAAAAGCATAATTTAGTGAAACTCAATGATCTCATTTTTTAAATGAATTCCACACATATAATATATAGTCATGTATATAATACATTACATGTATGTAAATGTATAATAAATATAGAAAATAATATAATATAGATGTATATTCCTTTTCTATGTATTCACACACAAATTCCTTCATCTGTACCACCAGGACTCACAGCCAATATGTTCCAACCATAGAAATCAAGTCATAGAGACTGTGAGAGTCCAAGCTTCTTCTGCTTGCCTGATCCCTTCTAGTTTTGTAGGGCAGGGTTCAACTTTTTTTCTGTTTCTGTTTTAAATTTCAGCAGTTTTCTTTGATATATTTTTATAAATGTTTTAAATTGAAAAAGAGTTATACCACTTCCCCATCCCTTTACTTCTTCCTGCCCCTCCTTTTTACCCTCCTCAAACCTATGCCCCCTCCACTCTCAAATTGATAGCCTATTTTCTCTGATTACATATATATATGTAAGCACACACACACACACACACACACACACATATAAGTGTATATAAATAGAACATGATGAGCCTTTGTATTGTTTCAAGGCTGACCATTCTTTGTTGGACAGCCAATAAGGGGATTTGTCCCTGGGACAAGTTTATTCTCTTTCCTCCAGGAGTCAATATTTGCCTATAGTTCTTTGTCTAGGACTGGGGCAACTTGAAAATTTCCCCCCTTTATGT
>NC_022028.1:27194332-27195129 GCF_000317375.1 Microtus ochrogaster | reverse complement strand
TTATATCCATAGACCAGTTTCGCTTTCAACACTCACCAGAGAAGTTTCTCTTTGTAATAGGTGGTGATTAATATAAAGACCCTCAAGGACCAATACGAGGAGAATAAGGTACCAAAGAGTGATCATCCATAAATGGGACTCTTAGGCTCAGGGTTCACTGAAGAAGAGGAATAGAAAGTTTGTAATGGGCAGAGGTAGTGAGGACCACCATGGACAGTGTTTTCTGGATAACACAGGGCTATTGCACACACGACCTTCCAGTGACTGTGTCTACATACATACATACAGCCTGCACATGATCAAGACAGTCAAAATTACATGGTGGATGGAGGAGAAGCACACAAAGTTTCACACTTGACTTAAAAGCTATTAGCAATTGGTGACTACTGGGGACAAAAGAGTCAATTTTCTTGGGATGTGGTCCCTAATAATAGACTGCCCATACTCCAGTGGTGGGCCTTACACCCACAAATGTGCTAGCAGCGCTATGTGAGTTCAGTGGGTTTAAAAAGGAACACAAGAAATTCAAAGGTAAAATGGTGTGGCTAGGCAGGGGTAGGGCAAGAAGAACTAGATGGTAGGGAATAGGGATAAATTTGATCAAGACAAACTATATTCATACATAAAATTACTCAAAAAATTTAAAAATTTAAATCTTGAAATTGTGGGAATGTGATAATATTTAAAATATGCCGTAAATATTGCCCTTCAATGGAAGAATGGATGAAGAAAGTGTGGAACATCTACACATTAGAGTACTACGCTGCGGTAAAAAACAATGACTTCTCGAATTTTGC
>NC_022028.1:27163755-27192347 GCF_000317375.1 Microtus ochrogaster | reverse complement strand
TTATATCCATAGACCAGTTTCGCTTTCAACACTCACCAGAGAAGTTTCTCTTTGTAATAGGTGGTGATTAATATAAAGACCCTCAAGGACCAATATATATATATATATATGTGTGTGTGTGTGTGTATATAAATAGAACATGATGAGCCTTTGTATTGTTTCAAGGCTGACCATTCTTTGTTGGACAGCCAATAAGGGGATTTGTCCCTGGGACAAGTTTATTCTCCTTCCTCCAGGAGTCAATATTTGCCTATAGTTCTTTGTCTAGGACTGGGGCAACTTGAAAACTTCCCCCCTTTATGTTAACACATTCACTGATATTGCTATTGTTCTAGTCTTGTTTATGCAGCCTTTTGGGGAGAAACCATTTCCCAGCACACTTCCCAGTGTTTGGGCTCCTACCATCTTTCCACTCCCTCTTCCACAAAGTTCTCTGAGCCACAGATGCAGGAGCTATGATCCAGATGTATTTGTTGGGGCTAAGCTCCCCACAATCTAGCTGTTTTAATTATCTTTACACACCAAAGAGATTAATTAAATCTTAGAGACTTCCCATGGCCACAGGGCATATTGCTGGGTAAAAGTTTAAGGCCTCCGAACACAGACAGCTGCAAGACCCACAGTCTTCTTCATGAGCTCCCCGAGCTCCACTTGCAAAAAAAAAAAAATTCTTTCCAGCAAATATATTTTCTGGATTTATGGGACATTCCCTACTCTGTAAGGTACTGGTGTAATACTAGTTTTCTGCAGCAGGGCTTCTTCACAGCTTCAGCTATCTCTGAGATTTCCCACACTCCGTGGCAGCCAGTCTCTCCTTAGGATTTCTGAGACATCAGGGATCAGGGCCCCTAGAAATTTTATTTCTGACAAAATCCAACATGATTTCATGATAAAAGTTCTAGACAGAAGAGAGCTGTAGTGAACACGCTTCTACACAATAAAGGCTGCATAGGACAAACCTACAACCAATATCATCCTAAGTGGTAAAAATCTCAAAATAGTTTCATTAAAATCAAGAGCCAGACAAGGCTGTCCACTATGCCCACAACTTCTCAGTATAGTGCTTGAAGCAACAAGACAAGAAAAGAAGTTAAAGGGGTACAAATAAGAAAGTAAGAGTCGGATGATCCCTATTTGCAGATCACATGCTATTATACAAAAGAGATACCAAAAATCCTGCTGGAAAATTTCTGGAAATGGTTGCTTTCAGCACATACAAGTATACAAGATCAACTTATAAACATCAATACTTTTTCTATACATCAACAACTAAAACATGGAGAAATAAATCATGGAAACACTTCTATTCTGAATAACCTCAAAAAAAAAGTCTAGGAGTAAACATAACCAAGGAGGTGAGAGTACTTATCATGAAAACTTAAAATCTCTGGAGCCATAACTCAAGAAGATTTTAGAAGAAAGACCTCATATACTCATGGGTTGGTAAAGCAAACATTTTGAAAATGGCCATTTTACTGATTCAGTGTAATCCCAGTCGAAGTCTCTATAACTTTTTTTTTTCACATAAACAGGAAAATATACTAACATCCATGTGTATGGAATGAAGAAGTGTGAGTTACTAGACCCATGGCTGGCGGCAGTGACAGTCATCACTGAGAGATACAGGTGGTTTTGTCATCAGTGTGCCCGTGATCTTCGGAAGTTGGCTGTTACTGGCATATTTGAGGTTGGGGGGGTTAGTGGTAGGTAGGATATGGGTAATGGATTCATTGTTGCTTTGGGCGTTTTTCGATTCCGAAGCCATAGTTCAAAGCAGAATTGTGCCTGAATTAATGTGTTCTAGGCTACACTTCTGTGATATTGAACATTATTTCGAGATAAAGATAATTTGCTGGTTTTAATTTGCTGTCCACTTAAAGGTCGGGCATCACCAAAGAACTCAGTTTTCTAAGTAAGCTCTTGGGTTTTCACAGCTCTTACCATGGATCACAGAAGTTGTACCAGACCTAAGTAGCCATTGCCACATCTTGCCATCTCTCTGGTGCATTCTCAAGGTCCATTTCTTTTTATTAGAAGTCATATATTTCCCAGAAGGACAACTTCTTCCTCATCTCCCTCTATTTCAATGGCATCTAAGCCCTGGCTTCTAATCTCCTCCGTTTGCAGTTTTCTGAAAATTCTCATGGGCAACAATGATGAAAATCTCTTTTGTTCAGCTACTGTTTGTCGCTTTAATTTTGCAGATCTCATGTGCTGAACCATATAAGGGAAGGGAAAGTATTCCCCCTCCCCCCCGAGTTACATCATCACCTAAGAAGAAAGTGAACACCAAGACCTTCTCCAGAGATGTTTGGATAAACTCCGAGAAAAGGGATTCTACAGGGAGGAGACTTAGGATGGAGTGGAGAAGGAAGGATTTCAGAATGCAGGCGAAAAAGACAGAAACAAATCACAGTGCATTTGGGAACATTAACTACATTTTCTCCTTGTTGCAGGATGCCAACCTTGTAAACCACCATCTCGTTTAACCCTGGTACCAAGAGACAAAGGCAGCCAATGTGTGTCCTTACAGTGCAAGCTGAGCTACTGAGAGATGGCAGTGGAGGTGGTTTAGCCTTAAGAGAAGGAGCTAAGGTCACATCTTTGTCACAGCCCCACCTCTGCATGCAATGTGTCCTGTCATCCAATCCAGAATGGTCTGAAAGCTGAACACTTACTTTCTATGAGAGCTGCTGTATTCTGAATCAGGAATCTTCAAAGCAGATGATGGGACAAACTTAGTCCACCACTTGCTTTTGTAAATAAAGTTTTATTAGCACATATTCATGTTCATTCACGTTTTGTATTGTTCCACTCCCAATATAAGGGAGTGGAAAGATATTGGGAACAAACACAAGCATGGTAATTTTCCCTTGGCCTTTTGCTGAAAGAGAGTGCTTGCTCTATCTTGAACAATGAGGTTGTAGACAAATACAGCAGATTAGGAATTCTAATTCAGTCTCATGTAAAATTCTTGTTTTACAATGAAAGGTACACCTCACCTCCAGAGAAGCTGAGGTGCAGCTCTTCCAGAATTCCCATCTTCGGGGAGATATCACAGCTCTTCCATATGGCGCTTACTGGACTTCTATTTTCCCCCCTCATTCTTTTCAGTGGTCTGGAAGAAAGGGAAGATAGCTAAGGAGCATTTGGAGATACTCTGGGAGCAGCTCCCACAGACTCTGTGGAGAGTAGAGCCTGCTAAAACCTTTGCACCTGTCAAGAACGCAGGGAATGTGGTTAGGCTGAGGGTACAGAGTCAGAAAAGATGAGTGGGCACCATGACTGGAAGACAACAGTCCGTCTCTAAGGACTAGGGATTCAGCACCCCACGAGCACCAGCTAATTTGTCCCCCCATCCATTGGCCAGGACCCCGGGGGCCCCAAGGAAGGACATCTGTTTCTATTCTTTTTGTCATGTTTGGCAGAGGCATAGGGGCATCCCTTGGGCTGGCAGCCTCCCTGGTGTTGGTAGCTCAGCGGGTGTTTGAGGTGGCAGTCCTGCTGGGGCACATCTGTCCCTCTCTGACACTCCTACTGCTAATTCCTCCCTCTTGTGATAAATGCAAATTGAGCTGCTGCGTCCAGACACGTCGGCCTCATTAGCAGGTGCACTGCGATTGGCCCAGCCGATACTTCTGTTCTAACCTCCCTCACCCAGGGGTCGCTCCTCCTTCAGCCCAGCTTTGGCGGAAGTAGAGTCGTGGAGCTCAACAAAGACAGGTCTTCCTAGCAAAAGAAAGGCCAATGTTTCCCAAGGTCATCCTCTTTCTAGCAGGCCAGCGCCTTCTGGCCCCATACGGAGCAAAGCCTGACCAGAAAGGACCCCTGCCCTGAGGGAAACTTATGGCCCTTTCTGTGCCTTCCCAGGGCAGAGCAGTTCCCTGCTTGTCTGCCCTGTAGACAGAAAACAAGGAACTGTGCATTTTTAATATGCTTAAATGCATGGCAGTTATTTAGAAACTTAGTTTGAGGAATGGCATCATCAAATTATCACATTTTTTGTTTTTTGATTTTTTTCCTTCAGTCAACTGAATCTATACCCCCAAGGAACTTTCTCTCTTGGACTGGAAATTTAATAGAACAGAATGAGTCTGAATGTTCTCAAACAGTTGATGAGGACATTGGGACATGGAAAGCCAGGAACCCAGCTAAGATGGTGTTCTTGTAAGCAGAAAATCCCCCACAGCCCCAGGACCCTGGAGGTTTGGGTGTTCTTTCTGCACTAAAGCCCTTTAAAGATTTTAATGCCGATCATGTGGCTTGTATCATAAACAGAGATTGGCTTTAAAGATATAAGATGCCAAGGGGTTAAACAAATTATTATTTGATACCAATATGTGATTTCTACTCTATTTTGTTTTTCTTTGTAAAAAAATTTATATTTTACTTGTCATGTGTATGTTTTATTAAGAAAGGAAATTTTTGAATTTTTGCCTTAGAATTCTACTTTTTAGGAAAAAAATTGAATTGAACTATCCTTCCAGAACTTCTGTGCATTATGCTTTGGTTCTGTCCAATTTCTACAACATAATCAATGATAAAAATTAATTTAGCAATGAAGCACATAATTTCCCTATGGTTAGTTTTGTGCTCTCTGTTTTTAAATTTATTTTTCTTTTCAGTAGGATCTCTCTGTGTTTCCTAGGCTGGTCTGGAGTGAGTAGAAGCTAGCAATCCTCCTGTCTCATTCTTCACATAACTGGAACTGCCCGTATCAAAGCCAACACCCAGTCTACTTTGTGCTTATTTTTATTCTATTCAATACAACGATGACAACAAAAAATTTGATATAGTGTTCGATTGATATAGTGATAGACCAAGAGTACAGGTGTTTGCCCCAGGACTGTGTGGGTCTCTTGCTCATGACTTTAGAGATTATAATGTAAAACAGTCACTCTGCTATTGGTAATGGCTTCTTATTATGGATAAGATTAAATATTCTTCATCTTTTAATTGTAGTGCAAACCTCAGAGTGTTATTGTTTAATTATTATTTTTTCCTGGGAGGTTGCTTGTACCTTGAAATTCAGACCACTGTCTAGTTTTCTTCTAAAAGGTTCCACAGTACCTGCCACCTGCTTGTCTTGGGAGAGCAGAGCTAAGTGGGAAGATAGAGCGGTCTGGAAGAGACCGGAGCGAGGCGTAGAGCACCATTGTCAGGGAGCCATAGGCAGCCCAAAGACTGACAACTGTCTGGTGCAGTTCACCCGGCCACATGGGTTGTGCAGTTCTCTGTCCATTGGCTCTGTCTTTGTTAACAGCTCCCAGAACAAAAGAAGCCAGCACTTCTTTCTTCTCTTCCTTTTTTTTTTTTTTTTAAATAATGTATTCTTCTTAGCATGGGGATGGGAGCCCAGCTGGCCTTTATGAACATGCTAGGCAAGCAATCTACCTGAGGACACTTCACCTCCTTTTTCTCCTTAAAAGCCCTTGACATGGTGGGGTAGTGGTCAGGGTGACAGCACCTGCCCTGCCTGGTGAGGGCTCTCCCGACTTGTCTGCTCAGCCCTCTATCCCCTCTGGTTATACCAAGATGCTCAATCATCATATGCCTTGGAAACTGGCTATAGCTTTTTCCTCCTACCATTCTCTCTCTATGTTATGAATTAATTCATAAACCTCTAGGACTTCGAAGCATTTGGGGTTTTCTGGGGCAGGTCTCTGCTTTGGACTAGTCAAAGCACAAAAATAAAAAGCTATCCACCAGGATTCTTCGGGTATAGGGGTAGGTCTCTGGATCCTCTTTCCTGCAGCCCGACGGCCACCTAAAGCACCACCACTTCAGGGTAGTCCCTGCAGACGACAGAAAATGGTACGGGGGAGCCTGGGAGTGAGGGCCTGGCCGGAGATCTGGGGTGGAGATGTGGAGCCTTTCAGCTGTGGCTCGCAGGCTCTGGAAGACCACTTTCTCTCCCAGGTGAGAAGAGTTCATTCTCTTTCTCTCTCCAAGGGAAAGATGTGGGGGGTGGGGACTGTGTCCCAAGAAGTCACTCATTTCCCCCTGCTTGAACAGCTGCCTCATCCGAAGATCCTACGGCAGGATGGAAAGCCATGTTCACCAAGAATGCCACAGATTCAACTCATCAGACCAAATGGAACACTCTTACCACCCCTTCTCACCACCCGCACCCGCCACAGAAGGCTGGGCCCAGAGCCCAGGCCAGGTTTTAGCCCGGTTTTCTCCCTTGAGGTCGAAGGACTGACTACCTTTTCTTAAACCCTTAATTTTCTATAACCCAGTTTCTTGGACGTCTGTCAGAGGAGCTGGGCTGAGGTACATGCTCTTGGAAAGAGAGCCGTGTTTGGTGGATGAACACAGGGAGGGGAGTGTGTGCTGTTAAGTTATTTCAGGTGCTCGGCTCACAGTCCAGCGAGTCCTTCAGCCTGTGAGAGCGGGGCATGGATCTTGGTACAGACTCTGGAAACAGCCTGTCACTTGAGGTTAGTCTGCTAACGCGTGGGCTCTGGCAGGATTCAACCCTTGCCGAGATCGCAAACTTGAAACTCTGTGAGGAGGTAACGCAGGTGTGAAGGGGCAGGGTGTGTGATCACAGGTGACGGTGGCCACAAGGGGATTGTGTGTTGAGAGCCCAGCAGCTCCAGGCTTTTGGATGAAGTCTGCTCTGTCATGGAGAGGAAGGGTTGCAGGGGTCCCTCAGTCCAACCTACTCATTTATAGGGCAAGCAATGGAGCCTCTGGGTCCCAGCATCTGCTTGCTTGGCCGTCACACAGAACATTGCATCCTGAGACTCAGGCTTTAGCTAGGATCCTTTCTGTGTCTGCTGCAGGGTTCTTCAGGGATGCACCACTGTGCATCCTTCTAGGTGAGCATCACTCTTCCTTTCTTCTCGTGTTCAAACCTACTCAAGGCCCTGCTCTTACAAGTATGACTAGAACATTTTCTATTCCCATGGTTGGTACAGAGATGAAAGGCGTTAACATGGGTTCTTCAAACAGAACAGACTGGTGATTGGAACCAGCAGAGATTACTGTGCCCATGCCACCCATTCCTCTGTGGCCCGCTGTGGAATAACCCTCTTAGAGACTGTAAAATTTGTCACTCAAATTGGAATTGGTGTAATAAAATGCGAATTGGCTAGTAGCTGGGTAGGAAGTATGGGTGGGGTGACCAAACTAAGAATGGTGGGAGGAGGAAGGGTGGACTCGAGAGTCACCAGCAAATATAGAGAAGATGAGAACGCTGTACAGAGAAAAGGTACCAAGCTATGTAGCTAAACATAGATAAGAATTATGGGTTAATTTAAGTCTAAGAGTTTAGTACTTAACAGCCTGAGCTATCAACGGAGCATTTATAAGTAATATAAGCCTCTGTGTGGTACTCTAGGAAGCAACTGATGAGCATTTGGGAACAGGCAGGCGGGAGAGAAACGTCCAGTTGCAGTGGCCTGCCCTCTTTTTTTGCCTTGCTGCCTTCTTGCTATCTTTCCATCCAGCCTTTACCCCTCCCTACTGCTGCCCTCTTCTTCCTCTCTACTTTCTAATAGGACGTTGTTCTTCCGGAGGAAGAAGCACTGTGCTGTACACATATCAACTACTCAACCCATCCCCAGCAGGGGATGAGTACCGTTGTCGTCCATCACAAGCTGAGGGGCACTTTTGGGATGCTGTGCAGTCAAAGATGCCCACACCATGCTGTCGTGGGCAGAATGCCCTCAGTGATTGGTGGGCTGGAGCATGCCCTTTTTTCTGGTGGTGGTAACAGTTTCTCCTCAATCCATATTTTGGAAAGACTTGGGGCTGGGGGTTTGAACTTCCTTCCTTCCTTCCTTCCTTCCTTCCTTCCTTCCTTCCTTCCTTCCTTTCCTTCCTTCCTTCCTTTTTTCCTTCCTTCTTTCTGTTTCACCTCTTTCCCACATAATTGAAAGGGAAGCCCTGAGCAGATGAGGGACAAAAAGTTCCTAGTTCGTTGCTCCTTCCTAGCTGAGAGGTATGTGAACAAGTCTTTATTTAGCTGCGTTTACAATAGCAGAGAAGATTGTAGAGTCAGTCCGAGAGAGTGCCGTGATAGGTAAATCAGTGTTGTGGAAATTTTATTCACAAAATAGACATATTTCAAATTTTAATGAGGAAATACATTTGTATTCCTAAGTTCAAAGCTAAATAGAAGGTAGAAGTAACAATATTTGCGGGTTTTACATTTATTAAAGTCAGGATAGACGGGGTAATAACATAACTCAATATTTATGATTCAGTTGCTTCCACATAAATATGAAAATGAGACAGTTATCATCAGAACTATTTGTTGTTCATATTTGCTTTCAAATTTTAATGAACACAAATGCTACTTATGTGGTAAAGTTCAATACTCAAAAATATGGCTCATTTGTCCATTAATGAATCTAACTGTGAAACTGTCATGGAAAAAAATAAGTTTTTAAAATCTAAATAATGATTTAGGAAGATAGGAGACTCTAGAGATGATGGAACACAGATATAATTGCAGCACTTGGGGGTGGAGGAAGGGGAATCAGGAATTGAAAGCAATCCTCAGCAACTTGAAGACAATCTGGGTTACATGAAACTGTAGCTCTAGACACCAATACACCCCCTCCCCCAAGCAGAGAGGAAGGACTTGTTTCTAGAAATATGAAGTAGATAGATACACATCTCCTGGTTCTTCATATAAATACACCTAAAAACTAGGGACATCATATTCTAAAAACAAGATACAAGTACTCAGCAAGGTGGAGATCATATTTTTTAAAAAATACAAGTACTCAGCAATATGGAGAAAGAAACAGGCTGGTTCAGGCCTGTGGGAATGGAAAAATGACACACTGGTGAGAATCTTAGAATTTCTGTGGCTTCATATTTTTTAAAATGATATTATGGAGTTTAGTAACTTGGGGACTTCCCTTGCATAGGCTCAGGAAAAGACAAAGGACCAGAAAAACCTAGTCTGGCTCCATAGAAAACTTCCAGATAATGAACATTGATATTCAAAACACACATTCAGGCAAACTGTGGTTGGACATTTCCTGTTGGCAGCGTTGGCTATATTACAGGGTATGGCAAGGTTCCCACTTATCATATAGCTCTGGTTGCAGTGGACAAGATCCAGGACCCTGGTGATAATGAATAACCACACACCCCAGGTGGTGATGACCCACTCCAGTGTACTGTCAATGGAGAGTTCTTGGTGAGTCTTGACTTTCTATATCCTGAACCTCGTAGTGAGGAAGCACTTTCACCCACTTGTAGAGGGTACTCAGATTGGCTAGCTGAGCATCAGGACTTTGACCCCATTCAGCAAGGTGCCTTCTCCAGCCCTAGTGGTGTCATCAGTGCTATAAGAAGTAGGCAATAGCCATCTCTCTCTTCCTAGCAGATGGTGGCAAGGCAGTTTAGTGGCAGATCTCCCAGCAGTGACATGATCTCATTGGAGAGTTCAAGGAGGAGGAGGGCGTGAGCATTGGCTCATACATACCAGCAACAATGGGGTCAGGTTCCCCTTTGCTCACCAGAACAATGCCAGAGGAAGCCTGCAGAAACACAAGCTTTGAATCAGAGAGTCTTATTAACATAGTATTCAAAAATTTAGCTGAAGATTACTTATTGCACATATAAGAAAAATTGAAAGAGAAAAGAAAATCGTCATTCAAGAAGATGATACATATGGAGGAATTACAAAACAAAGGTGTGAAAGCCATCAGATAAAAATGCTTTGACAGAGAGCCACAAACATGCTAGAAATAAAGGGGAAAATATTATAATGTAAAACATGTATACAATGTATATAATAAGTATATAGTGTATAAAAGAATGAAGATACAGATAAGAACTAAACATTGTTTTAGAACTAGCAATTACAATAAGCAGTAACAAAACTCTAAGAGGTTTTGAAAATAGCAGCATGATGAGATTATTACCTAGAAAGCACAATGCTCTTGACCTAACAGAACGATGTGCACACACAAAGCTAAATAAGACAATGAAAGAAGTGTCCCCTACAATGCATACAAAACAACAGCAAACAAATAGGAAGCCTGTAACTTAATGAGCAGAATCAGGTGATAAGGAAGACAGTGGAGGAATCACACTCATCTATTCTCCAATAGATATAATTTAAACTGATGAACAGAGAGAAAAAAATGGTGGTCAGTGAGTAGAAAGTGAGGGTCAGGCTGAGGATACAAAAAATGTTAGTTTGGGAATCTAATAAAGAGTACTCTTGTGCCTTTGAAGTAGTCAGAACATGGGACACTATTTTGATTATATATATGTATATATTTATGTATATAAATGTAAATATTTAAAACTTTTTAGATTAACCATGATGCAATGATATCTAAATGAACCAGTGAAAATTATTCAAAGATATTTTTTCAAAACACTGGTTAAAATGGAACTTCAAAGAATTGTTATTGTCACCCTAGGAAAATAGGCGAAGAGAAAAAATAAAGAAGCAAAGGAAAACAGAACATACTATAGCGATTAAAGATTTACTAAGTGAAGAGTATATTAAATGTAAGTGACCTGAATGCGAAGTTAAGAAAACAAAGTTTGGCATACTGAATCAAATATAACCTAGTTATGTGTTTTTTTTTTATTCCATGACATGGCACCATTACTTAGTGTGATGGGGAGAGGGATGAACTAAAAGGGTGTGGGATATATATTATGCAAATTTTAATCAATAGAAAGAAGAGCTAGATATCTGTCTTAATTTTCAGTTGCTGTGACAAAACACCATGACCAAGGAAACTTGAAAAAGAAATCATTAAATCTGGGGTTCTAGGGTTAGAGTCCATGGCCATCCTGGTGGCGAGCATGACAGCCAGCAGACAGGTATGGAGCTGCAGCAGGAGCTGAGAGCTCACATCTTAATCCATAAGACCAAGGTAGACAGAGATAACTGGAAATGGTTTGGGCTTTGGAAACTTCAAAGCCCTTCCCAAGCAACACAGCTCCTCCAATGAGGCCATACTTCCAAATCTTTCCCAAATAGTTACACCATCTGGGAACCAAACAGTTGAATACATAAACCTATAGAAGACATTCTCACTCCAACCACCACAATATCAAAATAACATGATAAGTATATTTCTATGCTATGAAATTTGCCAGGGTGTGTGGAGGAATACTTTGCAATGATTAAAATGCTTCAGTATTAATTTACCAGTTTCAAGTTGTATCAAATACTTATATATCAAAACGCTGTGAAACACAAGGCAGAAACACACACGCTAAATGAATTATGGAGACCTCACAACCTGCTCTGAACAACTGATATAACTAGGGGGAACAAAACCACAAAGAAAAGCGAAATGCTAATGATGTCATCAACCACATGATTCAGTGGATAGATGTTGAAATATATGTGACTTTTCCTAGGAATATAGGAAGAAACTCTACTCACCCCAGAGAGGGCACCAATGACAGAACAAAGAAACTGTTCCACTAAAGTACAGTATGGTGAACCATATCATAGTTACTTCATGGAATATGGGTTTAGAGATTGCTTACAGGATCAGGGATTAAAACTTCCACCTCCGCATGGGTGATAATTCACAACTGCACACTTGGGACTCCCTTTATAAGCAGATCAACAGGTCAGAGAGTCTCTTCTCCCTGATAGTTCTTATTCTTTCTATATCCTTGGGGTAGGGGGCTTAGGGTGTTGTATGTTTCAGGACCATCCTGAGCCTTATAAGTTTTCTTTGCCTCCCAAGACTTAAGAATTCCCTTTCCAGGTTGGAATGTTTAAATCCAGAGAAAATTGTAGGAGACAGTACACAGGACACATCTTATACCTGTTTTTCAAGTGTTTCTGACATATAGATCAAGAATACCAGACCATGAAACAAACCTCAAATTTGGGAAATAATTGAAAACCATGAAGATTATGGTTTTTTTTCCTCAAATCAAATTCCAAACTAATAACAGAAAAAAAATCCTCAAAAACCTAGAGACTAGATGAAGTTTAATTTCCAAATAATCTCTGGACCAGAAAAGGATTCTCTACTAAAAATCAACAGAGATAGAGATAGAGAGAGAGAGAGAGAGAGAGAGAGAGAGAGAGAGAGAGAGAGAGAATATACTACAACTTGTATGATCCAATTAAAGTAGTACAGGGGTTAAATCTATAAGTATACCAGAATAAATAACAAGAGAAAATGTGTCAGGTCTAGAGATGACATCACCAAGCGGTATTTTTTTTTTTAAAGGAGTAGCACAAACCCAAAGCAAGCAAGCAAGAAATTATAAAAAATGTGTGCTGAAAGGGGGAATAGAACAGGCGTGTGTGGAACTTGAAAGATCAATGCTGGTTCTTTTACGGACCTGAACAAGTTGCAGTACAAGAAGGTCCCTTATGAGCTTTCTGAATATTCCAGCTCATTCTAGAAGAATTCATCAACATCCCCTGAGCTATTTCACATTGAGCACCTTGTCCTCTGCAAACGGGAGCATTTTCCTTCCTTTCCGATCTGTATGAGCCTCCTCCATCATGTTCCTGCTCTGTGTTGTAGAGCAGCAGTGAGACTAGGCTTTCCCTTCTCATCTCTAACCTTCGAGGAGAGCAATTGACCTTCTATGCTTGAGTAATTTGTTAAGTGTGGATCTTTTACAGGTAAGAAGCCACTATCACTGTCTCCTCAGGGTTTGTCATAAACACGACAATAGATGTGCCAATTGTTCTGTTCTGCTTGGAGTGCATACCTTGTCTTTCGGGTACGAAATGACCCATGAATCCCTGGAATAAAACAGCCGTGGAGTTTGTGCTGTTAAAATTCAGTATTAAAAAAATACCCAAGTCACCAGAGGGTGCGGTAAAGTATGAGGAATCATTTGACCAAAGAGAACAAAAAATGACAAATAAACACGTGAAAACATGGTCAGTCAAACAAATTGTTGGAGAAACATAAATCATGATTCTAGAGATCTTGTCACACACAGAGAACAACTGAAACACAAATGATGAACATAGCAAACGCTGACGAGGGCAGAAAATGGCCAGATCTCTTAACATTGTTTCTCGGAAAAAAAAAAAAGACTCTGGAAAAATCAACAGATTCTTAAAACCTAAAATGCCTTTCTTGTATGATCTAGCGATTGCAATTCTGATTATTTGTTCCAGAGAAATGGAAATCCTGGCCTGAATAAACTCTCTTCCATGTATTCTCACAGCAATCTTTTGTATAATATTCCTAAACCTGAAACTCCCAAACACCCACTTCAAAGTTTAAGTTGTGTAAGTAACTGTAGGAAAGCCATGCCATGGAATGCTACCCTGTCGCAAAAGGACTGATCTATTGGTTATAGGCAATGGCTCATACAGCTCTGTAAGGAAGAATGCTAAGAAAAGTGAATAGGCCAAAAATCACATAATGTAGTATTCCATTATACAATATCCATGTACTCAGAAGATTATAGAGTCCAAAAATAGATGGTAATATGTAGGGGTCCTTGGGGAGAAAGGTAAGAAAGGGAAGGGATGGTAGCAATGGAATAGTATTTTTTTTTTGTGTGTCTGTGTTCCTGTGACACAGCTTCAGTATGTAGCCTAGGCTGTCCCCAAATTTATCATTCTTGTGTCTCAGCCTCTCAAGTTGTTGTGGTTTTAATAAGAATGTCCCCTATAGGCTCATAGATTTGAAGGCTTGGTCACAAGGTTGTGACATTATTTGAAAGGATTAAGAGGTATGAATTTGTTGGAGGAAGTGTGTCACCGAAAGTGGCCTTTGAGATTTCAAAATCCCGTGCCAAGCCCAGAGTCTGTCTCCCTCAGTCAGTGAACTGGGATGTAGCTTTCAGGTACTTCTCCAACACCATACTTGATGGCATGCCCCTGTACTTCCTAGCATGGTAATAATGTAGTAAACCTCAGAACTAAACTGTAAGCAAGTCCCCAATTAAATGCTTTCTTTGATAACAGCTGCCTTAGTCATGGTGTTCATAGCAATATAAGACTGACTTAGATACAAGTGCTTCAATTACAGACTCAGGTCCCACATTGGATAATTCAGTGGCTTCAAGAATACTATGCAGCTCAGGTTAGTCCAAATGATCCCCTAAATCAACACAGGAAATGTTTATTGTCTATGGATGCTTTCTAGATGTTGAAGGTAAGTCCTTTGCTGCAGACAGGACATACTTAGGACACAGGATTCAGATGATGAGAGCAGGCTCTAACCTGAAAGCTTCCTT
Source organism: Microtus ochrogaster (assembly GCF_000317375.1). Classification (NCBI taxonomy): domain Eukaryota; kingdom Metazoa; phylum Chordata; class Mammalia; order Rodentia; family Cricetidae; genus Microtus; species Microtus ochrogaster. The sequence continues at coordinate 27,178,175 of NC_022028.1, read as the reverse complement.
TTTATAGAATAGCTTCCATGATACCAAAAAAATACTGTGCAAGCTGCCAAGGAATGGAAACAATGAATTATCCTACCCAATTGTGACACCTATGGACCACAACAATGACCAACATGGCAAGATCTCTATGTCTTGGGGATCATTGAGAAAAAAGGAGAGAGAAAGATTGTAAAAGACAGATGTCTTATCTTGGGTTTCAAGTGCTGTGAAGAGACACCACAACCATAAAGGAAAAACATTTAATTAAGGTAGCTTGCATTTTCAGAGGTTTAGTCCGTTATTATCACAGTGTGACATGGAGGTGAGCAGGTGAACATGGTCCTGGGGACAGAGCTGAGAGATCTATATTTTGATCAGAAGGCACGAGAGAGAGAGAGAGAGAGAGAGAGAGAGAGAGAGAGAGAGAGAGAGAGAGAGAGAGAGAGAAAGAGAGAGAAGAGAGAGGCTGTCTACCACAGTGGGCATAACTTGAGCATATGAGACCTCAAAGCCCACCCCCACAGTGACACACTTCCTCCAATAAACCACACCTCCCAATAGTGCCACTCCCATTGGGGACCATTTTTTTTTCAAACTACCATACCAGAATACCAGGAAGTCTGCTATGATATAGTCTCTTGTCAATATTGCTGAATAAATAAGACCTGAACAATGGCAATATCAATGAACATACTAGCATAGAAGTGGGAAAAAATCTGACAAGTTCGCACTCCAGGACAAAGAGCTATAGACAATGGATGTGTGTAGGGAGAGGGTGAATTAGCCTCCTCCAAGGATGAGCCACCTCATTGATTGTCCAATTCAAAGCGTCCACGCAGCCAAAACGAACCCAGCAAGTCACATTTACACATTTCTGTGACAGTAATAAAGAAGAAAGAGGCTATCAATTTGAATTGGAGAGTTGATGTAATATATTTTAATTAAAATATATTTTTGAAAAGAATATCACACAGGAACTGTGGGAAATGGTAGAACCAGACATGTGTAATAGTGGCGCATACCTTTAATTTCAGCACCAGGAGGCAGAGGCAGGTGAATCTCTGAGCTCGAGGCCAGCCTGGTCTCCAAAGCAAGTTCCAGGATAGCCAGGACAGTTATACAGAGAAACCCTGTCTTGGAAAATAAATAAATAAAAAAAAAATAAATAAATAAATAAATAAATAAATCTTAAAAAAATCTTTTTGCATTTCCCCACAGACAGAAGAAACAGCAATTCTATATGCAAATCTTTGCTGCCCCTTTTTTCCCCTTCCAGTTTTAGCCCCATAGATTAGAACCAAAAACCAAGATAGCCAAATGAGTGAAGGCTGCCTGGCTGCCAGACTGGACCAGGGGAACCTCAGTTATTAACTTAACAGTTCTTCTTATCATTTGTATTTGGTTTCACAGCAATAGAGTTACCAAACCCTTGTGTGGAGACCTCCTCACCTCAACAACCAGAAGAAGAGGGGCTAGTCTCTGCTAAATGCTTTGAGAAAACTTCCAGAAACTAGAGGACCAGCAACTGAGCACACATGTTTGCCAAATAAGGAATCTGAAAGCCAGTCCAGCCAGACCTCTGCTTTAGCCACACCACACACCACCAAGCTGTATACACTCCCTGGGGACCAAGCCTTTAGCACCCGCAGCTTTGGTGAACAATTTCTGATAATAATAATAATATATATATGTCAATTATCTGAGTTCAGGGTCATTTCCCTAACAACAACAATAACAACAACAACAAAAAAGAAGGGTTTTCCTAGAACATCACGTGTTCACATCCATGCCATACCTTTGCCAATCCAAATGGGTCTTGGGCTACATGCTCAATTTATGAATTTTTGAAACCATCAATAGATTTTCCTCCCTGATCAAATAAAATTAGCACCCAAGGCTGCTGTTACAGAAAGCGAGTAATGGGGCCAGAAAGATGACACAGCACTCAGTGTAACTAACCACAGTTAGAAAAATCTCTATTGACAAGAGGGACCACCAGGCTGCCGGTGACGCCTACAGCTTCTGGGAGGGAAGTTAACCCTGTACGCTCTCGCCTGTGCAAACTTAAAAAAAAAAATACTGCCGTTATCAAGGTCATGTCATTCTTGGGAAGCTATCTGTGCCACTGAGAGAGATATAGCATCTTTAAATTACGTGCAACGTAGATAAAGAGCTGGGGCTCCGGCAAGGTAAAAGTTGTAAAACCGGATTGATTTTTGCAGTCCCTCTCTCTAAGGGCTCCCCAGAGTCAGGATGCGATGTTCAAGTATAATAATTGATAGCCTGAAAAAATATTTCTGAGAAGTGTATAGAGGTAGTGTAAGAGCCCTGCCTGAGATTAAGCGAGCCTCTGCTTCAGTGAACCCCAGGACCAAAGTGACCCAGAGCCCGGGGCAGCTTCTGATGTGAGCCCCTGGCTGTTCTCTTCCTTGCTTCCCCTACCTCCTCCATCCCGCTCTGCCACCTCCGCCTTCACTGCCAAGGCAGAGAAAATGTTCTTGGCCTTCAAATAGGGGCATTTGTTAAAAGCTGTTGTGGAGAAGCAATTATCCAACAATCAGACCTGGATGTGTGGGGGAAATCGTACTGGTTAATATCACCTTGGCCATCCCAGGGGGCAGAGGGGTCCACGCTAATCTGACCCCTTCTCAGCCTTGACTTGGTGGGCTGACCACCCCAAGCTGTGAGTGTGTGTCGAAATTGCTTAGGATTCAATTGAACACATTAAAATTTAAAAAGGATTTAACTGAAAATTTTCAATAGCTTCTGCGAAGGGGGATAATTTATTAGCTCAGAGTAAATTAAAATCTCAAGCAGGGGTAAAGACTTCGGAGATTGCTTTAATACATTTTATATGCTTTCAAAAGAAATGTTCTTTTAAATGGTCCAAAAATCAGCTAATTTTGTCCTATTTAGCAAATTACCTCCTAAGGCCACAATGTTGAAAAACTTAACAATTATTTTTTTTTTCTTAAAGCGAAAAATAGAGGAGGGGGTTAAAAAAAATCATACACCTTCCTCAGGAAACAACCAAACCCAAATTGCTGAGTCTTTTATGTGACACAGTCAGGATATGTATTTTTTTCTTTTTTAATTCAAAAATCAGTGAAACCTTGGCGCTCCCTTCTGCCAGGCCACATGGAGACCCTTTCTCTGCTCCATGATTGCCGGTGAGGAGGGTGGGAGGTTAATGGAGAGGCGCTGAGGCGAAATCCCAGGGCAGCCGGATAATTTATACCTTTACTTCAGGCGGTGTTCACTTGTGGAGCGCAGAGGCCAGCGAGCTGAGTCGGACCTGTTGCCCAGCTCTGCTCACAGTCTGTCCTCAGCCCTACAGAAGATTGCTCGCTTTGAATCAGCTGTGTGATGAAAGCCATCTTCCCAGCTCCAGGTGACAGGCAAGGCTGAAAAGGACTGGTTCTTTTTTCTCTTACTTCACTCTGCTATTTTTTTTTTCTAAAGACATCTCTTTTCTGGGGGGCACATCTACTGTGGATCTCAGGATGGAAAACACAGGTAATCTTGGGGGGGTATATTTGATATGGGCCAGTTTGAAGGTGCTGTTAATGATCCTTCTAAGCCCGATTAGAAACAATTTACGTATTGTAAAAACAATGATACCTCCATGAGTTTAAGGACGAGGAAATAGACAATGAACGAAAGAAAAAAAATGAAGCATGAACTGGCTAGCCCGAGAAGCTTGCTTGATCTTTTCATTTCTATCTATCTATCTATCTATCTATCTATCTATCTATCTATCTATCTATCTATCTATCTATCATCCATCCATCTACCCATATATTCATCCATCCATCAATTAATTAGTTAATGTGCTGGTGATGGTGATAGTGATAGCGATGGTATGAGAACCTGTGCACTTAAGTAGTCAGGGTGTATTCATGTGTGCACAGGCCAAATTGACTTGGGATGTCATCCTCCCATCCCTCTTGTTCAGACTCTCCTCAGTGAACCTGAAGCTTGCTTATTTACCTAGGTTGTCAATTAGCTTTGTGGCGTCTCTCATTCATTCTTAACCCTCTAGTCCTGAGCTTACATGTGTCTGTCTTTGTAGTAATAGGAGCGGCGGGGCTGCGTCCCCAGCACCCCAGCCGCTTGGCGAGCTTATGCCCCGAAATAATTACACGGACACTGTATTCATTTAATCACTGCTTGGCCATTTCTATCTAGCCTCTTCTAGGCTAACTCTCGCACCTGGACTAGCCCATCTCTAATAATCTGCTGTAGCCCACAAGGTGGCTTACCAGGGAGATTCTAGCCTAAGTCCATCCTGGGTCGGAGCGTCATCGTGTGTGCCTCAGAGAGCAGAGCTCTCGCCTCTGCCCACAAGAGTGGAGCATCGTGTCTCTCTGAGGCGTCTGCCCCCGAGAGGAAAGCTGTCGAGTCTGAGCTCACTTCCTCTTCCTCCCAGCATTTTGTCTGTTTACTCCACCCACCTATGTTTTAACCTATCAGGGCAAGCAGCTTCTTTATTTAATTAACCAATGACCTTCCTCCATCATGTCTTCATGATAACCTTTTTACATGGCTTCTGGGGATGGCAACTGAGGTCCTCTTGCTTGTGTAGCAAAAGTCTTACCCACTGAGCTATCTACCCAGCTCAAAAGTTGTTCTTCTGTGATGTTGGAGGTCCTTCTGTATATGTGTAGCTTTTATTGGCTAATGAATAAAGCTGAATTGGCCTATGGCAGGGCAGAATACACACACACACACACATATGGAAAGAGAGAGAGAGAGAGAGAGAGAGAGAGAGAGAGAGAGAGAAGGCAGAGTCAAAGAGACACCATGAAGCTGCAGAAGAAGAAGGACCTCAACCCTTACCTGTAAGCCACAGACACATGGTGATACACAGATTAATAGAAATGGGTTAAATTAAGATGTAAGAGCTAGCTAGAAATATAGAGTCATTGGCCAAACAGTGTTATAATTCATATAATTCCTGTGTGATTATTACAGTCTGGGTGGCTAGGAAATGAACGAGCAGTCTCTGTTTACACTTCTGTTTTTGTTTTCAAATCAAGAATGAATTATGATGGCCAAGTCTCTATTCAGATTTAGATTCCATGTGAAAATCAGCCTCATGAAGTAGGCCATGACAACATCCTCCAGACAGATAGAACATTCATAGCCCTACCATGCCATTCTAAACGGTCCTGGTTTGACTCAGGGTATATCAGAGAGGTAAGGGGGTGACTCAGATCACAGAATTGCTAACCAACATGGTGCCTTTTGTCCCAGTGAGAGCCAGTACAAATGATTCTTAAGATTTTCATGTTTGGTTAACTTGAATAGTGTTTGAAACTTTGAACTTTTCCAGGAGAGGAATATAAAGCACGAATATCTCAAACAGAATAAACTCCTGTTAATATTTTGACACTTAGAGTGCTAGAGGTCTTGTTCATGTAGACTATTCAATTCTCTACTTTCAAAGTCAGAGGTTGCTTAAAACACTGGCAGTAACCTTGCTGTGTGTGTGTGTGTGTGTGTGTGTGTGTGTATGCACACATGTGCGTGTGTGTGAGTGTGCAAGTTTGTGTAGGCTAGAAGCCAACCTTGGAAGTCATTTCTCAGGTACTGACCACCTTTATGTTGAGACAAGGTCTTTCCATGGCTGTGAACTCTCCAAATAAGCTAAACCAAAAATTCTCCTGCCACGCTGTCACTGCTCCTGGAATTAGAAGCAAGAGCGACTACATCTACTGTTTTATCTGGGATAAAACATGGTCTAGGAACTGAATTCAGCTCCCCACGCTTGCTTGACAAGTATTTATAGACTGAGCCATCTTTCCAAGAGTCTTAATGCATTTTTTACTGTTATTTTTCTAGTTCATGAAAATCTATTGTTTTTTTAAAAAATTGTTTCTCTCTTTCTTTTGATTTATTCTTTATTTTTCTAACTTGTTAAATTGAATAGTTAGAGCAATAACTTTTTATAATTACTGATTTATTTTGACAATTTTAGATTTTTTGCTGTTTTCTTTTATCTTCTCCTTTCTTTGATTCTACTAGTTTGGTGACATTTCTCTGTTTCATACCCTTCTTTTTTAGACTGGAATGAAATTTAAGCATTTTCATTTTGATTTTTATAAAGGTTACACTCCAGGTGGGTTTACTATGGGAAACTCAGAAAGAGTAAACTTCTAGCCTCTCCATGCATGGCCCCGCTCCAACCTTCACACCTAGCTCAGATATTTAGTGAGATGTGAACATTTTAAGGTGATTTCATTTTTCCTTAAAGAGAAAATAATACATGTTCTATAAATTGTATAAGCTTCGTATCCCAGAAAACCTGACCTTGTAATTTTGTTAAACGTTAACAAGCACATTGAATATGGTAGTGTTTAAATTCATTAACGTTTCTACTCTTGACCAGAAGAATAGAATCACTCAGCTTCTACTGTTTTCTGCCTTCTTCCTATTAACAGGCATTTTGAATTTTTACTTTAACTTCTGCAACAAAGCTGTGTATCTTTAATAATGCAGTTTAGATTCATTTTTATTTACTTATATAACTTCCTTTTTATTCCTTGAAAATTCTATGCCATTTATATGACATATTTGATCATATTTATTCAGTACATTTACTTCTAACTCCTATTCTGTCTCTCTCCAAACATCATGACTTCTTCTTTCTTCCTTCCTTTCTTCCTTTCTTTCTTTCTTTCTTTCTTTCTTTCTTTCTTTCTTTCTTTCTTTCTTTCTTTCTTTCTTTCTTTCTTAATAGTAGCCCTGAGTTCTATTAGTGCTGGCCATATGTGTGTGGGTGTGGAACTATACATGAGGCATGGGCAAGACTACCAGTGGTCCTGTCTGGTGCAAAGGAGGGTGCCTTTCTGTCTCCCAGTAGACATAAACTCTCTACACCCTCTCTACCTTTTCTGTGAATTAGACATCTGGTGCCCCTCCCCCATCAATCCTAGAATTTTGACTCTACTTCTTAGAGACATGGGTTATTAATGAGGTATTTTAAAATCATCGATTCTTCTTGTTATTAACATTTTCCATTTGAATTCATTTGAATGTATTCTTTAGTGTTTATTTATTGCATGACCGACTTAGTCTATAGTAATCTTTAAATATTGACCAGAAAATATTCTCATGTTGCTCCTATGTACAGGTGGTAGTTCAGAGGGGCATAGACTGACTCTTTAGTCTAGACTGGTTCCTTTAGACTAGATTAGGACCCCACAGTTGGTACCTTTGTGTTCCCTTGTTTTTTTCCTTTCTTTCTCTCTTTCTCTCTTTCTCTCTTTCTCTCTTTCTTTCTTTCTTTCTTTCTTTCTTTCTTTCTTTCTTTCTTAATATTTTAAGACATTTTGCTTCAAATCTTCTTAACTTTAGCCTTAAGAGCATTGATATGGAATTATTTTTATTTGTTTTATTTAGAAGTCTCTTGCTTTATTCAATTTTGGAGAACTATCAATGAATTTATGTTCAAACATTCTCTTTATTCTTTATTTTGTTAATTTGATGATTAGGACACATTCCTTTACTTTAGCTATTTTGAATGTTCTATCTCTTTGTATATGTGTGTTATATTCTGAGTGATTTACTCGAGTTATTTTTTCAATTCACTGATTCTTTCCTTGGCCATTTTGAAGCTCACTAAGTAGACCAGGCTGACTTTAAACTCATAGAAATCCATCAGCCTCTACCTGTCAAGTACTGGGATTAAAGGTATGCCCTCAATGAATGGTATAATCCAATGTTTTGAACGTATTGAAGTCTATAGTTTCCCAAGTCAGTGCCTAGAGCTGGGCAAGAGATTTGTTATTCTGCCAAGGCTTCCTTCTTCCTTCACAAAGTTGGGGATAATGGATTGGGCTGATGAAGAGCTGCCATGGGGTTCAAAACAAGTGACTGACATAGTGACTGCTTTTATCAAAGACATGAAGCACACATGTGCAGCATGGTTAATAAAAACCAAGAGACAGAAATTGGGGTTCGAACTGAAGGTCAGAAAAGCAAAACAGCCAGCCACTGACTCTTACCTCTACCTCAGTCCAAAATGGCGATCCTGCCTCCAGGAATCTCAGAATGAGACTGTGTCTGAGAGCTGTTTTCTCCATTCTCATATTCCTCTCTAGTTCTGGGATTAAAGGTGTGCACCACCACTGCCTGGTTTCTATGGAAAAGCAGTTTGACTACTGAGATCAAGGGTGTGTCACCACTGCCTGGTCTGTAAGGCTGATGAGCTGTTTTACTCTCTGAACTTCAGGCAAGCTTTATTTATCAAAATACAAATAAAATATCTCTACATACATGTTTTCATGTGGATATCAAATATTAAAATATTGTAAGTGTTTTCTTGAGCACTTCATTGCAACATTTAAGTTAATGCCAACCAAGCCCTAAGATAGAGTGGTCTCGGAACACAAGTAAGCCTTTTTGTTCATGGAAAGCCCCAGATAGAGGGAAGGAAATTTGCTCAGATTAACTTGAGTAGTATAGTTACAGATGGGCTAATATAATTTACCTACCAAGTCCATTCTGTAAGTAGAGAGAGATGATGATGACGAGCAATGTTTTGCATGTATTAAGCAAGTAACATGCCCAAGGTAGTTTTCTAAAGACTTTTCTAAATTAGCTAGCTTTATAATCAACAAAAGCCCAGGAGTCAGCTTGTGCTTCTATACTGAATTTGACAGTCAAAGAAGGGAAACTGAGGCAGGGGTTACAATCCACACAGCAGGTGTATGTGGCTTTGGGTTTCAAACCTTTGCATCAGGTTTTATAACTCACTCCCATCTCATAAATTGTCCTTAGTGCTGGAGAAGGATGCAGGTCCATTGAGCTGTGTGCACTGGTGGGCCATCAGAGCTGAAATCATGGTGATGGGAGTAGGAGAGACGCAACAACATAAATCAAGAAGAACAATTTTGTATATAAATCACATTTTGTTTTATCTAAGAGGCTAGGAAGCATTTCCCCCAATCCTACTACAATTTTATTTACTTTTAAGCAAATATTTTCCAGTTTAGTATTTCTTACCCTTGCTTGTGTCAGAGGCAGGGTTTTTCCCTCATTCTCCTGAGGGCAGAGATTATAGGTATGTGCCACTGGACTCTACACTGGTTAAATAATTCACAAAGACATGCAGTGGTTGTTCTCTGTACAGTGAGAAGCAAGCAGTGCGGAGCCTTGCACCACTGCTCTGTCTGGCACCATCTCATCTTGTGATGCATTTTTTTCAAAGATGTAAAATGAAGGGGCAGTTGCACAAGGTGGTCGTAGGAGTGAGTGTTTTGAATGATGCCCTGCTCCTCATTAGCCACAGGGGATCCCAGAAGGGTGGATTTCCAGACATGACTGATCTGCAGAGATCCAGCCAAATTCTTTATACATCCTGCCGCCCCTCCCAGAGATACATTTTGTGGACAGGTGGCTCATAGTGGGAATAGTCTATGGACATGAATGAGACAAACACTAAGTGGCCCACATGGGCACTGAACCCCTAACCTTTGCCTCATTACCATGGAGCTCCAACCATCTGAGCTTCCCCACCACCAACTAACGATGCATTCCGTGGAGGCCTGACCACATCAATCACACTTCCCAAAGCAAAACTCCCCGCTCCGAAGGAGAGCAGAACCATCAGCAGAGAGTGCATCACGAGGGAACACGATTCACGTTGATGGACAGCTGACACGGTGCTCTTTCCTACGGGCCATTCATTCTGTAGCAGTAGATTTTCAGAGGACTGGAAGACGCTTAGGAGTTTGCAGAGTTCCCTCACGTTATTTATCGTTATTTATCTTTTATTATGGGAGTTGGGAGGTAGACACTCCAGAGCACGCATGTGGAGGTCGGGGAAAATGTGCGTTGGTTTTCCTCTTTACCATGTGGGTCCTGAGTCAGGTGCCTTACACACTGAACTACCTTTCCATCCCTTAAGTCACAATTTTAAGAAAGTGTTTGTTTCTTATGCTGTGCTCTTACCAGTAGAGCAGCAACTTGCTATATCAGTTGCTCAAGCCCTGAGCTTCACTGAGGGAGCTTAGCTGTCACCTTCCTCCTCCTCATTTTGTTCCTCCTTGTTCTTTGTAAGTAGTTTTAATTTTCTTTAAAATTTTTCTGCACGTATGCAGTGTATTAAATCTATCTACCTGCCCGGTTTAGTTTGATGTCAACTTGACACAAGTTAGAGTTATTAGAGAGGAAGGAGCCTCAATTGAGAAAATGCCACTAGAAAGTCCAGGTATAAGGCAGTTTCTTATTTAGTGATCAATAAAGAGGGCCCAGTCCATTGTGGGCGGTGCCATCCCTAGGCTGGTGGTCCTGGGTTCTTAGAAGAAAGCAGGCTGAACAAGCCATGGGAAGCAAGCCAGTAAGTAGCACCCTTCCACGGCCTCTGCATCAGCTCCTGCTTTCAGGTTCCTCCTTTGTGTGAGTTCATATCAATAGTTACCCTGCTTTGCTTAGAAAAGTCAAAACTAACTCCTCCTCTGCCCCTTACTGAATTTCCTCTCTTGCTTTCTTCCCTTTCTTTTCCCATTATCTAGCGACCATTATTCTGCTAGTTTCTTTAGCAAATCTGACTCATTTTGAAGGATTAACTACATATCAGAAACCAATGGAACACAGGAGCAGAAATACCACCGTGGATAACCTGGGAGAGGTCAGACACAAACATCAAACTCTGAAACCTGTGAACAAAGAAAACTTATAACATTTCACAGGAAGTGGCTTTTAATGACAGTGGAATATGAGGGGGATAAGTTAAAATTTCTAGAATCATCCTTAAGACATATTATAGAGACTGAATCCCTTTGGTGGTCACTGTTGTGAAAAAGTGCATGAAATATTTTTAAAAAAAATGAATCAATGCAGTTATGAAAGTCTGGGACTCTGAACATGTAGCATGCTCTTTCAGATATGGCAGTATGCATAGAATTCTCTAGCAGAGAATATTGGAATGGAAACACAGTTCTTTTAAAATGGAGGGTGAATGGGGCTTCCGAGACAATCTGAGATGAGTCAGCAGTTACTGTGTGGACCGATTATGGCCACTCATAACCATCTGTAACTCCACTTCCAGGGATCCAATGCTCTCTGCTGGCCCTCCTCCCCCAGGTACCAGGCACACATGTGGTGTCTATACATACACATAGATAACCACTCATACACATAAAATAAAAAGAAAGAATTACCAAAAATAAAATGGAGGTTGGAGAAAACCTCCATGGGAGGAAATTATTCATAAGGCTTCTTGAGCAGCAGTGTGGACCACCCTTGCTGTGATTTCAAAGAAAGGGCTCAAGGGTCACTGCAGCTCTTCGGTGATCTTGCTTCTTTCCCCAGCAGTAAGGAGGATAGCTCTCCTCTCCTTCAGTCCTAGGGGCTTGTGAGTGACCTCGAACTAAGAGAATACAGAGACCAGCCGGAGGTCAGAAAGGCATTTTAGCTTTGTCCTGCTGCTGGATCAGTTCATTGTAAAGCCTTCCTTCTTAATGCAAATAATCCTCCTAGTTTTAGGTGGCCAGCCATGCTGTGAGAAAGCCTAACTAGCTGCAGGGAGAGAGGAAGATGCTTTGGGCAGCTTGGGTATTATGCAAGGGAGAAGGAAGGGCAGAAAGTCTTCGATTGTATTTCCTGCAACTGAAGGAGACATTTTGAGGCAGAAACCCAGATTGTGGGTCAAACACGTGACCTTCCCTAGTTCCTGACACACAGGAACCGAGATACATTACAGTTTTGAGTGGATGGTACATAGCCTGGGATAGCCAGAACAATTAGTTTAAATTCAGCACTGTTTTATATACCGAATCCAGTGGCTGGATGATGAAACCATCCCTGCTTTTATGACGTTTACCAAAGCAGCTGCAAACCTCAAAAGAGAAGAGAGTTTGTATAAACGCCCACCAAAGACACAGAAGGAATGACCAGGAATGCTCATAGGAAGAAATATCAAGGATCAGATAGGTCTGAACTTTCCTTGATACTTTGAAGTTGAAAGAAAGAGGAACATATTTTCTATGCAAGCTCAGCTTTGTGCCTTTCGTATTTTCTTGTTGCCAGATCGGGGGTGAACTGAGGAAGGGGAAGGCATTAGGAAGGTGAAACAAGGAAGAATAAATGAGAATTCCTGGAAAGAAACAAAAGACTGACTGTCTGACTGATCGGAGCAGCAGTGAAGTGGAGAGGCTGGAATCCTGCAGGTTCAGATCACAATACCTTATCTTATTCTAATTTTAGCTCCCTAAATAGCCACAAAGGCGTGCCAGTCAACACATCCTGTGATTAGCAGAAATCCACCCATTGGAATCTATTAACTTACCAGACAACTAGCTTCCATCAACCCCACAGCTAAAGAGAGTGTCTGAGGGTTACAGAAGAGAATCCCTCATCTTGTTGTAACCACTTCTCTGATGTATCATCACTGTATTTTAAAGTCGCCTTAATTTATGACTTTCTTTGCCCTGCTTTTCAACTCCATGAAGCAATTTCTAAATAGCAATTTAGAACTTGGGGTAACGTAGCTCCATGATTCCCCAGCCATGGTCACACACTTGGCTCCAGAATAAACTATCTTTTATTCCCTTTGAAGAGAGAGCCGCTGGGTTTTGGTGTGCGTGTGTTTGTCCACAGAAGAAGGAAACTTCAATGCTTCCAGGAATCAAAGATGGTTAGACACAAGCGATCTCCTAGAGGTGAGTTGGACTGAGTTGTAAGAACCTGCCTTTGGGGGGTTTCTCGGAGGTCATGCTTCCTTCCCAGTGTGTATTGTCAATCATTGGGCAGAACCATCCCTCCTGAAGGGACTCTTTGGCTTGAACAAAGGGTGAAATAAGTGTCCAACTCTCCCAACTCGCCACATGTGATTGTCTGTAGTGTTTTAATACTGCTACTGTGCCTGCTTAGAACCCCCTTGTGGAATTAGGTAATAATACAGGCTTATGGACAGTTTCAATTTAGCATTTCTTTCCTCAGCTTTGCAAGGAGCAATGCCGCACTCCTCGCTGTGGAGAGAGCATCCTGATCTGAATGTGGCTGAGAGAGAAAACTTACCGAGCTGCAGACCACTAATCCTTAAGCAGGCTCCCAGAACCCCAGCATCCATTGCAGAATGCTAGGGGATTTCATAGTAGAAGGAACGAGCAAACCACACCAAACACATGAGAAGCTGGGCCATGGAATGCACCCCCATTTCTCTAGACTTCCTGCAATGTGAAGGGAATGAGTTTTTCAGGATAAACACAATGAATGCAAAGGAAGAAAGGATGTAAACTTAAATTGAGTCTGTACTCCAGAAGTGAACAGTAAGCATAGTGACCAGCCCCACTGGAGCTGCATGCCGCTGTGGTAAGCTCTGGAATGGTATGGACAGATCTCTGACACTAGTGAATATTTATTAGTAAACTGAGGTAATTCTGAATATTCAAGGTTCTTCTGAATGGAATGGCCCAACCACAATGCCAGCAGACCCACTGTGAGGCAAAATACTCTGTGTGTGGGAATGAGAGACAGAACCAGCGGGAGCTTTGTATCCCAGTCTGGTGTGGCAGGTAGATCTGATTTGGATCTGCTACCTCCTCTCCGGAGAGGTTTCTTTCTCAGAGCAGGAGTGAGGCTGACAGACAGTGAGGGGCGCCTCACCCACGGGTGAAATATCCCGCTCCTCCTGGCAAGTTAGAGCAGCTCATCATGTCTTACAGCAAATCCATTTCAGAGCATTTGTTCATCGGCATGGAGCAACCCCATAGGTCACCGTTTCAAATTCGGCTTTGTAATAAGTGAAGAGCATTATCGCACCTGGGAGAGACTTCAGGTGACCCTGCATGGCCTCATATAAAATGAGGCTTCAGTCTCAGCTCGTTTCTTCATACCGAAATGTCTGCCTTGCTCAGAGGAAGCCCACAGTGAGTAGAAGGAAATGGGAGATGCTCAAACCAGGTCCAACCTTGTCCTCATGAAGATGATAGGAGCATATCTTGCCTGGTCACAGGGATGGAAAGCCACAGGCATTGAAATCATCACCAGAGCCCCCCTCACCAGCATAAAATTCAAACTGGAGAGAGAGAGAGAGAGAGAGAGAGAGAGAGAGAGAGAGAGAGAGAGAGAGAGAGAGAGGAGAGAGAGAGGCGTGAGTGAGTGAGAGACTCAAATTAGTAACCAAACATGGCTCTGTTTCCTAACGCTCATTCAGACAGAGGTTTGATGGCTGGAAATTATTGAAATGAGGCAGATGTCAGGGGATGCTGCAAACACAGCTCCTTTCCAGCAGCAGTGGCTGTGTGCCTGTGGTTGCAGTATCCCCATTAGACACTCCTGCCACAGTGGAGGGGCCTGAGGTACCTGCTGGGGAAATTGTATTCTTTGTGCCTGAGATGAGCAAATTTTCAGTAGTCAGTTTTCAACTGTTGTCTTCAAGAAAGTCTAGGCTCTTGTTAGCCACTCTAGGCAGGGAGAGAGAGAGAGAGAGA
>NC_022028.1:27154901-27163642 GCF_000317375.1 Microtus ochrogaster | reverse complement strand
TGTGGATTGCAAGGAGCATCCAAGTATTAACTGGGGCTGGTTTTCATTCTCAGTCCAGCATGTACAGGCATTCATGAAGCATTCATGAACCTCGCCCATAGGTGAGGTTCTGGGGGTATTGTGTTGGAAATGTGGGCCCCAGCCCCAGGGTTCCAGATTCTGAAAGAGACTGGAAGAGGGGTGGGAGATAAACAGAGGTCTTTCTTCAAATCTGGATGCATGAAACTGCTTTGCAAGATTTTGTTGACTCCAAGACTGCAGCATAAGCTGGTAAAGGACTCAGCAGCAGCAGGATTGAGGCAGGTGGATGAGAGTGCATCATCTGGAGGTGACCGGAAGTAGACAGGAACTGTGAGCATAAGACCTAGCCACTAAACCACCACAGAGGACCTGAGACAGGTGTTGAAACCAGAGGTTTCTGGAGCAGAAAAATCCCACTAGGTTTGACCAAGATATCTGACCGCACACAGCTAAGAGCTTCACAGGACATCATTGCCTTCTAAGGTGCTCTGGACAGAATTACTGTACCTTCCCATTGCGGTACTGTCACCCAAATAGGAGATGATATACCTCTTATAAAGTGCAAGCCAAAGTGAATGAGACCAGCATAGGATGGAGAGGCAGGAAGGCTTTGCAAACCCTGTCCTTAAGACTTAATGTTTTCCCCTAGCTATTACATCCCAGTTCCATATGGAAACATACAGAAGAGAAACCACTTATCCAATGTAGCAGCACCTGATTTACTGCCCTCTCACATACTCAGCAGAGAGTACTAGCTAAAAGTCCCGTGTTCTCTTCCTGCCCTCGTCGGCAAAGGAAAAGGAGACAACACCACACATAATTTCATATATGTTTTAAGATATCAGTTATTCAGTGTAAAATGTTTAAGTACAATATAAGGAATATAAAAAAGTATATATATACATATATATATATATGTATATATATACACATACATACACGCTTTTGATTTTGCAAAACAATTCTTAATCACTTCCCAGGATCCATTATGAGGAAAGAGTACCTTCACAGCTCTGGGATTACCTGTTTCTTACTCATCTTAAGAGTTTGCTCTTTATCTCTCTGTTCTCATTCCTTTTTATTTATTCCCAGCTCTCTCAGATGTAAAGAACATATTTGAAGTTCAATGCACAAGGACTTTTATTATCAGTATGGTAAATGGGCAGAATTTACCAATAGACCTGTTGAGTAACTTCTCCAGACAGCTGTATGAAGCTAGGTCGGAAAGCTCCAGTGGCAGACATGGGCCCAATCCACAAGTCATTTGCAAGAATCCTATCACTGGAAAATGGCTACATTCATTTTTCTTTCTTAGAGAAGTATGCACACGATTTTTTTAAAACCTAATTGGATGAGAGTTAAGCATGTGAAATGTTTTATCTAGCCACTACACTAAATTGCCTATATGTTGGAAATTTTATTTAATAGTGGACAATTTCCAAACAATGCATAGGATATCCACTTAGTATGCCTAGAAGCTTGCACTTCACAAAAATGCCCAAATTAGGGACATACCAGAAGAACTTTATACCATGTACCACGTCTATAAATTCACGCACCTTCTTAATTCTCTGGCCTGGTTCTATGAGTTTTCTATCTATCAGTACTAAGGCCAGGTGCTCAGACAGCACTTGGTTACAAAACAGATTAGAATTTGGGGTTCAGTCATCAAAGTTGTGATAAACAACGCTGGGCATTAATGCGGAGAGCAGATTGAGCTTTTTAATGGGACATCAAATAAGAGTTTATTAGCATCTATTAGGTTCAACCCGAATCTGAGGAAGTCGCATTAATGAGCATCATATATCAGTCTGTCTGTTATTAGATACCAGTATCCCTTAAAACCAGCAAGCCATACAGTACTCCATACTTTTTACCTTTATCTTCAGAATTAGCTGACATTCTATCCTGTTACACTGGCCTTACTATTAGTAATAGTGAACCAATTTATAAACCCATTAGTGACACTTTTTCCAGAAGATAAAAACAGTCAAAATTATCTGGCAGCAATTAATCTTAATGGCTGTATGCAGTAAACAGCAATGGGCTAATTCCAGTTCTGTCAGCCCCATCAAACAATCCCGCATTAGGCAGCTTTTCAGTGATCCATTAAGCATATTCAGAACAACAACAAATTCAATGCTGAAGGCATATGCACTAAACATTACAACAGTGATCTTCTGAAGCCATCATTATCTCTTAAATAGTACTTCCCCCATGTATTATCATTATGCTGTACATTAGAAATACTTTGATTAAACTCCCTTAATTCATAACAGACAGCTGCAGACCATTTATGCAGTTAATCTCAACACAACAGCTATTGAGGAAATATAACAAATGAAGGCTGTAAACTGGAAGTCATTACTATGAAAGATGCGGGTTTTCTAGGCCTCCTAGAACAGAGTGCAGCAGCATGGTCTTTGGGCCTCCAATAATGGGGATGAGGCCGTTAATGACCTTCTACTCTCCTGGACCATCTGCCCCAGGAAAGCGGTGCTGGAGGCTGGGCATGTGATCCCTTTAGGCTGCGCCATGTTCCCTGCATATTGACCCGGTCGAGGATCTTCATGGAGGAGAACCAAAGCCATGCTTAACTTGAGTTTCTCAGCTTCTCCATACAAAGTCAAGGTTTTGGTAGAGTACAATCAATCTCATTGATTTTACTGAGTCCTTACTCTAGGGCCCATAGCAGCGCCACTGTGTGTCACTGGCAATAGCTTGGGGTTGCTCTTCCAACAGGCAGTGCCTCTGTGCGCTTCATCCTTTGCACTTGAGATCACACAGTTCACAGAAAAAAAAAAGAAAGGGGGAAAAAAACTCTACTAAATTTCCTCTAGAAACCATCTTGTCAATGGGCTATTTTTATACCAATTCAGAATTTATTTTATTTTTCTGCATAGTAGCAATATTCTCCTTCAAATTCACAAGGCCATTTCCAGTTTTACATTTTGCAGAATCAAATGTACTTGGGCAGAATCTGATGAACAAGAAATCGGCATCAATTTCCCTGCTACTACATCTCCTCAGCCCCTTTCCTTTACAGGTAGCAACCACAAACATGCCATGAATAGGCTCTATGTGCTGGGAGCCTTGCCTCCGTCAGCGATCATTTCAAAGCCCTCACCACAGACACCGTGTCTACCTTCTGATGAACTGGCCAAGTAATTAAAACATAAATTTAAAGCCCCCTCGGCCAACTCTGACAGTATTTGGTGCTTTCAGGGTTAGCTTAAATGAATTAAATATGGCCTCAAGACGGAAGGCCACATCATTGTGGAGCGATAAGGCCCAGCATTCAGAGGGAAAGACCAAACTCTGGGGTGGTTTAAATGGACCATCTGAAGAATTTGCCACATGGTCATGTGTCCATGAGCACCCAATTTTTCCTGTGTATGGCTCTCTGTCTCCTTCGGTGACCTCTGGTGCAACACAGACCCTCTCTCCCTTTTCCCCATCCTCAGAATGCAATGTCTTTTAGTAGGGACAGCCTTGGGGAGCCTTTCTTATTTTCTTTCCCATTTTTGTTCTAAGTCTGTTTGAAAAGCACAGTGCCAGTGATTGTGTGTAGCGTCCCTCATTTTTGAAACATCGCACAGGGACATGACTGGCCATTTCCACTCCCCTGAGTCCTAATGAATACCAGTACAGTTTTGCAATAGGTAGGATTTTCATCCATTTTTGATAGCTCTTACCATGTCAAACTCAGCAATTGAGTTAAAGAGCCCCGTGATTTGGAGGCACACAGAGTTTGAGTGTGTATGGCCCCCGTTAGACATTCACAGCATCTGTGCACATAGCGAAGGCTCTGAGGAGCTGGTAGGAAAGGAAACCTGTTCAACTGTGATCAGCTCAGCATGCCCAAACGTAGCTGGCCCCGTCTCAGCTTCCTTTTTTTACTAGAATAAATGTTGTTTCATATAAGGGCACTGTGGATTATTTTCCCCCTCCAGAGCATATTTTAGGGTATGTTTTTCTAAATTCCTGTTTATAATATTTTGGCCTCAAGATTAATGTGTGACAGCGGAGAACAGTTTGCAAATTATTATTACATTTTTTTCTAATTTTGGTTAGTAAGCATTGGTTTAGCTTGAAGATATGACGGACCAGTGGCTGATGGCAATGTGGTGAGGTTTGGTAGCTGCAAGCTTGTTTGACCTGGATTCCTGATGCTCCGTCCAAGAACCCAGGTTAGCAGACTCCCTAGAGAAAGGTTCATGAGGGGACAAAGAAGGTTTGCCTCATCTTAGTAATTATAGCTTTGCACCTGAAGCTAAACATGTAGCGAATTGAAAAAATGTGCTAATTACCTTGCCTGTGTAGGGGTATCTTTAGTTCCACCACAATTCCAGCTTCTTGAGCTCTACCTACATACGTTGACATAGGCCTGTACCTGTCCTCCATCCGGGAACTCCAGATAGCAAGACTGTCGGATGGCAAATACTGTATGCTAATCTGAAGTAATCGGAAGCATGTTTTGAAATGCTGCTTTGGGGATCTCAGTATATCTTGCCCCAAAGGGCCACATTACACAAATGTGTATCCATGATTAATATGAATGCAGATCTCATTCTAGACCTGTCCTGAGCAGCCCTCTTCACTCCAGCGCAGCTCTGGGAACCAAATACCATGGATGCTACCAAAAGTAGCCAAGTGATCAGTATGGCTGACAGGTTGGCGAGCCATGTCAACTGAGGGGGGAAAAAGACGGTAAGATTGACTTAGAAATCCTTGGAAATGCTTGATCTAAAATACTGATGCTCAAGAAAATACACATGGCTTACCTGCGGCTGTAGAGCAGGACTTCTGTGCCTGCCTGCAGCACATGCCTGTGTGTTGCTACTCATGAAGTCTTC
Organism: Microtus ochrogaster; assembly: GCF_000317375.1. Classification (NCBI taxonomy): domain Eukaryota; kingdom Metazoa; phylum Chordata; class Mammalia; order Rodentia; family Cricetidae; genus Microtus; species Microtus ochrogaster. Next base: position 27,158,765 of record NC_022028.1, on the reverse strand, counting down.
TCCTTACACTGCTGCCATCAATCTGCCAAATTCCTCTTCTCCCCTTCACAGCCTGCATCAGAGAGAGGGACTCCTGGAAGAGAAAGGAAAGACCACCCCCCACCGTGGAAAGTCCCCTCTCCCTTGCTGGATTTTATTGCATCAACCTTTAACATAAAGGATTTGCAGAGGGAAAATGTAAATCAGATGAGAGGAGAAAGAAAGAGATAACTTCCTGTGAATTCTTGGTGGGCAATGACAACAATAAGAAAAAAATCAAAGACAATTTTAGTGTGTATATGTGAGAGAGACAGACAGAGCGAGGAACGGAGGGAGAGAAAGAAAGGGAAAGGGGCAAGACAAGGTGAGGAGAAGGAAGAGGTAGAGGACCAGGGGCAGGAAGAGGAGGTGGCAGGCCTTTGGCTGGTATTAGGGCATCTGAGTGCTAAAATACAAGAAAACCTCGGGGACCTCACACCTGCACCATGGCCTTCTGAAGCCAAATGGTTCACCAAGGCCAGCTGGCCTGGGTCTGAAAAAGCATGGGATAAAACCGGACTTGCTGAACATAGCTTACAATGAGGACTACTGAGAACTCAAGAACAATGGCAATGGGTTTTTGATCCTACGGCACATACTGGCTTTGGGGGAGCCTAGGCAGTGTGGATGCTCAACTTACTAAGCCTGGATGGAGGTGGGTGGTCCTTGGACTTCCCACAGGTCAGGGAACCTGATCGCTCTTCAAGCTGTTGAGGGAGAGGGACTTGATAGGGGGAGGGGGAGGGAAATGGGAGGCGGTGGCGGGGAGGAGGCAGAAATCCTTAATAAATAAATAAATTAAATAAAAAAAATTAAAAAAAAAGGAGTAAAAGAAAAAAAAACGTGTCTATCTTGGTGACCCAGTTATCTTGAGTTGTACCTCAAGCGTACACAGACCCATTAGTCTCCAGTGTCTTGTACCATGGCTCCTGAGACTAGGTTTCTAGTCAATGGGATGTGGTCTCTGACTCTCCAGTGATCTGAAACATGGGCTCTGGCACACCAAATCATTTAATTCTTCTAAGGCTAGTTCCTGTCCCCTGTACCACACACTGCTTGTATCCCTGGTGCTTTGTTCCCCACCTTTCCCCTTGCTCCTTTTCTTCCCTACAAGACTGTCAGTGCTCAGGGAGCCTCTCTCTGTTCTGTGTTTCTAAGGACAAAATCTCACTACCATCCACTCAGCGTTACCCGTCGCCCCTGGACAGTGAGCTCAGGAACCTTAAGAAAAGGCAGCACAGTCTCCATGGACCCCTCTGGAGTTCCACACCTGACCAAGTTGACTGTTCCTGGCATGGTCCATCCTCAGCTGAAGTCTCTTCTTCATTCTTCCTCACTGCCTGGCTCCAGATCTGCTCACCTTCTGGCTGTGTCTTAAACTGTGTGATCCCCCTCCCTGATTTCCTAGCACAGCCTCATGCTGGTCTGTATACTGTTTGTATCGCCTGGGGTCTGTCACATATCAGGCAAAGAATTGGTACTCAAGAATTCAAATTCAGCCTCAGTGAATGGCTCAGAGCACATTTCCATGAAATGAGTGAACAGAAGATGATATAGACCTGCTTAGCAGAGCAGCTGATGGGGAAACCTTGTTAGCCAATTATCTTTAAGAGGTGGATCCAAGTGAAGGCCTGGTTTCCTGGGTCCAGGAGTAAAATGGGTGCATGGTCCAGGTGCGCTCTCTCTCTGTGATTCCCGTGGGGGCACAGCTGAGCTTGCACTTCTTGTTCCTGTTTTGTGAGTTTTTCCCCTTATAATAAATAAAAATAAAATTGTTTCATCCTTTATCTAGCCTGGTTATTTCCCAAATCGAGCTAATTTCTACAGTTGGTGCCCAACAATATATAGAGCTGGCTTTGGAGTTGGACAATGGCTCTGTACTTCTCTAAATCCAAACGTGTTTTTAAAAGGAACATTCAAAGTTTCTGTTTCATATCAGGAGCCATCTGGTATGGGACAGAAGGAAGACTTTAGGTAAAATTTTACTATCTCCATGTCTATTTTGTCTATATCGTATTCTTTATTGAATGTATGTCTATATAAATAATGTTTAAGTTTCCCACGATGAACAATAGAGTTTACAGATCTTTTTCCTGCAATAATCTTCGAAGTTTCCAGGAAGAAGATGGTGCCCCATAGCAACAACTCCACCTGGTTGAGATGACATCATAATACTGATAGTTCTGCTATAAGACTGGTTTTTTTGGGTACCAGCTATTAAAATGGTGCACCTTCTCATGACGTTTTGGCCAGAACTTCAAATTAGAACTTTGGAAAAAACCTTATTGACCGCTCAAAAGTCATTTGCAACTATACTAGACAGTAATCTTGAAACTTAGCCATCACTTTACTCTTTCAGGATCCCATAAAGACAGCATCACCCCCATGATAGCAGTAAACAATTCTAGAGGACAACATTTCCTCTCCCAAAAAAGTTTGTCCTCAGGGTTGGGAACACCATTTATGGGTTGTTGATTATTATTTGTATAAGGTAGAGGGTTTGGTGTAAAAACTATGTAGATTCAAAAAGAAAAAAAGGATAATAATAATGGGAAATAGAGTGAATACTTGTGAGCTATTATTATTAGATAATTTACACTGGTGTAGTTTTTTGCATATTGATACAAGTTGAAATTATATTTGTTATTTCTGTTTACAATATTTGTACACCTATGCAAAGTTTTTCTGTCAGATTGTATATATGCATGTTTCTACCTCTGTTTAGGACATTTTGTATATTAATACAACTTTTAGAATATATTTTCATATTGAATTATATATTATTCTTACCTCTGATCAAGATACTTATACATTATTTACATTTTGAGGTCATTGTCCTCATTTGTTGTACATTGTTTACAGGTTATTAAATATTATGACATTGAACTCTTACTCCTTAAGTTTTACAGGTATTAAATATTGTAGGTCAATAGTTGTTCATGTTTCTTATATATATAGTCCGATTAATTAGTTTTTTTACATACATAGAAATTGTATTCTTCCTAAACAGGTAATCTTCAACCACTTCAAAGATCTATAGAACATGGCATTTAAATGGCTTAGGGTTCTGTTGACATGAGACATAATTGCTTTTGACAGCACCAATCCTGAGAGAATGTTGAGCACCTAAGACACTCCACTTGGAGTTTGTTTTCTTCTTGGCATAATTGGCCTTTGGGCAAGGAACTGCCCATGCCTTGACCAGTGAAAAAGTACATGGTATCTGGACTGCATAAGTAGGGCATAAGGAAAAGAACTGCCAAACCTTGTCAGGACAGGGTAAGACACTTCTGAAAAATTTCCTGCCTCTGAAAATGGTCTGTCAGTTATGCTAGGCCTTAGCCAAAGTTGGGTGCTTCAATGTTGCAAAAGAGACTTCGGGTGATTGCTTGGGTAACCAATTGTCTCCATCATATACTGCTGGCTTTGGAAGCTGCTTGATTGCACTTCCTGCCTAGTCAAGTAATATTGTCTCCCTTCTCAGGCCTTTGATGTGGTTGAAGATTAGATAGTCCTAGTTACCTTCCTCTCATGATTTAACCAAGTTTATTTTCAATGCAAGATTTAGGCTCTTTGAAATAGAATGTTTACTAAAACATTTATCACGTGTTCCTTGCTTAATATTGCTTATCTTGTTTGGAATTTTATACTTGATATCTGTTCCCTTTGTATATAGTTTTGCATTGGGTTTGGATCACTGTTCTTAAGACAAAAGGGGGAGGTGATGGGGAAACCTTGTTAGCCAATTATCTTTAAGAGGTGGATCCAAGCTAAGGTGTGGCTTTCTGGGACTGGGAGTAAAATGGGTGAATGGCCCAGGTCCTCTCTGTGAGTGTGATTCTCATG
>NC_022028.1:27141870-27154758 GCF_000317375.1 Microtus ochrogaster | reverse complement strand
TCTACAAGCACACACTTCTTGTTCAGGCTTAGTGGGGGAACTGCAGAGTTCATGTTCACAGACACTCACTACAAAAGCCTGGTGTGCTAATACAAGTCTGTATAATACAAGCCTGTAATCCCAGCATTTGGGAGACTGTTGCAGAAACTGTGAAAGTCTGAGGTTAGCCTGTACACACACACACACACACACACACACGAGAGTCAGGGGAAGGAGAGGGAATGTATAGTGAAATTAGAGATGGTGTTATCTTACTTTCATGTTCACAAATGTGCATAGATTTTAGAGTGAGCACTTACAGGACATTCATCTTTTAAAACCATGGACTATCTTCCTGCCACTGGTCCCAGCTTTACTGTGTGTCTGCATGTGTTAAGTGATTGCTGCTCTCCCTCCTACTCTTCTCTCCATTTCTTGCCCTTGGTTTCTTTCACCTCATGCTCTGGTCTGGACCTAATGCCATTTGGTTTGTGCTTGAATGCATGATGGACTCTCCCTATTAGGCATTTCAGGGTAGCTGTTCATTTCTGCTAAGCTGGAATCCTGTCGCTAAAACTCTGCATCCTCATTGCCAGAATGTCCTAAAGTTGGGGCGACTGGGTGTGGGGTGTCCAAGAGTGCTGAAGGATTTAGTTTTCTAAGGGCTCCATGGGAAGGATTTATTCTAAAAGAGGGGGGTGATCATTCCCCCATGGCAAGGCACACTACCAATTTCTCCTAAGGAGGTAGAGTGGCTGGTTCACCAAAGGAAAATAAAGGAACTCAGCCAAGCTCCCCACACACCTCCCTCCCAAGGCCAAGTGCCTCCTGAGCCTTCCTCTGGGTCATTAAGACAGTGGCTCAGCCCATGGCAGGCCAAGCACAGAGTCCACCCCATAAATGCTGTTGACCAGCTTACTCCTCAACTCCTCTCAATGGGCCTTTCATTCCTGGGAAAGCTAGCAAATTCTCTTAAATAGCAATGTAATGTTGAATGTTTTTTCTAAGTCTTTGCCTGAAAACTTAGTGAGGAAAATTGGTGCACTAGTCTCAGGCTATTAAAAATGATTTTTTTAAAAAAAAAAGTGTAATGACTCTGGGAACACACGAGCTTTCTACATTCATGCGGCATCAGGTACCCGTAGTCTCTGCCTCCAACTGGGATTTATTGATGGGCTGAGTCAAACGAGTTCAACAAATATTTAGTAAGTACATGAGACATTGAAAGCACAGTGCTAGGAGTTTAGGAAATGAAAGAGGATGGAGCATAGGCCTTGTTTTCAAGGAATTCAGAATAGGGTGCCCAGGAATGGGATGTGATAGAAATTGTGGATTGTGAGTTTTAAGATAGAAATTTTCATTTCTTCTTATTAGGTGCTTTTCTTTCAGCTGAGATGAATTCTCATTCCTTCATTCAAATGTCAATCCTGTGGCTTTTAAGCAAGCTACACTTTGTCCGTTGGTGCAGTACAAGCTTAAATCTTGGTCCACTCTTTCCTCAATAAATATTCACTTAATGGCTAATTGCTAGGTGCCAGGAATTAGATCCAAGACTTACTGAGATGCTAGAGAACAGAAGTTCAGTACATACATACATCTTAATACGCACACATAAATATATGTGTGGGTTGTAATTGCATAGAAACACATAGCTATGTGTAGTTGGCTCTTGGAATCTGTGGGTCTTCACAAGTAAATTTACCAAGCTACAGAACAAAAATATTTTTTTAAAAAACTTGCATCTGTGGTGCCTACATACAGACTTTCCCCCTTCATTATTCCCTAATTAAAATAGTATAATCATTATTTATATAATTTTTGGATATTATAAATAGTATAGAGATTATTTAAAAGATATAGGAAGGATATGAATCAACCCCTTATTATGTGTGAGTGTGTGTATTTGAATATGCATGTGTACACATGTATTTTACATATGTGACCATGCATGTATATATGTATATGTATACTTGAATATATATAAATGTGCTGTGGGATAATGGTCTTCTACACTGTAAAGATTTGTCAATTGTACTGCATTTATAAAATGCTGATTGGCCAGTAGCCAGACAGGAAGTATAGGTGGGGCAACCAGAACAGGAGAATTCTGGGAAGAGGAAAGGTTGAGTTTGCAGTTGTCACCCAGACACAGAGGAAGCAAGATGAGAAGGCCTCACGTGGCTAACACAGACAAGAATTATGGGTTAATGTAAGTTATAAGATTCAATAGGAAGCCTGAGCTAATAGGCCAACCAGTTCATAATTAAGGTAAACCTCTGCGTGTTTCTTTGGGACTGAAAGGCTGCGGGATCTGGCAGGACAGAAACCTCTGTCAACAAAAATGCATTCAAGCATTTGTAAAGAATGCAGCCATACAGCTTTTCCTTGTTAGGAACTGATAAGAGCTGTGGGGAGAAAGCAGGCAGGTCAGAGGCTATAAGAAGGTGGTCTTTCCTGACATGGGGTGTGTTTTTCAGGCAGCTTGTCTGAGGGGGAAACTTGACAGTGTCTGGGGGCAAAAACACCCAGTGCACGATGCCTGGCAGGTACAGATGCCCAAAGCAGGGTAAGTAGGTACAGCAGAAGAGCAGCCAAAAGGCCCACATGTCTGAGGCAACATGGCTGAAGGGGTGAGTGATGGATAGGAGGTGAAGTCTAAAGATAAGAGGGGTTTATCCGCCAGCGCTAGTAAACTTGCCCACATACAAACTGGAGAGATTTTCGAGCAGAGAAGCAACCTAATTTGACCTTCATAGACAAAACCACTTTGAGTCTGGAGAGATGGCTCAGTGGGTAAGAGTGTAGACAGAGCTGTTGTGGAAGTCTCCAGTTCAATACTCAAAACTCATAGCAAGATGGCAACTGCTTGTAATTCAAGTTCCAAGGGGCATTTGATGAGACTGGCTTCTTTATCTACCTGCACTCACCTGAACACACACACACACCCCAAAATATATAAGTAAAAGCAGCCTTTAACTTTTAAGATCACCTCTACGGCCACTCTGAAGAAAATGTGTTATGTTCTACATTGAGAAAATGAATCCATGTCTTAAATGTCCGCTCCATTATTTCAGTTGCAGACCAGAACGGAATTACACACACTCTCTCTTTGCTATTTTCAAGTGGGCTTCCAATAATTTGTCATTCTTATCAAAGACCAATTCCTATCTAGAAGACTAAACTCAGTAGAAGTGCAAACCCCTGGGGACCTCTCCCCCAACTTGTGGTATTGCTGTGTTGTTGACTCTGGATTCATTTACTCTCCCACGTGATAGATTGAAGGTAAGACACGGCATGTGATGGACAAGATGTTGAGTCATCACATTCCTTTAGACCCTCAGATTCCCTTCCAGTTATCAGTGGCACAGCGGCAGCTGACAGCTATCTGTTACCCTTCCTTGACATTGCCCTTGATTGAGAGAGCTTCTTACCTCCACCACACCTTTCCTGAGGGCACCGCACATCAGTTTCTGGATGATGCAGGGAGATCTGATTTGCTTTCACCAACTTAATGCCACTTCAAAGAAAGGCCCATTCCAGCTTCTGGGCTCTCAGGGTTAGTTGAGACTGAGTTGAGATGCCCAGCAGTCTGGCTTCTCCCTGTGTCTTGGCTTGTTCTACCGCCCTCCCCTCTGCACTGGGTGTCTCCACAGGCCTTTTCTTCAACCTCCTGTTCTGTAACTGTCTCTGTCTGTTTCCTGGGAACACGGTTTGAGACCACTATTGTGTAAGAAAATTAAGCGCCTTTGACGTCCTACATGAACCCAGGGCTCTTGCCTGTGTATTGAAGAGGGTCATTTTCATATAAGACCCAGGGGAACTGCAGGTCAGCAGGGTCTCTACAGATGTTCCCATTGCAGCCTCCATTTAGGTTTATGTGAAGAGAAATGTCCTGTTGGATGCCCCCAAAAGTATAAGGGGAGAGTGGGCCATCTAGCAGTGTTGTTGGGAAGCATAAACTAGCGCTCTGGGAGAGGCTCCTTTAGAGATGGAAAACAAAACTAACACATTCTCAAGGAGCAACCCTGCAATTCTTAATGCCACAGCAATGTTCTATGTGCTGGGCGTTTTATCATAACATATTACATCTTTTCTGGAAGTGCTCTGAGAGCAGTTTTTTTTTTACGAGTATTTTACATATGAATTCGCTTTGCTAACATCCAAAATTTGGGGAATGAATTTGCCCCAGTGTAGAGCATCGTTAAACACATGTGCTTGGAGGCCATTAGATTGAGGTGTACGGGATTTTAGTGGGAAGGTAGGAGAAAAGCTCCTAATATTAGTCGGCCATCTGTGTACATACCATGATATGTACACAGTACATGTGAACATCTTATCTTAGAGGAGTCAGTGTAGGCATTCACAATAGGTGTGTAGCTGTCTTGGTTACATTCATAGCTCCCTTGGGGCTGCTTAGGTAGAAGCTAAGCAGCTAGCTCACAGATGCGGGCTTAGGAGACCCAAAGCGGCCCAGATCTTCATCTTCCCTTCCTCAGCTTGGTAATCTCCAGCCAGTCACTTGGCTTTGAGAGAGTCAAATGACTCTGACATGGGGATGGAGATCATGGAGCCCAATTTCCAGGGTTGTTCTGAGACATTCACGTGGATCAGAGGCTGGAAATAGCAGCCTTCTCATGATCAACTGTGTACAAATGTTGCTAAAGTGGATTTCTCCCAGAAATCAAAGTACACGTGACAAATTGTGAGGTTCTTTCTTCCTCAAACACCAGGTTCAAGTCCCGTAGATTTTGTTCCTCCCATGTGATAGTGTTACTTGGATGACAATGAGCCAAACAAAGGAGGAAGCCTTTTGAGATATGGGCTACTGCCCAGTAGTGGTACACTTGGATGTTTCAGCCTTTTCTAGATATTGTAATTTTGGGGAATACTGTATGCTGCACATTTTTTTTTTCTCGTGCCCATAAAATGGACACAGAATAGTGAGCTATTCTTGTCTGTTCAAGCTGCTCCCTGTGACAGGTAGATTGCATGGTGTCCAGAGCCCTCCCATCTGAGGGTGAAAAGGATTATGGGAGGGAGGAGAAGCTACATTTACCCTCACACAGTGCTCCTTCCCAGGGGACTGTGTTCTCTAGGCTTCAGTGTTGACTGATCTGTCTCTCCAGTTGAGCCTTCTGACTTATCCTATATATAGGTCTTGATTTACAGACAGACAAAGCAGGGGAATAATGCTCTTTGTCTCCCCAGACTGGTATGGCTGGGAAGGAGACATCAACTCTGCAATCCACATGGTTGGAAGCAGGGTCTGATAGAGACCTGGTGTTATTTCTCATAGTGAGGGTGGAGTAGGGTGGAGTAGGGATGCAGATCAGCAGAGTCAGGCTGCTGAATCACTGCAGGCATTCACATTGTGTTACTGGCGGTGGTAAGGCATTGGTAGAACAGGATGGGGGACACTTCTGAGGTGTCTGTCCACAGGAGCCATGCAGCACAGACTTACCTCTGGGCCAGGAGTCTCTCTAAAAGAGGTTTCTCTGGTTGCGCTAGAGTCTTCCTTCCATTTGTGTAACAAACATAAAAAATAAGGAATTTGTTTGACTTCTTATAGCAAAACACATATTGAGTAAAATACATTGAGTAAAGCTTTAGAAGAGTTTATGATTCCAGACAGCCTATACTTTTTTTCTCTGAAGTGGGTAAAAAAAATTGTTCATCAAATTGTTATCCTTTAGTACAAAGTATTCTTCCAATATGTGAGTGGTTCATTACATTTTGTCCCTTTTATTTAAATCTTATTATTCAAATTTATTAACATCAAGAAATGAGTGACCTTGTGGAGATCTAGGATGCATGCCTACAAGAAGATTCTATTGCAGATTATGGAGGAAACGATTTTTGCAACCACAGCTGAAGAGACAAAAAAAAAAAAAGTTACAAGCAAGGAGTATTTACCCTTAATTGTTTTCAGCTTACATCACTATGAAAAGTTTTCCTCTAAGTCAGGTAGCAGCCAGGTGAATTCCAGTACACATATGACTGTCTCCATTAGCCTGTCTTTGTTGTTCCTGAACTAAGTTCACTGCGTGATGCTCACAGTATGTGAGGAAACCTAATATATGGCCATTTCCTGTTTCTATCCAAGATTCATACCAAATACTAAATTGTGCTTTCTTCCATCTTCAAAATGGAAAAAAAAATCTTTAAACAACCCCTCCCACCCCACTCCCATGCCACCACTCTCTTGATTTCCATAAAATCAGGTTGAATCGAAGCAACAAATAGGGAACCTTCTGGAAAGTTGCCTTCTGAAAGCAAAGTCTCTCTCTCTTTCAAGACAAATCCATTCCTGTGTTTTGTTTTGTTTTTGTTTTTTTCAAGCTACAGAGCTTCAACCCTGTTTACATTCCGATGAAGTATTTTAGCAATTCATAGCTAATTTATCAATGACCGTGCAGCTGCAGGCTGTGCAGCTTAAAAAAAAAATCTACCTCACCCTTCATGTTTACACAGACTCTGAAAGCCTGGTGTAGCGCAGTATGCGAGCCCCCAGAGTCATTAGGAAGGTCCACCAGAGCGCCAGCCTGTGATGGTGGAAGGATGTTTGCATTATAGCCCAACACATCATTAAGGACACAATTGTTATTTAATGTGGCACAATCATCTTTCTACCCTTCGCGAAACCCACTTAAGTAATTACCTTCGTAGCTCATTGGGTTTGGGAACTGCCTGCTTAGAAAGGGTTATATCTAAGGAAATATTAAAAACCCGCCTCACACAATTGCCCCCTTTAAGCTGGGTTGTATTTATTAACATATTCAAGACGAAGATTTTTTTTTTTCCCTCCTGCCCTGAAACAGTGAAAGAACTCCAAGGTAAACCAATACGCTGGATCATTGGCAGGGTTGCAAGAGACTAAGGACATGGTAACCAAAGGCTCCCCTGCTTCAGCCATCCTATGAATGAATGAATGAATGAATGAATGAATGAATGAATAGAAAGCCAATACCTGCACGATGCTGGGGCTGTAGCTTCCGCTGGACATCTGTTGAGGCCAAATAATTTCTTTTATTAAGAACAAAATGCTAATTTAAAATTTGCCCCGGCTTTCTCTTTTCAAGACAAGAACAACTCTGTGGCAAAAAAAAGCTTGCACTTTTATAAAACCCAGATAACCCACGGAGCTGTTGTGGGGCCCACTCACTAGTACAGTTCTGAGCACCCACGTTGATTTGTTCAGATATTAACATGGAAGAGTTAAAGTAGGCACAGAACTTGTTTACAGAGAGCATTTCTCTCTCTCTCTCTCTCTCTCTCTCTCTCTCTCTCTCTCTCTCTCTCTCTCTCTCTCTTTATGACGTGTCCAGGATGAGACTGCAGAGATTTTGAATCACTGAAGGAGAGCAGCGCTCAGGCACAGAATTGAAAATCACTCGAAAACACACATCTGCGTTTTAAACTTTAGGCTCCCTCTCCAAACACACCGTGCAATTGTGTTTACTATAAATACAGCGAGGTAAGTCTGAAACACCTTTATCTCATTTGGCCGCTCTGTGTCTGAGCCTCTTTGTTTGAACAGAAATGTCAGCTGTATTTTACTTTATTATATAAAAAAAGTTTCGGAATTTAATTAGGGGTCAAGTACCAGCAGTAGATAAATGCAACAGCTAAAGCGTATTTCTGATCACTCTGAAGTCTGCAATCATGAAAATTATTATCATTGAGTAAAACTGGTCTCGATGATGGTGACTGGGAGATGGATTCTGTGTTGCTCAGCCGTCATTTACATAATAATGGGTCCCAGTTCTCATCAGCACCTTTTGTTTGTACAGTGCTTACTGCTACAGTAAATTGTCAAAATGTCATTCCTCTCCAATCAGCCAGAAAATATCAACAGTAAACAAGGCGCAGGAAGAAATTCTCTGATTTGAAGTGCAGCCTCAGAAGAGGGGCTCTGAAGTCTCCGTGATCGCTCAAAACGTGTTATTGTGGTGTTCCCCATAATACAGCCACCCAGCGACTGGAAATCACTCCTCTCTCCTGTCACCTCCACCCAACCCCTTTAATGAGGAAATATCACTCTGCCACTGAGGTCGCTGGAACCCTCAGGACCTTCTCTGGCCATGAATAGATTTAGGCATGTCTCTGTCATTGCCACACGGTTCCCCCTTCCTGGGATCAGCCTTTCTTGTTTCCAGCAGGGCATGACAGATTCAAGAGAGCCCTGGCCTTCTGCAGTCTTCCTGTCCATGTCTAGGTTTGACCCTTGGCAAGAATCTTTGCAGAAAATGAAGGAGCTGTGAGTAAATTTGGCCCAGGACCTGGCTGTCATTGAATGGGGCCAGACACAGAAAGGCTCCCATCAATAGGCCAAGAGAAACCTCTCTCGTCTCAGCTGTAGAACAAAGTCGAGAGCTGGACACTTGTCTCGGGTGGCAGCAATATCATCCACCCTCTGTCTTTCTAGTTGGTTGCTATTGAATTCAGAGACCAAGGACCACAAATTTGGGGTGTTGGGTCCCTGTCTAAATTCGGAATTATTATTATTATTTTTTCTTAATTTATTTTTCTGTCCCTAAAAGCAGCCTCTGCAGGATCAGGAGAGCATGAGGGTGAATTACTGTAGCAAACACCGCCTAACCATTATAGTTACCAAGTACGTTAAAATTAAAGACTTCACATTGTGTTTGAAATAAAAATGAATATAGTGGCACCCTGCCAAGAGTCCCAGAAACCACTCTTGTGTGGAATTGAAACATTTGGCTCATATAATACTTAATTTATTTTTATGAAATGACACGTTATATAAATGTATGTTTAAAATAGGCACAACATTTTTTTCCCAGTAAATTTCTTTGTATTCTGGCTTATACAGCTACACATAGTTATGACATAGCTAAACAGAACAAAAAAATAAGTTTTTCTTATTTTTTTTAAAGCAATACATCCTCTCAAATATTTCAAAATATGGCAGCCGTATAGTGAGGCTACATGAGGCAAGGCTCCCGGGGTGTGTGTGGAGGAATAAAAAATAAATAAATAAAACAGGGATTTTAGAATCTATTGAAATGAATTGTTGACATCAGGAATATTCTGTGGTGCTTTCCTTTTTTTCCCATGCGCTTTATTTTGCTTGGCTACTTTTAATTTTTCCACCCCTCCCTCACTGTGCTTTGCAAATCCAACATTGTCCAAACCCTTTCGATTAAGAAGCTCGGCTGAGCGAAAGTGCTGCAATGTTGCAGTGACGCGTCTGTAAACAGGGGGGCCCCCCAAGAAGCCCGGCAGTGCGGAGAAATAGGGCTGATCAGAGGTAATTGCCCTGACACCTCATGCAGTACACAGAATTAACTCCTAGGACTTTGGACCGAATGAAGAAGTTGATGTCTCTCGTCGTGAATGCATCAGTGGCTGAACCCATTACCAGTTTAAACGGAGATGGGAATTTACCATACACTTTTTTCCCCCCTCTGGGTTGGCAATGCAGAGCGGTGTGCAGGAAATGAGAAAGTAATTCCGGATGCCGCCGCGACAGCGATGTGTGTTTTTATTAAGAGTTTTACTTTCTGATTCTATAGTCTTTCTGTATATGTAAGTAAATGTGGAGGGCCCTGGCAACCATTGTCTTAAAGAGGGGGCTTAGTGTGTCACCCTAAGTGATGAGAGTATTCCATGGCCGACTTATAGCTAGGAAAGTACTGGAAAACACAGAGCAGAGGGGGGAAATGCTGCTCAAAAGGCAACTAGTTAGCAGCTGCCACCATGACCTTTAACTGCCTCCATGGTAACTGGGCTAAAGATGGAGTTCCATCTTATTATTCTCACACCCACAATGTTAAGCTTGTGAATCCCATTGCAATTTAATGACTGAAATCGGAAGGGAGATCTGTGTTCATTGGACCAGTGCCGATACCCTCTTCGCTAATGAGCGCAATAAACATTTTCATGCCAGGAAGCCAGTGCGTGTGGAAATATCATGACATGCAGAAATGTATACCCAAACACAAAGAAATGGTCAGGAAAGTCAGCCTTTTACATGTATTTGCATATTCCAGCGTTCAAAGCCAACCATCTTTTTTAAGAAAAGGAATAAAATAATAACAATAAAAATAAAAGGCTGCTAGACGATTAAAACCTGGGGCATACCACAAAGCTGATTGTGGATGAGCGTTCTGAAGAGGTATGAATCTCGAGCCAATGACCGTGGCTGCTTCTTCCACTGTTTTTCTTAATGAATCTTTTTATGTATTACGGTATGCATCCTTTGCTACGGCTCTCGTGTGCTGGCGCCTTTCCCCTACCTACACGCACTGCATCCACTGTGGTACTTCCAGCGGAGTGAAACACTGTGGGCAAGCAGGACCCACTTGGGTACCAATGAAGACGCTATATTGTCCGTTTGCCTTCAGTGCTGTTTGGCTTACAGTTTCTCAAGAATGAATGGCAATAGTCTTCCGTCATTGCCATGGCAGCTGGACCTCACGGGGTTTGTAGAATGTACATGTTTTTAAGGTCTCAGGAGAGAAGGATGATGCTTAGCCGACAAGTACTGACCATTGCGTCTGATGCCATTTGGAATGAAGGCTGGGGACAGTCTAAACGAAGACACGCAGATTTAAGTTTAGAATGAGTTGGGAACAGAATACGAGCCCTTCCATTGAAAAGCAGGGAATTTCAGAGATTTAAACACCATCACCATGTCACAGGAAGTTTTAATTGTAATGTTTTGGTCCTCACACTCCCAACAGATCTTCTCGCGAGACTTTTTCTGGCCATGTTAAGCTCACCGGTGTCAATGGGCAGCTTGCACCAGAAGATGGACAGGTATCCTTGAAGCCCATCAGATTTGGGCTAAGGCTCAAACTTAGACAGGTACTCTGCAAACCTCCGCAGAATGTACTCTGCGAAAAAGTTCCAGCCTTTCCTTTGCTTTATCTCCATAGTTCTAAAACACCCAGTGACATTATTTGGGTTCAATTGTTTTCTGAGACCAGACGAGGGCCTAATATATTTCCTCATTATGAGCAATATGTGCGTCCCTTATGGAAATGCTCTATCTAACTGGTTTGCCAGCAGAAGCTGCCTGTCCTTAAAGCTACAAAGTTCAGAGAGAAAGCAATTTGGGTGCTTCTTATCTTTAAAACAATGTCACCCTTCTATTATTACCAGATAGTTTGGGGAGGGTTCAAAGAAAGGAGAAAAAAAAGACAAAAGAATTGAGAACTCCGAGAATTGAATAATCACACCTGTTTATTTGACTTCTGAAAGGGCAGGATGTGCCGCCATCACTTAATAAAAGATATTCCATCAATTTAGACAATTATACCAGAGATTAAGAATGTCAGGAAGCTGTTGAGATCTCCTAGGTGACATTAAAAAAAATAATACGCTGTAGATCACATCATACATTAAATGACAACTGCCAATTTTTAAAAAAGAGTACTCAGAAATCTTTCCTGAATGACAATCTTGAAGTTGAAACACTTTGTTCTTCACAGTCAAATTCATTGACGTGAAACCGCTGCTCCTTGACTCAGGGAACAAGACTAATAAGAGCTGTTCTGTTTATTGGCGTGAAAGTGAATTGTAAGATCCAGTGTTTACAGCCGGCCCACATCTTTGCTTAATTAAAGCACACATAGGAAATGTTTTGCTAGCACATTGCTTGCTTTGAAATAGCTAAATATGACTTACATTTAAATATTTACCATCCCCTTGCCTTGGCTTTCTTGATTAGGTTCAGAACAATTGGATGTTCTATCTTTAGTCTAGGAAAAACTTATCACAGACTGTGTCATTTAGGGTGTGACTATAGCCCCCATCGGGAGGATAAGTAAGGCTCCTGATAACCCGGCCAGTCCCAGCACTGTGGAGGGCCAGAGGGAGTAGGTAAGTGCACCTTTCATTCACAACTCCATTTCCTTAGCGTGCACCAGCAGTGTCTGCTCTTCTCATCCATACAAACATCTACAGCCACAGAGTGGTGTCATAGGAGTCACCACAGAGCCAGGGAAACGGGATGTCACCTAGTCACCTTTGTACAAACTAGCTGTAACTCTCAGACCTAGCTGGACTGATGCTGCCTGGTCTCCCAGGGGAACCTCATCTCAATGAAGGTCCCTTGTTAGTTTGTTGGTCTACCTGGAAAGTCCTCGTGACCCAGTGATGACACAGGAAGAGGGTTAGCCTACAACCCAGGCACCAGTGAAGAGATCTGGAGATCCAGGAAGCAAATGAAAGGTCACCAACCAGAGTCTGCAGACTCTGAAGTCATTTCCAGGGAATCTTGCTTTGGTCACTTGCCCCTGATTTACATCATGTCCCTGCTATGGATTGATGTGTCTTATTAAAGTTTATTCACTGAAATCTAATTTCCATAGTTGTGTATCAATTGTATTGGAAGCAGGAGACTTTCAGAGACAACTGGAATTTCAGAAAGGTGGAATTTACATGGCGACACCAACGACTTTGTAAGCACAGGTGGAAGACCTGAGGTGGTGAGCTCGTTTTGGCTTTCTGTACAAATCACCTCTGCCATACTAGGACATTGCAATGCCCTCACCAGATGTCAAACAGGTACTGTCATCGTGTTCTTGAGCTTCCCAGCTTCCAAAGCCACAAGACAGAAATACTTCTGTACTTTATAAAGTACCCAGTTAGATGTGTTTTGCTGTGGCAACAGAAACCTGACAAAGACACCTTCCCAAACCTGCCTTCTGCTCCAACCCTCTGTGGCACCATCTAGTTCCTGTCCTAGCTTCTTGATTTGACCCTCTGTCCTGTCAGAGGCCACAGCAAGAAACACTTCTGGATTGTTTGCCACAGCGTGCGAAAGGATGTCTGACACTCTCTACTTTTCAAGATCTGGCACTTTCCACAATGCCTCTTCCCTTATGTGGAAGAAGTGAAATGCCCACCATTGTCTTCAGCAACATACTATTCTTTGATCAA
>NC_022028.1:27095231-27141752 GCF_000317375.1 Microtus ochrogaster | reverse complement strand
GACCAGGCTGGTCTCGAACTCACAGAGATCCGCCTGCCTCTGCCTCCCGAGTGCTGGGATTAAAGGTGTGCACCACCACAGCCCGGCTTGAACCATAGGGGTTTTTATAGCTTTGCCCTGGGCATCTCCTAAGTTGTCTCATTTAGCTCATATAACAATCATATGTGGAAAGCAAATCCAGGAGGTTAGATAAGTTGTCAGAGATGAGAAGTAAGAAGTCATTTAGGTCAGAAAGACCAACAATGGCGCTGGAAGGATTGCCCTTGGTATGGATTTCATGGTTTAAGGACTCTCAGCTCATTCTGCTGTTTTTGGAGATGGCGGGTAAGAGGTTATTTCTGATGTTCTATTAAAGATCCCAGATTTGGCCTTGCCCTGTGTCAGATTGAGGACTATCTTAAATGTCACCATAGAGCCTTCATCAACTGATGGAGACAGAGGCAGAGACCCACAGTGAAGCACTGGGCTGAGCTCCCAAAGTCCAGTTGAAGAGTGGGAGGAGTGAGAATAAGAGCAAAGAGCTCAAGACCATATTGGGGACACCCACTGAAACAGCTTACCTGAGCTAATTACGAGCTCACCAACTCCAGCCAGACAGGGAAGGAACCAGCAGAGGACCAAGCTAGACCCTCTGAATGTGGGTGACAGTTGTATTGCTGGGGCAGACTGCAGGGCCATTGACAGTGATGCAGGATTTATTCTTACTGCTTGCACTGTCCTTTTGGGAACCTTTTCTCTTTGGATGGATACTTTGCTTCATCTGGATATAGTGGAGAGGACCTTGGTCCTTCCTTGAAGCAATGTGCCTTGCCCTCTCTGAGGAGTGAATGGGGGTGGGGTGGGAGGGAAAATGGAGGCAATGGGAGGAGGGGAGGGAGTGGGAACTGGGTTTGGTAGGTAAAATGGAAAATGATAGATTTTTTTCTAAAAAATAAAATAAAAGTGAGAAAAAAAATCCTGTATCTTCATGAGTTTGGCTATTGAGGGGCGTGAGACGGAACATGCAAAGGAGTGACCAACCTCCTTGGAGGATGTCTTCACACACCTACTGCTCCATTTGCAGATTCTTCAACGCTCAGGACAAAGCATCGGCAACAGATCTGTGAATGGAGTCTCCTTGTGTGTGCGCACCTTGGGATGTACCTGTGAGGGACACCTTGCACTGCTCACTAATACACATCTCCGTTCCCCCCCCACCCCACTGCAGAGATAATCAAAAGTGAATCCACCTACTCAGCTGACACATTTTAGAGACAAAACCATGCTGCGAGATGTCATCAACAGAAAGAGAATCTAGATAAGCAAAGGACAGACAGAGTTTTTTTTTTTTTTGGTGCGAGAATTTCTATTTATACACCCCCATATCCCTTTCTGTCTTCTCAGAGGGCACCTGAGACAAAACACCAAAACACGGTTTTGTTCTTGAGATCAGCTTAAAACAGCACATAATTTTATTTTTTATAAAACTAAAAAAATAGTTAAAGTATTAAAGTAAAAAAAAATTAAAGTAGTTGGTTATTACTATCATTATTTTATTTGCACGGTGTGTTTTGAGGGTACATGGATCATTACATACCTGTAGAGGGCAGAAGGTGCCTTTGTAGAGTCGGGTTTTTCCTTACACCTTTATCTGGCATCCAAAGATTGAACTTGGGTCCCTGGGTTTGTACCATAGGCATTTTGCTGGCCCATATTTGACTCCACCCACCTCTATTTTTGAGCACTTAAAAATTAATTTATGTGTATGTATGCATTCCTGCTTGTCAGTAGGTGTGCAAAATGCATGCAAGTATTCTCAGGAGACAGAGAGGTGTTGGATCTCAAAGTAGGTGCTAGGAACAGAATGGAGGTCCTCTGTAAGAGCTGCAAGTGTTCTTAATCACTTAGCCATCTATACCAATGTGTTTCAAAACCACTATAGGGGTTCAGTTTATATGGGACTTCATTGTGCTTGTCTGGGTTATGTGAGGATTAAGAGCAATCCCAGATACAGCCAGGTCTCTTTCGCAAAAAACACAAAACTTTCCAGAAGTTATTGGATCAGTTCGAGTTCCCTGAAGATCTCCCCATTTATTCTGGCCTTGCAGAATGCTTGAGGGAGGAAAGCTGATAAATGGAGAAAAGCAATTCTAAACATATCCATTCTCAGACTGTGATGAAGAAATGAAAGCTCCATGTTTGAGATGTGGCACATGACAAGCTAACAGGGGCGATCTGGGGGAACACAAAGACTACTGAGAAGAAACAAAAGAGAGCCGAAAGTCACGGAATCGCTTTATGGGGATAAGTCAATAACGCCCAGGAACTGAGCAAACACACAAACCATAGGACCCTGTTCTTGGGGGTAATAAATAAGGCAATTTGCATGCACTGGGGGCTCAAAATGGAATTGTATGGGAAGCAAACCAAACAATTATTCAAAATGAAAAATCATCCCATCCTCAAACAAAAAATAAAAACACAGCTCTCCTTATCAAGTAGCAGAGAGCACCAGCAGTTCCTGGCAGCAGAAGGATGCCACTATAGCAGACGTTCAATTTAAGATACAAAAGGATTCATACATAAAGAGCAGGGACTTGCTTCTGCAGCCAAGAGCACATCCCAGAACGCTGTGTCAAGCATCAGGCACATTTGGTACTCCTGAAGTCATCCCTACTAGTTCCATGATAGAAGGCCAAAAGGCAAAGTAAGAGAAAGCAAAGTATTACAGCCTAGACTACTGATGGCAGTCTTAGGAACCACAACACCGCCTATTGCTATTTGGAATACTGTGAAATTTGAAGTTGTGTTTTGTTCTCCTCTCTGACATATTTGGAACTGTGATGACTTAGGGATTCTCTCAGTGTATACTGCTAATGAATGCTTTTATTTGTTTTCGCCTTAGCATGTGGAGTAACCGGATCAGTCAGGTAAGTCTGATTATTCCATTCTGCACAGAAACAGAAACATACAGACAGGGAGGGAAAACACATCAGATTAGCTGTGCTCTAGAACCAGACAATGGCAGACAGTTTGTGTTGACACCTTAATTAGGACAAGCTTTCAGCTGGCCACTCTTTTCAAAGATGGCAATTGTTTGGGCTCAGAGATGCTCTGCCGTCCTTCCACTGTTTTCCTTGTGATTCCAAAGGTAGTTTAAGATGGAAAGAATTTGGTCTGGTCCACAGAAAAGGCAGTTTAGATTTATTTTGTACGACTGAAATATAAATAATAAGAACTAGAGTTTGATTTCTACTCTTTTTCTCCTTGGTGTGTGTTTGTGTGTGTGTGTGTGTGTGTGTGTGTGTGTGTGTGTGAGAGAGAGAGAGAGAGAGAGAGAGAGAGAGAGAGACAGAGACAGAGACAGAGACAGAGACAGAGACCTGGAGCTCATTGATTAGGTAGATGTCTGACCAGTGAACCTCCAGCTCCTGCTGTCTCCACCTCTAACACTAGGGTGAAAGCACACACCATCTTTTCTGAGTTTGGACATGGGTACTAGAGATCAGCACGGGTCATCATGCTTGCGAAACCAGCACTTAACCTAGCTATCCCTCCAGCTAATCAATGAGTTCTACATTTCTATAGTTTCCCCAAATACATTCTGGTAGGGTTTTGCACTTGCATATGGGTTGTTGGAATTCAACCATATGAGTTCTGCAAATTTCAAGGGAAAATAGTTTGAGGTGAGTCACCCCTGTGTAACTTCGTGCATAATGGAGTACCAAGGAATGAGGAGTGTATTCCAATGACTTCCCTCAGGCTCTGTCACTCCAGAGTCTGCATAGTTCTCCTCACAGGGGACTCTATTACCAAGATCCAGAAAACACAGCTACTGGGCTTAGACTTTAACGACAAGTGGATATGGATTCAGAAACCACTCCAGTTCTGGAGGAATTTCTTTGGAATTGGTACCATTCTTTACTCTGTATAAAGTAAAGGGTATAAAGGAAGTCCTTGAAATGCTTTCTGTTTTCTTGCTATTCTTTTGAGCTGAAATGCTACCCGCTATATGTGATGTGACCACCTTATACACATGCCCACCATGCCAATAAGGTAGAACACACGGGAGTTTGTTCATGACTTGGGTTCATGTCATTGCACCCCTTCCATGAGGGAGTGTTCAATCTATTAACAAATCCATGTTATCATGCTGCATTTTTCATCGTTTTTATTCCTAAAATTATAATGGTCATGTAAGTGTTTGTGTGTGTGTATGCGTCTCTGTGTGTGTGTGTTTAAAGATGATTAAATGCTGTTATGATATCATGAAGTCTCTGAACTATCTACTTTCTTGATTTATATAATACATTAATGTTGATTAACTTGTCAAGAATGATGTTAACTGTTTTAATCTCTCCATTTTCAGTTGCCTTTCCCTGTGCTATGGAGCATACTGGGCCCAAGTTATATGTTAAAACCAAATACTTGTAAATTAAATATAATGAAGATTTTAGTTCCTAGCACCAATCCTATTGCAAGTGCACAAAAGGTACACATGGCTCGTAAGTATCAATATGAGAGAGCTAAGAGAAAGTCCATAGCTTTGCTTCTTTCCAAGAAGTTCTGTGTTTGCGATTTGAAATGCAGGCCAATTTCACAATTCAATTGCATCATGAAGCTAATTTCCCCTTCACGATGAAGTTGATTTATTGCTATGAGATAGGGCTTAGGCATTGCTGTAGCAACAGAATATCTAAGAACAGATGATTTGTAAAGAAAAGAAGTTTTTTTAGTTTATGGTTCTGAAAGCAGGGGATCAAAGTAACCACAGCTTCTGCTGTGGGCCACACATGGGTCAGCTCACAAGGAGACAAGGAAGGGGAAGTGGTTACGTGCAGACAGGACTGGGCAGTCAAGGTTACCTCCTGCTAGGACCACCTAAATCAGTGTAGTCTCAGAGAAAGAGAGAGTGCTCTCCGGGAAGGTAACCCCTCCTATGATCTCATCACCTTTGAAGGCCTCACCTGATCCCGCCTCCCACTGCTGCATCATTGAGAGGAAATTTCAACATGAGTTCTGGCTGGAGCACTCAAATGGTGCGTGTTAATCAAGAAAATGGCCACAGATGTGCCAAGAGGCCAGTCTGATGGAGGCCGTTCTTCAGTTGAGGGTTTCTCTTCCTAGGGGACGCTAGTTTTGTATCAAGTTGACCAAAGCTAACCCACACAGTTGTTCATGTGCTGGACCATAAAGACATTTCAAATTTCAGAATCTGTCCTTTAATAAAACATGCTCTTCTAAAATAGCAAGAGAATAAAATTAAACTACATCATGTAACTTTGTTTTCTAAGAATGAGGTTTTGTACTTTTGGAGGATAGGCTAGACTATTCAGGAAGGGTTAGCTAAAGTATCTTCAGTGTCTCTGTGGAAATACCATAAAAGTGAAAACCTGGGAATACAACACAGCAGCCTTTAAAATTTCTACAACACAATCATAAAAAATCCAGTTAAATTAACATTCCTCTCCTACAAAATACTTCCTTTTTATGGATACTGGATAACCAATACATGGATATTGGATAACCGATTAGGGAGGTCATCCCTGAGAGAGACCAGTGCTCCCTCTTCCACAGTAGTCTGGGCTGTAGCTCTTTGTCTAGGAGTGGGTTCATGAAATTTCTGCATTGGCATTTCTATTGGCATTGTCATCGTTCAGGGCTTGTTTATGCAATCATTTCAACGAGACACGGTCTCGTATAAGACTTCCTGCTTTTCTGACCCTTAGAAGCTTTCCATCCCTTCCTCTGTGATGTTCCCTGAGCCCTAAGTACAGGAGCAGTGTTGGACATGTATCCACTGGTCTCAGGCTCCTCACGGTCCATTCAAGTCTGCATTGTGCCCAGTTGTGGGTTTCCGCAGTGGTTTTCATTTACTGTGAAGAGAAACTTCTTTGATAGTGTGGGAGGGTTACCTTCATCTATGAGTCACAAGGATTAGTGTTAGAATGTAGGAAGGAATTATACTGGTGTAGTAAATGCTACAAAACACTTAAAGGGAAATTCATTACAATTCTCCATCAGTTTTACACAAGTTTGAAGAGGAATGAACACTTTCAAGTTCATTTTATGAGGCCAGTATTATCCCATTAATAAGGCTTGGCAAGGATTGCAGAAGCTCCAGGTCAATTTCCCCAGTGAACACAGGTATAATTGTTCCCAATAAAATACTAGCAAAACAAGCTCAACACTGCTCTAAAAGCCTTGCTCATCATCACCAATTGGGATTTATTCCTGGAAGATAGCAATGAAGCACTATTTTCAACAAATAAATATGTTACAAAGCCTTGACACATCTGGTACAAAACATAGGATCATCTTATAAGAGATGAAAAAGCATTTGTTAAAATTCAACATCCCTTCTTGATTTAAATAAACTCTGCAATTAAATATAGAAGGAATACACTTTGACACAATAAAAGGCATGGCAGTAAGCCCATAGCTAGCATTGTATTTGGTGACGAAAAATTGAGCTTTCTCTAATATTTGGAGCAAGAAGTGTGTTGGACGGATGACTTTGGGAGAGAGATTGTTATTGGATGGGATGTTAATGCGAGCCAGGCCATTGCTTTTTCGAGAATAGGGAAACTATTAATCTCCTCAGAAATAGCTAGCATTCTCAGGTAATTAAAAAACTAATATGAAAATGTTATGAAAAACAAATGGGAATTGTTGTTAGAAGTCAATGAAGAGAGGATGCTCACCTTTAGCAAAGCTAACTTCCAACATGCCGCGCCTGTGATGAATGCCACGGGGAAACCCATCCACTGCATGGAGGGTTAGCATTGGAAGAGTGAGCGTATAATAAACAAATCTTTTGCTTATGAGAAACAAATCCAACCGGACATATTAAAAATAAAGTAGGAATAGATCTAGTGAGTTCCAAGTGCTAGCACAGAAATATTTAATGTTGAGTAAATGGTTAATATGCTTAAAATAGCATTTTTGAGGCAATGTCATTGTGGCTAGGAAGGAGAACAATATAATTTTAATGATAGAAAACACTATACAGGTGAGCATGCTTATTTATTTATTTGCTTGGTGTTGGAGATGGATCCCGGGGATCTATAAGTACCAGAAAAGTGATCTGCCCTTGAGTCAAATGCCTCATCCACATACATGTAATTTTAGAAGGTAGAATAACCTTAAGGGATAGAGAGCTATGGATATAACCCCCCACACACATTTTTATCCTGGACATTAGAAATTTTATAAACATTTTCTTCTTGCAATCCTGATAATTTGAGGTTATGTTTCTGAGTCAAGAGAAGTGAATTTCTTTTTAGCTACATTTTTTTATTGTTGTTATAGTTTGTCTATTCTGGCTTCTAGATAAAGTGAAGAAATTTAGAAAAAGCATACCTCCAAAGCAATTAAAAATAAGACAAATGCATAAACTAGGGAAATAGCAGGACATTAATGTCCAGGGCATTGATGTCAGATTGCAACTGGCCAGCGTCTATGCTGTTCCTTTGCTTGGTGAAGGTTTACCACTCAACCTTGGAGAGCTCGGGTATTCTAAAATTGTCAGTAGGCACCTATTTTTCCTCAAAGTACATACACATCTCAAGGAGGAATACTTTTTTTTTTCATATTCCTGCAATGGAAAAGAAATTCAAGTACAGGGCTGAAAGTATATCCGCTCAAAGATCTGGGATGTTAACTCAATTTTTATTGGAAAAGGTGTCTGAGGAATGTTCACCCATCTCAAGAAAAATCGGAGCTGTAGTCCTGTCTGGGACTTCAGAGAATTCTGGCTGTGGAACAAAGGAGAGATTTGTTGAAACATATTAGATCTACATAAAAAGATACTTGGGTGTGACTTGAAAAAATACATTCAAATACAAGTAGTTGTCACTTCCAACCAAGAGCACTACAGAAAATATGCCAAACACAAGTAGAAGTTGGATACATGTTCATCATAATTTAAAGGTAAATATGCAATTTTCTTTTAGTCAGAGGCCCATGTGGTCTTTTTCAAGTTAGAAACAGGGGTTTGTCTTAGGTTTTTTTTTTTTTATGGGCTTCTCTAGTAGAATATATGAAACTGAGTGATATGTAAGAATAGAGATTTATTTCTACAGTTGTGGATGTTCAAGAATAAGGAGCCCATATCTGGAGAAAACCATATGAAGGAGGATATTTGACTGTGACATCTCATGGCAGAAGGCGAGATGGCCAAGCACACATGAAAGCATGCCATCTAAGTCACAGTGTCAAGCCTACCTGGTGTGTGTGTGTGTGTGTGTGTGTGTGTGTGTGTGTGTGTGTGTGTGTGGTGTTTGTGCAGGTGTGCATTCATATGTAAGCATGTAGATGCAAAGACAAGAGGTTGATGTTTGTAGTCTTTTCTCTTGTCCCCTCTTAATGGGTTTCTCACTAAACCTGGAGTTTGGCAATTCAGCCAGACTGGCTGAAGCCCGTAGATATGCTTATTTCTTCCGCTCAATGTAGGGTTTCCAAAGATGCACCACCATGATTGCCTTTGTTTTTAAGTGGATGCTAGATCCTAACTCAGATCGTTATGTTTGCCCAACAATTTAGCTATCTCCCTAGGCCCACAGTGGTTTCGTAATCAGGGCACAAATCACCAGGATCTCAGGGCGGTGGCTTTTCCTCCCAACACTGTTTCACCGGAGTTCAGTTTTCAGCACATGCTGTCCTTAGCTGGGGACACAGGTGAAGCTTAGAGTTGTTCCGTGTATTTTATCCCGTCTGGTACTGGAATTTACAAAGCGGTTTGCAGTGGAATTTTTCTAGTTCTCCGGTGAATCTTGATTAAATAAAAGGATGGTAGCTGGCTAGTGGAAGTCTCCTCTCTGCATTCCTACACTTGTTTTCACACCGATGTCTTAAATATTTGCTGCGGATTCCTATCCCGTTCTGTCTTGAGCTGCATTCCCCTTTCCTAAGCTCCCCTCTGGATACTCCCAGAAGGACCCCAGCTACCACTGGTGAGACTGGCGGTGCTCGGGGCCAATGCAGACACCATTCATCCATCGGCAGGCACCGCAGCGGCCGGTGCCAGACCACTACTTCCCAGTCCCGGGTAAAAATATTTTCTTTACCATGACAACCCTAGACGAAGAGTAGAAAACCCAAACACAGTTAGCTTTCCACACAGCTATTTCATTTGAAATATATTAATATGAAGCACAAAGGTGTTTTTGATGGTGTCACTTTCAATTACAGCGCGTTTCATATAGAAAAACACAGGCTTTAGCATAGCACGCTGCACCTCTAGAATTCTTGAAAGATATGTCTTTATGATTCCTTGTGGCTAATGACATGTTTGGCTAACAACAATTAATGGCATTTATTGGAGCATCTCATTTGTGTAGTTCTTTTGGGTGGGGGACGGGGAGAAGAGAAAGAGATTTACATTTGCTTGGAACAAACGAAGCAGTGAAAATATTTGGTGTAAAATATACATGTGTGTGATTCAAATGCTATGGGTTTAGGATTACTGGGAAATTACTATATTTTTAAAAATCTTGAACTCAATAAAAGGCTCTGTGGGATACTGTAGGAAGCACACGTACAGTTGCATTTTGACCTTGCGATCTATTCCCAGACTTTACTGGCTATTTGAATGTTTGTGTTTTTTCAAGGTAGCCTCCTGGGACTACCTTTTTTTTATTTTTAATTCAAAAAAACTGCAGCATCTACAAATAGCTTTGTGGTGATACATAAGGCGTAAAAGGAAGTGCTTCTCCACAGCACACAGTGGAGAATTTTGAACTTTGAATATAAAGGGGTTTAAAATCGCATTTTGCTTTCAATAGTAAAATTAAAAGGAAGACACAAGCCACAGAAGAAACAAACAGATGTTGCTCTGACAGCTAGATTCCTTAGAAAATCCACTACAGTTCTCATGAAGGCAAGGAGTAACCAACCGGGCTGCAGAAGTCGCGAGATTTGGCTGCGATCTACTGAGTCCTTAGGAAGGGCGGGAAGTATCCAAGACACACTGTACCCAGTGTGTGCCGCCATTGGTCTTGGGCCGAAATCCCCGCTGCAGATCATTCTGTATAACTTAATTAGCGAAGTTAAAATGAAGATGAGACTCCAGTGTGTTTAGACGAAACAATTTCTGCGAGAGGACACTTCATTAGAACATTTAATAATGCAGCAACTCCTGCTTATCAAACAGCTCACAGAAAAAAAAAACCCACATTTTTTTCCAATTAATAAAACGATCCAATCTAAAATATTTATCTTGTTCTGGAAAATCCCAGGTACCCCTGCTATGGCCAGGCAGAGCTGCGTGCTGTTTTTGCACTGCTGTTTGCAGTCTCTACAGTGCTGGGCTAGGGTTAGTGACCACAACGCTTATTGAGCTCCTACTATGTGCCAAGCTCTATTCTAAGCACTTGGAAAGCAGCAGTGAAAGGAATAAAGGAGCCATATCACCGTGAGGCTCCTCGTTTTCGTCAGATAATAAATAAAGATGTAATTGATTTACTTCAGCCATCACCACAATCAAGTCTAAGACTCCATTTACCCGGGAAGAAACTCTTTAGTCCTTTATCACCTCAATCTTATTGTCCCCCTGGTCCTAGACAGCCATTAATCTATTCTCTACCTTTATAGATTTATCTGTATTAGACATGTCGTTAGAACACAATGTACAATATACGGCTTTGGTAACAGCCTTTTCATGTTAACATGTTTTAAATATTCATCTACACCATACCATGTGCCAATACTTCCTCCTTTTGAGTGATGAAAGGTAATCTGTTGTGTGCATTTTATTTACCTATTCATCAATTAATGCTCCTTTTTGGTATGACCCTCTTATCTTATTATGATTGCTCTGAACAGTAATGTATGAATATTTGAGTGAATATATGTTTTAATTTTTATTAGCACATAGTACTTATGAATAATGGGCTTCATTGTGATGTTTTCATACATGTATGCATTTGTTTGTATTTTACCTCTGTTATGCTTTCCTGTCTCTCATCTCCCTCCCATTCCCTAACTAGTCTCTTCTGTCCTCTTATGTTTTATTTCTTAAGTGACTGAACGAACTTCATTAGTGTTGCTTATAGCGTATGAATGGGGAATGTTTACAGGAAAATAAGGACCTTACGTGTGGCTATCTCACTGAAGAAAATCTCCCTGTAAAAACACAACAGCTTATGAAGCCTCAGGAAGAGCGGAGACTCACAAACCCCTAGCCCATCTTTTACTAGATGCTGACAAGCAGAATCTCGTGCAGGTAATTCCAGCTGCTACACGCTCAAGAGTGCATGACTGGAGATCAGTGTTCTACATCATCCTTCAACTTTCCTCCTGAACTTATAGTCCTTCTGTCTCTTAGTTTATTATTTTCCCTTAGCCTTGAAGCAAGTGGCTTGATGTTCCATGTATGTCTGAGTAAGTTATTCTCAGCGTTTGGCCAGTTATGAGTCTCTGCAGTTAGTTGCCACTGATCACTGCCAAAAGAAGCTTCTCTGACCAAACCTAACAGCAACACTACTCCATGGCCGTAGTTATTCAGAAAGTTGTATCATCATACCAATTTAGCAAAGTAACAGCCATAGCTACCCTGCTAGGACCTTAGACATTCCCAGCCATGGGATGTTAACCAGGTTTGTAGTACAAGACATAAATTTCCTCCTGCAGCATGTGCATCAAATCCAAATGGAAAATGGTTGGTTTCTTCCATGACAGATGTGCCACTATTACATCAGTAGATGTAGTCCCCCTTGTTTGTTGGTAGTACTGCACACAGGTCCATAGCTGAGAATGACTGTTAATGACAACTCTTCCCCAGCCTATATAGCATGTTCCAGGACTATGAGGGCTATCCTTCAGGAAGGAAAATTCTAGGACAGTTCTGGCTTGATTTCTTTATGTCCTGTGATTAGATCATGGGGTGTCTTCAGCAATTACATCTTACCAGATCTTTATGGTGGCCAATCTATAATAGAAGCGATTGCCTATATCATTTTGGGGGCCTTAGAGTCCTCTCTATCTAATAACTTTAGAGCTATCCAGCCCTGATGCTGGGATTTTCATTTAATATGATTGATAGCTGTTTAGATCATTTTTATCTGCCCATTCAAGCTAACCCCATTCAAACTCTCTTTAATTGTTTAAAATTAACATACCAGCTATCAGATTTTTAAAATGACTTTTCACATAGGACTTGCTGATGTATGTAGTAACTTGGCTTCCTCTTCTAAGGAACTGCCAAGTTATTTTGCAGAGTTGTTGAGTTCATGTATACTCTTCTAGCAGTGTATGACACATCCAGCCTCTCCATGTTCTCTGAGCAGCAGCCACTTGTTTCCCTAGTCATTGTAACCATGGTAATGGGTGTGACTGTGTCTCCCTGTGGTGACAGGGACATTTATCCCCTAGTGACAGCTGGTGCTGAGCATCCTTTCTGGACCTGTTTCCACCTGTGTTTCCTTCCTTTTGCCTACTTTTAGTTGTGCTATTTATGTTTTTATTATCCACTTCTAAGAGTTCTTTATTTCGTATATATTCTGGATAAACCTCTTATCAGATAAACGATTTATGAATGTTTCTTATGCTTTCTTTCTATTTTTTATGATGGAATCTTTTGAAACAGTTTTTGAAGAACCTATTTATTTATTTATTTTTAGTTGCTGTTTTAGGAGTGTCACATTGCAGAACCTACCATCAAATCAAAGGTCACAAAGGTTTACTTCTGCATTTTCTTTTTTTTAAAAGTCTTACAATTTAAACTGCCCAACTTTGTTTTTGACCCAGTTTGAGTTAATTTATGTATATAGTGTGAAGTAGAGGTCATGTGTTACATCGAGTAGGGAATTCATTCCCCCAAGGAGAGATACATTGCCTTTTTAGTAAAAGTGTTTTCTAAAAAATAATGTTCATTTGTCAAAAATTAGTTATGCTGTACTAGGCATATTTTCTCTGAGTAAAATAACAACTTTTTAGCTTTTAAGGAGGCTTATTTGCTTAGTAATAGATGTAAACAATTAGTATAACAGACTTGAGTCACTTATGAACTGCAGGGGAGTGCTTTATTAAGTTGTCAGGATAGACTTCTTATTTAAATGCCTGGAAAAGGGTACAAAGGACCCAGTGCTATGGTGGAAGATGGCAGGTTCCAGGTGTATGAATGCCAGGGCTCCTAGGTGAGCCAAGAGGATGCCAGCATAACTGGAAGAAGAATCCTGCTTTGAGAACAGAGAGGCCCTGGGGAGTTGTCACTTAGAATGGTCTAGTTTTCACTAGATGTGCTGACATGAGGATGGAAGACTGGGGAGTGGCGAGCAGAGATACCCAGTGATTCAGCTTAGGCTTTAAGAGGCCACATGGGTAAAGAGTGGAGGGCAGTCAGATAAAAGGCAATAATTCAAGCCATTGAAAAGGATATTGGATTCAAAGTCATAGTAATGAGGATGGTCACAGACTGAGGGTATTGGAAGTTATAATCAGTAAGCATGAGGCATGAGCCAAGGAGGGAAATCCAGGGTCGTAGCTAATGGTGTGTGCTGTCGTTGACTAAGATGAGGCGAACCCTAGGGTGTTTGTCTTGGGAAAGTGGGAGTTCTCCCAGGGAATATGCAGATTCCTACTAGACGTGGGAGTGGCAATGTTAAGTAGGTAAGTGGTAGCTCTGTGTAATTTGTGAAGGAAAAGGTTAGCTATCTCAGGGTGGGGACAGACAGCATGGAGTAGTGTCCACAGCATGGGGACTGGGTGAGGTCAGCAAGGCCAAAGTGGGGCAGAAAAGGCAGCAGGTATAGAAAGTGTTCATGGGTTTTAAGAGAAAGAAAGACAGGTTGGTCAGGGACTTCAATGAGCTGTGAGAACACAGACACAGTGGCACAGCGATTGCAGAGGAATAAAGAGTTGTGGAGACAGAAGAAAGGTGACAAGTAAGTTATTCATGTGTCACAAAGACTTGGCAACAACCACTCAGGGACCAGGAGTTGCTTTAGAGATACAGCCCTGAAGAAAAGAGGCCTGAATCCAACCTTTGCAGGCTGACACTCTCAAGGAACAGGTAGACCACACCATAACTGTAGGATATTATCAGCTTTGAAGATAGGCTGGGGACTGTAAGGGGTCTTTGGATAGCAGGCAGACTGCAGTTAGTGGGATCAAAAAGAGAGCTACAAAGGTGCCACTTTAGCAATGTGAGGAAGGAAGGGGGGGCTGCTGATCTCTAGGAAAACAATATGCTGCACGGGTAGCCCCATGTTTGTTCTCCATGGTCCCATTTGTGAAAAACAGGAAGTGGACTCATGCCCGAGCAGCCTGAGTGATGAGAACAGATTAGCAGGAAGAGGTGAGTTTAGGGGACACCAAGCCATTCACCCTGAGGATGTGGTGTTTTGCCTCTGGGTTTTGGAGGGAGCCATCCCAGAGTGGAAGGTATGGACTACACACTCTGTTAGCTTGCTGGGCAGTGGCGGGTCATGATATGGACATAATTTCAAGATGAAGAGTTATAGGATGTTTAGTGCTGACTGCTTTTTCATGGTTCCTGGCTCAGAGCTGGCTTTGCTCTTATTGTGTCAAAATGAATTCTGAATAATAAAGATGAAAGACAGTTTTTAAATATTGAGATGTTTGTGGCTCCAGAAACAAAACAGATTTCAGAAATCCCTCCCCCTCCATCTCCTTCTCTCTCCATTTTCCTTCCCCTCTTCCTCCGTCCTTCTTTCTCCCTCTTCCCTCTCTCCCCCTATCCATTTCATTGCTCCCCACTCACTCATACTCATTTCCCACTCCCCAAGGCAGAATTACTAGAATCATCTGTCTGTCTGTCTGTCTGTCTGTCTGTCTAGCGATCGATCTTGTTTTTTTCAAGACAGGGTTTTTCTGTATAGCTTTGGTGCTCTGGAATTAGCTCTTATAGACCAAGCTGGCCTTGAACTCACAGAGATCCACCTGCATCTGCCTTCCAAGTGCTAGGATTAAAGAATTGCACCATCACCACCTGGCACTCTAATTTATCTTTAAGAGCAAGTAATGGAAACTAATTCTCCTCTAATTGCATGCCTTGGAGGTGGTGCCGAGATTCTCTGGTTTATCTTATCTGATAGCAGATCATAAAAATCTTTGTTCAGGATGGCTAGTAAGGGAGGCAAGGCATTTTTTCTTGGGGTGTGGCCTTTGCTAGGTTGCCCATGTTCCAGTGTATGGCCATACATCCCCAGATATACAGCTAGAACTCAGAGGCATATTGGAGGGCTTGGAGAGAGGAAAGAGAAGGGGTAAGTTATGCAATTTCTCAATGACACAATAGTCTCAAAAATGAAAAGAAATCATTTTTTAAAAAGGGAACAAAAACTTGGGAAGGAGACTCAGAGGAGGGACTCCCCAGGAGTTGGAAGGAGGGAGTGGAAGCAAGATATGACGAGGGTGGAAGAGATCTGACTTTATTCTTCTACAGGTTTCCCCTGCACCATTTTTTGATGATGCTGTGTTTTCTCCATTGTGATTTTGTCATCTTTATCAAATGGCTATAGTTGTATATGCTCATTAATCTACATATATGTTTTTGTATATCACGTTGTTTTATCATGATAGCCTTGTTTGTGTTGTTTATAATTGTTTTCAGTTTTTAAATTAAAATGTAAGTATATCATTTCCTCCTTTCCTTTCCTGCATCCAACCCCTCCTATACACATCCCTTTCTCCTTCTCAAGGTCATGACTTTTTAAATTAGTGATATACACACATAATATATACATACATATATAAAAATACAATATAAAATATGTAACTGCAATCCTATCAGTCCACATAATGTTACATATAAGACTTTTTAAATATAGTTTTTCTAACACTGTTAGAAGATACAATGTCATAGAAGACCCTGTTTTTCTAGATTTTACACTCTTTTCAACTCCCTTCTGTAATGATCTCTGGACCTTAGATGAAGGAGTTGGAGCTTAGATGTGTCAGTTGAGACTGGGAACCATTCTCTGCATGTTTTGGTGGCTGTGGTTTTACATCCGTTGAAAAAAGAAGTTTTCCATCTGTTGAGACATGAGAGCTGCAATTCAGAATGTAGTTAAAATTACACGGGTGTAATAGGTTCTCCTCCAAGATCCATGGCCTACTAGCTAGGTTTCCAGTACAAGTGTGATTCACCTCTTGTTGAGTGAGTTTTAAGTTCCATTAATAATCTATCTGTTACCACCAAGCTATGTGTGCCTCTATTGCACCTGAAGGTTCATTGTGTCCTGCTGATTATAACTGGGTAGGGCTTTTAGCTGTTGCTCTCCTTTGAACATTTTCAGGAAATCTTCTGGTACCATAAAACTCAGGGAGAGGGTTTTAGGTCAGAAGGAGCCCAGATTCTCTGAGTCCTGTGTTTTAAAGGACATAGTATCTTCAGCAATAGGGACTTTGCTTTAAACTCTGGGATAGGAGACAGCTAATGGTAACAGCAATAGCCTATGATGTTTTATAAGTCTGTTGGATTCCCCTGACCAACAACTCAAAATAGGGTTTCTCATAGCTGGTATTGGAGTTTTTGTTAGATAGTATATGACTTTTGGAGGCAGCATTGTCTGCTCAGGTAGGGAAATTTCATTTAAACTGTTTATGTATACGTTTACACTGATTTATATGTAGTATATGTAAATTTAGACAAATAGATATTAATATCTGGGAAGACATTCCTGTTATTTAACATCCTCCCTTTACTTCTCTTCCCACTCCTTAATTAAGCCCCTTCCCATGTATACCTTAGAATCATTTCTACTTAGCTATTCGCTCTCTACTGCTTACCCATCCCCAACACTCCCATAATCCCTTTGACTTTCCTTGTTTCTGTTGTTACTTCAAATTACATACTCACATCTGAAGCTTTGGAGCCACGGATGGGAGAAAGCATACAATATCTGTTGTCTGGATCTCAGTTAACCCACTCAATATCATCTTTTCGAATTCGACCTTGGTTTTTTTTTTTTTTTGATCCAGCCTATTCGATGTTCATTAATTCCTGCTCTGACTATTTATTGGCATTTACTGGATTTTTTTTTTTAGTTTGTTGTTGTTTTTCAAAATGTTTGAGGTTCATCATTAAGCCATTTATTTGTCTTCATTCTGATCTTTTAACATAGACATTCAGAGCTGGAAAATTTCATGGCAGAGCTGCCTTTTATGTATCCTAGAGGTTCTTCTGTGTTGTGTTTTCATATTCATTTAATTCAAGGTAAGTTTTATTTCTTTATTGATTTCTACTTTGACTCATCATTCAGAAACAAATAATTTAATCTCCATGAGTTTGCATAATCACTATATTTGTTTACTTTCAATTTCCAGTTTTATTGTATTAAAGTCAGAGAGGACATGTATAGTTATTTTTATCTTTGAGTTTGCTAAGAGTTGTTTTGTTTCCAAGGATGTGATCTATTCGAGAAAGGCTTCTATGTACTACTGACTAGAATTTTTTTTTTTTTTGAGTTTGGATGGAATGTTTTGGATATATTTATTAAGCCCATTTGAACACATAATGTGCTTTAATTTTGATGTTTCTTGCTTAGTTTTTGTCCTGATGACATCTCTGATGAAGAAAGTTGGATAATGAAATCACCTACTACTGATGGGTCAATGTTAATTTGTGTTTTTAATTCCAGGAGTACACATTTTATGAAATTGGCTGTTCCAAAAGTTTGGCAATATGGTTAGGGTTGTACTGTCTTCTTGGATGTTTCTTTGATTAGAATGAAATGTCCCTCTTTATTTTTTCTGATTAAATTTAGTTTGAGGATTTTTGTTGTTTTTGTTTTTAGGTATCAGAAAACAATGCCTGCCTGCTTTCTGGTTCCATTTTATTGGACTATTTGTCCGGTCTTTCACTCCAAGTGGTGTCTATCTTTAAAGCTGAGTTTCCTGTATACAGAAGATAGATGGATATTGTTTCGTGGCCCATTTAGCCAGCCTGTATCTTTTAATTGGAGAATTGAAACCAGGGGCTTTAAAGCTATTATTAAAAGGTGTATGTTGATGGCAATAATTGTATTGTTGTTTTTATAGCAGTAGCATGTTGTGCTTCAGTTATAATTATGACTTTTTGTTTCTTTCTACAGTTCTTTTTCTTTCCTATCTTATTTATTCCTCTCTTCAGCTTAAAGTTTTCCTTCCTGTATTTTGTTCAGACTTGGTCTTCTGGATAGACATTTTTTAAAAAGACTGTTTCTAATGTGGGAACTTTTATTTATTCAACTATAGCAAATCATTTCATTTGCTACCTTAGTCAAGCTTGGCAATTGTGGTCTTTTAGGACTTGAAATACATTGTTTGAGCCTCTCAAAATTTCTACTCATAAGTCAGTTGATTCATAATATTTTTCCTTTGTATGTGACTTTTGTGTTTCTCTTGCATCTTTCAATATCCTTTCTTTGTTCTCTATACTCAGTGTTTTAACAATGGTGTACTGTGAGGAATTTCTTACGTGGTCTTGTCTGTTTAGTGTTCTGTGTGTTTTTTCTATATGGATGATTGTTCCTTTCTTTAGTTTTCTTCAGTGATCTGGTCTATAACATTGATCAGGGTTTCTTCTCCTTTTTATGTCTATAATTTAAAAGTTTGGCCTTTTCTAGCTTTCCATATTTCCTGCGTGTCCCCCTCTTTCCTCTGTATTTTACATTCATATTCTTTGCCTGCTTGGTCGGTTTATTCTGCTTCACATCCATGTCCTGATACTCTGTCTTCTGCTTGATTCATTGTACTTGTTTTCAAAGATTCCCCTTGATTTTTCTAGTTGGGTTATTGAGTTTTACAAACCCACCTTTAGTTCAGCTTGAGTGCCCTTCAATGTTCCTACCTCTTTAACAAACTCAGTTTTAAATCCTTTTTCCCAGCATTCAGTTCTGTCTTCCCCGCCTACCTAAGTCACCTTATCAACTTGGCCAAGGTAGTTTCTTCATTCATTAACCAATGAAAGTAGCACATGAACAGAAGGACCTCCTACACCAATTCTCCTTTAGCAAAACAGTAGCCTTTAGTTTTCCTGTAATAACACAGCTTGTCTAGTCTCAGGTTCTTGACCACCTGGTTAGTGTCAGGCATGGGCTTTAATCCCATTCTGTTAGTGGCTGACTTCTTCCATAACTCCTCTGGCGCTGTTGTACCAGTGTGTCATGCAGGCCAATCTCTGCTGTAGACCACAGTGTTTGTAGCTGGTCTGGTGTCTACCTTTCTCTTCTGGGAGTATGCAGAGTCTCATCCAGCAAACAAACACTTTTCAGCAGAGGAGTGCAGGCTCTAGGTAGCCACCAGCTTGACTTCTCCATGTTTAGTGAGTGATACTCCTTGTTCTTGGAAAGGACCAGAGTACAGTTCCCAAGCCTATCACGTGGTTCACAATTGCCGGCAACTCCAGCTCCAGGCATTCTGCTGTTCCCTTCTGGCTTCCCCAGGCACAAACATTTACATATACCCACATAGAGACTTACAAACACAACACATACTTGCTGGATGTTCTTGGAGTAGATGACCCAGTTCTGCCTTTTGCATGCCTCCCAGCAATCTTTACCTTTGTAATTTGTGGAAGACATTGAATAGCTGTTGAATGAATGAATATATCCATGAGCAGACAAAATTATAACTGCCTGTCCACTCTCAGCATGCAGAAATGCTGTCTTTGAACTGAATTTCTTGGCATTTATAACAGTCACCACAAGATACAACTTTTCCCCATGTTTCATTGAAGTAGATGCCATGACTGCTGGCTCATTTGGCATTTTCCCCCATCACTTGTCAAGGAACCATAGAAACTGGAGAGAGGGCACAAGGCTGTACCCCAGGAGCCCTGGTAAGGTGTTGGATGAACAAAAGAGTCCCTTCTCTGAATCTTTTAAAATATACCGAGACAGGGTCTTATTGTCTAACTCAAGCTGGTCTCAATTGGTGGGGATC
The DNA here is from genome assembly GCF_000317375.1 of Microtus ochrogaster. Taxonomy (NCBI): domain Eukaryota; kingdom Metazoa; phylum Chordata; class Mammalia; order Rodentia; family Cricetidae; genus Microtus; species Microtus ochrogaster. The sequence continues at coordinate 27,121,886 of NC_022028.1, read as the reverse complement.
CTCTGACTCGCTCTGAGGCTGAGTTTGAGGTGACAGACCTGTGCCCTTACATACCCTGCTGTGGTCTTTCACTCTTGTTTCAAGCATTAAGGTTTGTTTTTTTTTTTTTTTTTTTTTTTTTGCGGAGCTTCAGCTTGCAGGTGATGGAAAAGCCACAGGCTTAATTTTCAGATGGTGTGTTCTCCCTCCCATTCACAATGTGAGTTATCTGAGGCAAATGTGGCCTAAAATTATTAAGTGGAAAATTCAGATATAAAGCATTTGTAAGCATTCAAATATATTGACAGGATGGTGCTATCTCCCCACGTCACACTCGGGAAGTATACCTTTGTTCAGCACAGCTATAATGGATAGCTTCTGCTCACTGGTCACCTGGTAGCTGTTAAGTAGCTATCCATAAAATGGTAGGGTGTTGATGTGCTTGTGTGCATGTAATCTTTAAATCACTCACCAAAGGCACAATGTAGCAATGCTCAAAATTCAGGCATGCTACAGAGAGCTGTGATGTATTCGATAGAAGTGAAAAATCTGAAGTTAATACAGGTTTGTGTGTGTGGAAACTATCATAGTGTATATGGGAATACATACTGCCCATTTCTTCAGACATCCACCCAGGTCCTCAGAGTCCATTCCAGTGGATTAGGTAGGGGTTTTTAATACAACCTTATCAAGTTCCTTTAGGACCATTCAAGCACAGATCTCTTCCTGTATAATGTGGGTAATGAACTAAAGCTAGGATCTTGTGGCAAAGGACAGAGTTTGGGACAGACTGCCCTCATAGATGGCCTCTTGTCTTTGATGTCACATCCTGTTTCCAATGCCACACCACTAACATCTTATAGCATAAGAAAATGTGGCTATCTAAGTCTTTGCCAGGACTACCAGGTCAATGAAACATCCTTGTGTTCTAGGGTGTCTCCACCACTTTACCTGAACCAGGGCATCCTCCAGCAACTGCAGCTCAGGGTCACTTTAGCAATTGGAAACAGCGACCAAGCAGCAAATTGTTGGCAGGGGACATCCAGACAGAAGGTAGCTTAAATTGATGGCTCTGTGGAGGCCAAGGGAATTTGAAAGAGAATTGGCCTGAGTTTTTGTTTGGCCCAATCACCTTTACAAAGAATTGAGATGCCCAAAGAAGGTCCAAACTCTAGACCACACTTAAAAATCTCTAATCAGGGATTCTAAAGGAAACCTGGGTTCTCTGGAGGGGAAAAATTCGTGTATTTATATGAAAGTCTTCTTCAGTTTAGGATTCCTGAGTCTCCATAAGCATAACTATTTTCTGACAGTCCAAAGAACTCATTACCTGGCCTTTGCTCAAATGTTAGGCAGAGTCAAAGATCTCATGTATAATTTACATAGCTTTAGACTGTATTTGATTTTTAGCCCCTTAGCAGGATGACGTTCTGTCCTGATAAAGCCACTGTCAAAGGGAAAACTTAGTGGAAAGTGTAACGCTCCTGACCTACCAATCTCAGACACACAGCGTGGCTCACTGGAGGGTGACTTGTTTCCCCCTCAGGATGGCAAGGCTGAATGAGAGCCAAGGCTCACTGCCACTGCTCAGCATTGCGAAAAGGGATCAGCTCCACTTAGCAAAGCTTCTAAATTCAAAATTGGAATGCAGCATCTTGGTTTGCTTTCCATAGCTGCAGTAAACACCACAGGGAGGAGATTGCTATTTGGTTTACTTGTCCTATTCACAATCCATCACAGAAGGAAGCCAAGGTAGGAAGTTGGAGGCAGGAACTGAAGCAGAGACCATGGAGGAGTGCATTTTCCTGACTTGCTCTTTATGCCTACTCAGTTTGCCTTCTTAGGCACCCCAGGGTCACCTACCTAGGAATGGCATTGCCCACAGTGGGGTGAACCACCCCTCACCCCACACTAATTGTGAATCAAGAAAGGGAATACCTCACAGATTTGCTTATGGCTACTTTAATGAAGATCATTCCTAAATTGATGTTCTTCCTTTCCAGATGACTCTAGCTTGTTTCAAGTTGACAATAAAAAGCAACATCAACAACAAAACAACCAGTACACATGGAATCTACTGAGTACTTATGAACTCTACAACATGTAACATTGAAGGGTAAATCAAACAATCTTAAGATAGCAGCCTTGGGAAGTATTGTGTGTGACCTCATTGGTTGTTATGGACAGCAACTTAGCTCAGCTTAAAGACCACTGTGTCCACCCAAGGTACAGTTGTTTGTTTCCCAAATATCCAGATGACAGGATATAATTGTCACTATCACCATCCCCCGTTGTTCTTGCTTCCAGTTCACCTTTATCATAGTCTACATAATTTCAGGCTTCCACATTGCCTGTGGGATAAAGTCAATTTCCTTGGACTGGGTCCCTGCTTACTTCCTCCTCTTTTGGTCCTGTTTCCATAATTACCCTGAAGCTGTCCTTGGCTCTGGCTTTATTGAACTGCTTCTAGTCATGTGTACTGTTGACTGAGATTTCTGTCCTGTTGGGTTCCCATAGTCATTAAATCCCAAAGAAATCACACAGAAGTTTACATTAATTATAATCTGATTGGCCTATTAGCTCAGGCTTCTTATTAACTCTTATAACTTATATTAGCTCATAATACTTGTCTGTGTTAGCTATGTGGCTTGATATCTTTATCGGTGAGGCAGTCACATCTTGCTTGCTCTGCGTCTGGCTTCCTCTCTGTCTGGGTGATGACTGCAAACTGAAACTTCCCTCTTCCCAGAATTCTCATTGCCCTGCCTCTACTTCCTGCCTGGTCACCTCACCTATAATTCCTGCCTGGCTACTGGCCAATCAGCATTTATTTAAAATATAAGTGACAGGGTACAGACCGTTTTTCCACAACACTCCCCCCCCATTGTTTTAAACAAGAACTCTGAATCAAACTCCTTTGTTTAGCTTTTCTACTGACCATTATCTGTAACAACGTGTTATCAACATTCTAAACAAAGGTAAACATCCATAATCCATTTTTTGGGGGGGAAAGGGGGGGGAAGTTTCCAAGCCAACTCCCGCCGAACGGGGGCACTGATAAACTTATGGGGACCTAAAGAAAATTTAGAATTATGGTCAAATCCTGACTGGAGTATCCTGTGATGCTTGATCATTTCAGGCATCAGTCTTTGAACTGTTCTGGATGCAGAACTCAGACATCTGGGCCATTCCTCCTATCAGAGATTTCTCAGGGGGTCTTCCTTGGCCACATCTGATTTTTCTTAATATAGAATGAATCCACAGTCCCTCATTTCCTGTGGAAACAAAAGCAAAACCTCTTCTCCAAAGTAAAATACCTTTTGATATATATGTATATATATATACATATATATGATTAAATCAATATATATATGATTAAGTTAGCAGCATTTATAATCAAATGTCTTTTATCAGCTTTTCCTCCTTCACCAGTCATCAAACAATTTAAAGACAACACAATAACATACAGTATCCAGACTCTTTGTATTTTTCATCTTTACGAGGCTTTATTTTAACCTCTAATTCTTTTAGTTTTATTTTTAATTTTTGGCTTTTTGAGTCAGGGTTTCTCTGTGTATCTTTGGCTGTCCTGAAATTCACTCTGTAGACCAGGTTGTCCTTGAACTCACAGAGATCTGCCTACCTCTGCCTCCCAAGTGTTGGGATTAAATGTGTGTGCCATCACACGCAACTACTCTCTTTTTTTCTTTTAAGGACTTTATCCCTTTTTTTTTCTACATATATTTTTAAACACACTGTAAACTGTTTAGAGACTTTTTTGGCCGAAAACAGCCTTAACGGAACCCCCCTTTTTCTGACCACATGAGTCTTTAATTTGCTAAGCAATACAGCTAGGCTTAAAGCTGTGGCTTTCATGGCTGGATCCACACCATTCCTTAGCTCTCTGAGATTCTGGCCTCATGGCAGAGGTGCTGGCTGGAGCCATGTTTATTGCCACAACTCTATGGTGTTTCAAGGTCCCTGCCACCACCAAGAAGCATGCTTTCAGCAGTTCATAAACACCATTTAAGTGTTTTGTGGCAGGGCCTCTTAAAAGAGAACTTTTGCAGCAAAAGCTGTGTCAGGAAGCCTCTCTTAAATGAGACACATTTGCCTCTAACAAACAGAGCCCACCTGAGAAAATGCTGCTATCAATAAACCATGCTTAACTCTATTTTTTTTATGTCTAATTACTTCCTAACCTCTTTCAGGCTTTAGGTGAATGCAGTTGCCCACAAGATGGGCACCATTTGTTGACTGAGGTTTCTGTCCCACCTGGGCCTACAGCCATTAAGTTCCAAATATACGTTATAAGAGTTAATAAGAAGCCTGAGCTAATAGGCCAATTAGTTTATAATTAATGTAGGCATCTGTGTGATTTGTTTGTGACTTAACAACTGCCTGAACCAGGCAGTACAAAAAAAACCCAGTTAACAGTGTACATGTCAGAATCTGCTTCTTCCACCATAGTGGAACTCTCTATACTCATGCTGCCCATTCCCCCAAATCCTCGTCTCTGCTTCTGGCTAAATGCTGCTGATGCTTCCCTCTGCCAGGATCCCTCTCATCAGCATCAGCATCCCTCCACAAACCCATTGCTGCTTCTCTGACCATAGGTGCTTCTCTGGCCATAGGCTGTTCTAAACCACCTGGCCCTTTGTACTGTCTGCTGTCCTGCTGTTGTCATGTCAGTCCCCATGTTCCCAGGACCTCGCTTATTGCAGAGGTGCGCAGCATGTATACTAATGATGGTGACGATGATAGATGTAACACCGGTTACTCTGCTCCCACAAGACCTGCAAAGTATCTCTGCTTTGCTCTAAACATTTAAGAATGAACCCCATTCTGCATTAGAAAAGTACGAACCAGTGCTGGTATTGCCATTAACTCTTCAGGAAATCATTTCTATTCCTGGAGATTCACTTAATCTATTTATAAAATAAGAACTGTGATGTGCAGTGAGATAGCTAAGTGCTCATTACCAAATCTTCTGACTTGAGGACCCCACACAGTGGAAGAAGAAAATTGACTGTTCTCTGACTTCATATATGCACCATAGTACATATGTACACACACACACACACACACACACACACACACACACACACACACACACACACAAATGTGATTTGAAATAAGAGCAGTAACATTTTATCACAATGTAGCTGTGGTTTCTCAAGGCTCACCATTTTCCCATGTGTATTACCGTGGAGCTCACAGAACACTCGGGAATAATATTGCATGGCATTCCATGTGTCATTCCATGCATTGGACTGAACACCTGAAGTGCGTGGGCCAAGTCATCTCTTCTTCATACAGCCTGCTCACGCCTCTGTTTGCTTGCCCGTCAGTCTACCCCCAGCTGGATCCGTGTAGACACTGGTGGGAAGCAACATGGACGTCTTGTACACCAACCATTACCATGGAAGTTTCCAGGTAAAGTGAGGGTAGAGTGTGATCTGTTGCTTTATTAAGCGACATTGCTAGTGGAAATCAAAGGCCTGTGAAGACAGTGAGGAGAGGAGTGAAGGAGGAGAGGGGAGGGCTGAAGTGTGGAAGTTTTGCTTGCTCAAGAGCCTGCACAGTAGGTTTGCTTACTCAGGAACCCGCACAGTGGGTCTACTTGTTCAAGGAGCTTTGTCTGTACTTGCAGTTTTTCTCCCAGGGCTTCTGCCAAAGAACTGGCAGGCATTTCTTATAAGCGGAGTATCATTTCCAGACTGGCAGGGAGACTATTTCATTTTGTTTAGAAATAAACACCTTAGAATCTGAACATATTAGTAACATTTCATATTTGACCACGGTTTCAAAAGCCAGGCATACAACGAAGGGAAAAAAGTTGGGAGGCACTCGGTAAGCATGTTGCTTGTACTCATTACTTTCCATTTTATGTCTTCGCCTGGAGAGAAGGAACTTTTCCTTCACTTTTCCAGTGTAGGAAAAATAAAGGAGAAACATTCCCACCTTCCTTCTGGGTTGGACAGGCATGATGTATGTGGGCAGAGTTTGGGAAACGGCCCTGAGAACAACGGTAGCGGGCGATGCCTGTGTGGGATTCAGACTGGGAAGGACCAGGTGTGGACAGGAGGTAAACCAGATTCTTAAATCATCAGCTTAGAAGTGTCGCTGCAGCTGGTTCTTTTCATTTGCATCTTGGTTTCTCCTGAGTTTTTTTATAGCTGCCAAGGCAGGAGGGGAAAGTGGGGTTTTTCGTGGCCACCCTAAACCGCCAGACCAAAATACGAGTCAGAAAATCAAATACTGAAAAACTGACTTCGCACTAGCAACACATTCAATGAGGCCCAAAGGTGGCCAGAGTGCTGGCTGAGAACTCTGAGAACCAGTCTGGAATAGCAGATGTGGGTCTTCAGAATGATTGTTTCTCAAATATTCTTTAGCTTTGCTCTGAGATGTCCTCCAAAGTCCCGTGGGTTAGAAGGTAGGGTCCCTAGATCCTGAATGCTAGAGGGTTTCAGATCTGTGAAGGTACACCTTTCAAGAGGATTTCTCATTTTTTTGGTTTCTGGCTCTACCAGCTGCTGCCCTCCTGTGATGTGTTATGCCCACCAAAATAGCAGGGTTAACCATGGACTAGAACCCGAAAATAATCTTTTTTTTTTCTTTTAAAGCTGATTGTCTCAAGCATTTTATCATAGGGACAAGAAGCTAATTGATGCATTCGTCTTTTGAAGACAGGAAACATGGTTAGTCTGAGGAACATAGGGATTTTCCAAATCTTCGCTTGTAGATTTTTGAAGTGCTTGGAGACCTTTGCCATGGCCCTGGTGAGGACAGCTGTGCCTGGGATAGTCTACAAGCCTAGTCTGGCCCAGCCAGAGGAAAATGCGAGTTCCTTCCAGGACAGTATGTTTTATTATTAGACAAGCTCTGCCTTTTTCTTTCTGAGGTGAGAGCTGGCCAGGTGGTGGAAGGCAGCTGTTCACTGCTCTTAGATATTCTGCCAGGACAGGAGGCTAGCTGGGGTGGCCTGCCAGGCATCCTTCCTTCTCAATCAGGTGTGGGGGACAGGAGGGACAATGAGAAAGGTCCCTTCCAGCCCACATCTCCTGCTTCTTCCCAAATAATGCCTTCCTTCGGGTAACAATAACATCTCTCACTCCTTCAAAACAGAATTTGCAAGCTACCTGTGTAGAATAAAAACATTCAGTGTGCCTAAGGCTCAAGAATGCGCAAATATGAAGGAGATGAATTTTATTCAGATATTCTTTCTCTTCTCAGTAACTGGCCTATTGCCAACCACACCCATGTCTTTCAGGTACAGTTATCTGTTATGTGTAAATGACACATGAAGAGACATAGTCATGTGGGAGTGGCCACAAAAGTGTATCCAATCATTTTAGAGTTCACAATACACACGCCATTTCACAAAACTTCACTATTATATCGATAACTGGAGAAACCTCTCTATTGGTATGAACACAATGTTTTTTTTAAGAATTCATATTTTGAAGGTTGCTTTCAAATCTATTTCTAATAGGATTTCATTTGTATTTTAATAAATAAAGCTTGCCTAAGGATCAGAAAAGTAAAGGGGCCATACTGGCCAGCCTTACAGACCAGGCAGCAATGACACACACCTTTAATCCCAGTAGCCACACTAATTTGGCATAGAAACCAGGTGGTAGTGGTGCGCGCCCTTAATCCTATAATTAGAGAGGATTATAAAATGGGAGGAGACAGCACTCAGTCACAGTCTCATTCTGAGATTCTTGGAGGCAGGATCACCATTTAGGACTGAGGGAGAGGTAGGAGCCAGTGGCTGGCTGCTTTGCTTTTCTGACCTTCAGGCTGAACTGCAGTTTCTGTCTCTGAGCTTTTATTAATCATGCTTCACTGGTGTTCCCAAACATGGAAACCAGACCATTCTCCTCAGCCTTCTCCCTGAGTTTCAAGGTCCTCCCGGAGGAGATCACAGGAGCCCAGTGTTCCACGAGTCAACTAAGAAGAGCGTCCAGGCGATAAAACAGTGAGTGGTCCCCGAGACTACAAAAGGAAGGTCACGTTGAGTTTGATATCACAAAGAAAATTCCTTGGGAAATAAACTTTTCTGAGTGATATGAGAGCTACCAGCCAGAGAAGTCAAAGAGATAGCCCTGTCACCCCAGCATCAATGGGAAATTCAACGCCATTGACACTGCCATTGGCAGCGCTCCTGGTGATTGACATACCTTGCTATCTCGGAAGAACCGTGCAGAAATGTCATTTCCAAAGTTAAATAGCTGGAATCTCTATGGCCAAGGGATGGTGGCAGGTGGCGGACCACACACAGCAGGGGCTGCCTTGGCATTTAGCTCAGTTACACCAACACACTGAACAGAGATACATGAAAAGAAAGAGAAAGAAAGAAACGTGCAAGCGATTCCATTGCTCCGAGAACTGAAACCATACTGCAGCAAGGCAGCCGCCAGAAGGAAAAGGCCTTTTTACGTCTCACCCGAATTTGCATCCTATCTTTAAAGATGGGAGGAGGCAAGTTTTCTGGAGATTCACTGGTGTGAGGAGAAGGCGGATGAGGAGCCACCATCCTTTTCTCAGTGACCGAGGAATAATGACTACCTGGGCTTGTAACACTTTCCAGTGAGGAGAGGAGAGGAGCGTGGAGAAAGATAACTCTCTAATGAGTCACACCGCAGCACAGGCTGGCCCATTTCCCTGCTTGTCTTGTGAGATATTAGGAGACTCAGAGCAAAGCAGTGTTCACAAGCAACCAAGAGCCAGCATTCTCAGGATCTGGAGAAGAGATTTATTCTTTAAACTTTGCATTCTATTAGCAGAAGAAATTATCAGGAAAAAAAAATGGGTGTTTTTAAGGACTAGTTTTTAACATGTGTATATCATATATAATATACAGATCAATATTTTGGACTAATAAAATACTCTGAACTTGTGTGTCTCTGAGGAATAAGAACCATTGCACCCAGGTGCCAATGTGAGATACATGGAAACGAGCTTTAGAAAAGGATGTGTGTATGTATGATATTGGGGTTAGTACTAGTTTTAAAAAGAAAAGTTATATTAAAGAGTAGCTGTGGGGACCAGGGAAGTACATAGCTCAGGCAAGCATAGCCTGTCTGTGGCTGCAGGTCTGATCCCCAGCACTACAAAAAGAAAATAAGAATAGATACTTTGGTGTGCTATAGTTTCCTTGAGACATTAGCTTGGCTTCGAGATTGGAGTCTCTTCCCAGATATCAAGGGGAGTCAGACATTCCCAAACAGCTGTGACGATTTCCTTGTCTCTCTCCCTTGTGGTGTGTCCTGCTAGAGAAAGTTATGCTGGGCAGCCAGGAATTGCTTGGATTCCAATTGTAACACTGCTTTATCTTACCTACATTGACACTCTTCAAAACCGCTAGGTAAAAATTCCCAGTTATTTATGGCTGCCCAGAATATTTCTCCCCAACTCGGCCCTTGAAAACATTCATTTTATGGTGCGTGCAGATTCTGTGGTGGGGAGCTCAGAGGGATACAAGGGCTGCCTGTCTGCTCTGTGGAGTCAGAGGCTGTGGCTGGGTGGGCTTGGAACTCTTTATATTTTTGGTTATAACTCTCGGTAATTTAAAAGGCGATTTCACATTCTATTTTTGCATAAAAGGAGCGTAAGGAGTCTGCATATGTGTGTGTGTGTGTGTGTGTGTGCGTGTGTGCATACAAATATTGTTTGTAAGCTCCAAACTGCAACTACCGAAAGATCGTAAAATTAAGAGCCATGGTTGACTGTAGAGGCTTCGCCATTTTCTGAGGCTGTGGAATAGAATTGTTGAACCCTGAAATGAGTCAATACAGAGTTCCCTCTGGAATGGTTGATGGAGGAAGGGCAGAAAGACTCGGGGCTCTGTATTTTTATCTTGACTTCATTTAAATGTTGCCCCTTTTGAACATTGCCCTGCTGCTGTTGGGAATACAAACTGGTACAGCCACTTTGGAAATCAGAATGGCAGTTACTCAGAAAGTTGGGAATCAATCTACCTCAAGACCTAACAATACCACTTTGGGGCATCTACCCAAAGGATGCTCAACCATACCACAAGGACGTATGCTCAACTATGTTCATAGCAGCATTGTTTGTAATAGCCAGAACCTGGAACAACATAGATGCCCCTCACCCAAAGAACCAAAAAAGAAAATGTGGTACCTTTACACAGTGGAGTATTACTCAGTGGTAAAAATTAATAACATTTTGAAATTTGCAGGCAAATGGAACTAGAAAAAAAAAACATCTTGAGTGCAATAACCCAGACCCCAAAAGACAAACACAATATGTAGTCACTCATAAGTGGATATTAGATGTAATGAAAAGGATAACCAGGCTGCACTCCAGAAGCCCTGAGAAGCTAGGTAACAAGAAGGACCCTAAAAGAGATATGTATGGATGCCCCAGGGAAGAGGAAATAGAGAAGATCTCCTGAATGAATTGGGAATGGGGAGAGGAGGAAAGGGTGAAGGGGAGCGGGGAGGAGAATATGAGGGAAGGAGATGGTTGAGTTGGGGTAGGGACAGAGAGGGATAGCAAGGAAAAAGATATTTTGCTAGAGTGAGTTATCATAGGATTAGGGAGAAATCTGGTGCTAGGGAAATTCCCATGAATCCCCAAGGATGACCCCAGCTAAGACTCCTAGCAATAGTGGAGAGGGTACATGAACTGGCCTTCTCCTGTAATCAGATTGATGACTACCCTAATTGTCATCATAGAACCTTGAGCCAGTAATCTGGAAGCAGATGCAGTGTTCCACAGCTAAGCACTAGGCTGAGTTCTCCAAGTCCAGTTTAAGAGAGGGAGGAGTGATTATATCAGCAAAAGGGTCAAGATCATGATGGGGAAACCCACAGAGACAGTTGACCTGAGCTAGTGGGAGCTCATTGACTCTAGACTGATAGTTGGGGAGCCTGCATAGGACCAAACTAGGCCTTCTTAATGTGGGAGATAGTTCTGTGACTTGGGCAGTGTGTGGATCCACTGGCAGTGGGACCAGAATTTACCCCTAGTGCATGAACTGTCTTTTTTGGAGCCCAGTTCCTGTGGAGGGATACCTTGCTCAGCTCTGGTACAGGAGGAAGAAGATTGGTTCTGCCTCAACTTGACATGTCAGACTTTTGTTGACTTCCCACAGGAGGCCTTATGCTTTCTGAGGAATGGATACAGGGTTGGGTGGGGGGAAAGTTAAGGAGAAGGAGGAGAAGGGGAAGGAGGGGAAAAAAACTTTTAAATAAATAAAAAATTTTAAAAAAACAACAAAAGATGAATTATCACCCTTTCTGAATACTGAGAATATCACTGAGAACAAGTTATTTCTTCTGTATTTTTAATGTTTTTATTTTCATTTATTCTTTTTTTGATGAAAATCTATATTTTGATCAAAATCCCCAGGCATCCTGCCTTCAGCTCCTCCTGGAGCCTTTCCCAATCCATCTCCTTTCCTCGTTCCCAACTCCACCTCTTTACCCTACAGAGTCTCATTAGAGCCCACTGTGTGCGCATGCGTGTGGGGCCATCCATTGCAACATGGGCCCCTACCAGCAGGCACGCCCCCACAGACAGTTTGGTCTTCTTTCCCCAGCAGTCATCAATTGGCAACAGCTCTTCTGCTAGGGTTGGGGGGTCTCATGCCCCCCTCCTATCTGCAGTGGAACGCTGACTGCTTGCAGTTGAGTGGGTCCATGCAGGTAAAACAGCTGCCGTGAGGTTACAATCCCAAAGGCCACACTATGCACAGAAGATCCTCAGCAGGCCCTCTCTTCTCTTTGCACAAAAACAATTTATAAAAGAGTAACAATTTTTGATCATAAATTTTAGAGAAAAATCATACCTCATCCTTTTATAATTATTTTCATCCCCCCCCCCTTTTAGCTACATCTGTGATTGTTAGATATACTTAACACATGCTTTTCTGGGTATTGCCATTTTTCTTTGACAGATGGCAAAGAGAATCCATTATGTAGAGCACAGGCTTCAACACTTTGTAAAGTTCATTTAAATCATGACTTATGAGACACAGACACCTTTTGTACTCAAATTGCAAAAAGCTTCAGTTCAGAGACGGGAAGCTCCTGGCAGTGTGGAAAGCAACAATGACGACCGTCTATTTCAGGAGGTGGGCAGCAGGGCTGAAGGTGGAAAACCACGGGCAGTGCTCAGGAAGCGCTTGGAGAACGGCGCCTCTCGTCGTCATTATCGTCCTCATGTTTCGTCTGTTTCTTCATCTGTCACTAAAATGTTTGTATTTTTCTCATGCCGCCTTGAAAGACCAGGAACCAAAGGTTTATAAATTCAAAGAGGTGAATAGCAGCAGACTATAGGCTTCTTCCAAAAGCACTCCCAGGCTCTGAAATCCAACAACCCTGTCCTGGGTCTGCTCTGTGGGACTCGCTACTATTGATATTTGTCAATTCACATTATGTATTGTGTCTTGAAGATTCAAGGTCTCATCCTGCACAATGGCCCTTTAGCCTTCATGCCAATAATTATGATAAAGGCTTGAATATCCTTTTCCAACCCATTGAGCTATTAGCATGTAACGGCTATGGAGAGAGGAAGAGCCGGGTTTCCTTAGAGGTGCACTCGCCAGTGTAGACCACTCTCCAGCAAAAGCCACACACCCAAGACTATATGGACAGCAGAAACTGTACTTGTTGTGAAGAGAAAAAAAAAAGACACTAAGTTGGGTAGCAAAGGGGGACCTAGGAGATCTAGAAGGAAGTCAGAGAGGGGTAAATATGATCCAAAGGCATTGTGAGACATTCTCAAAGAATTAATAAAAATGAGAGAGAGAGAGAGAGAGAGAGAGAGAGAGAGAGAGAGAGAGAGAGAGAGAGAGAATGATTTCCGGGGGAGGGTTAGTCTGTCCCAAGACCAACTCCAGTATGATCCAGGCACTAGATGTTTCTGGAAATGATATTAACTTATTCATGTTTGAGAACTAAAAAACTCGTCCCCATAAATGACTACATAATTTATAATACCTCACATATGAAGTTCAGGAAGAGCAGAAACCATGATGATAGGAAAGTGAGCAGTGACTGCTTGGGGTAATTGGAAGAAGAATTTGGTGACGCCAAAGGATGTTCAGCCCAATTGAGCCATGCTATGTGGAACAGGGTGGGCACATGTTCTCACATGTTTGTCAAAAGCCACACAATCAAAAGTACCAAGAGCAGTATTTAACCCCAACTTGTGGTACTGGCTTCTATCTTGGTGGGGGTGCTGGTGGTTGTGTATACATATGTGTCTGCATAGGCATGAATGCATATATGTGTGCAAGTGTGTACACAGCAGGCATGGGAAATCCTTGTGCCTTTTGCTCAATTTTGCTGTGAACTCAAAACAATCGTTAAAAATGAAAACTAGACACTATGGGAAGGTACACCAAGTGAGTTTCTTTAGCCTCTAATATGGAAACTGAAGCTTACCACTCAGCACAAGAGCCTTGTTTGAAGAAGCCTGGTAAGAAACCAAGGGTTCAGCTCATGGAATGATTCCAGAAAGGACAACCTGCTGAGAGGGCTGGGAGGGCCACACAGAGAAAGGCAATTAATCTCCCTCTCCAGGTGATGCTTGCAGTTTAGGATGCAATAAAATGCCAGTCTAGGAGAAGACAGCCAAGAAAAACCGAACTGCCCTGGCTATGCTATGCTAAGAGGCACTCATGAATAGACCTTGCTTGGTAACCCCGTTTGACTTGATGTGGACATACCTTGTTTGGATCCTGGGTTTGGGGCATCCCGCCTTTCACAGAAAGAGCTAACTCATGAGGGGTAACTCTTCATAAAAGGTTGAGAAAATGTTTAGAGAACTGGACACATCCAATTCTCAGAAAAGAAACCCAGAGGGACCCGTAATATCCATTTTACTCATGTAAAGAGGTTTTATAAAGAGGAAGGGGGCAATTATTCTCCCAAGTCAGGGGGATAAAACAAGAAGTAGTGGGGTTACACTAGTAAGGCAGATCTAGGTTAAATGTTAGGAAGAATTTAACACGAGCAGATGTTAGAGATGGCTAGGGGCAAAGCATGGGATTGAATAGGCACCTTCTCTAGAGATGGCTGATGTTGAATTTAATGCCTTGATTAAGTGGGGGTATAAATCAAGTCTTCTCCAATGACTGCAGTCTAATGTGTCATTTGATTTTCTTTTCACTCCACCTTCCTTGCTTTGGGGATCTGTGTGGATGAAAACAGATCTATATGGCTGAGGGTTTCCTATTGTACATCTTTACATCGTAGTGTCAAGAGAAGAAATGCATCTTTAGCACATGTCAAAATACATTTATTACATCCGTTATTAGAGAGTTCAGTGTACTGCGTCATGACTCGTGGCATGCATAGCTTCCATCAGACTCTGAAGTGTTTTGCAGAAACATAACGCTTGGTAGTGTCTAAACAAGCACATGACAAGAACATGGAAACATGCTCTCCAGGAAAGCATGGCCCCCCTCTCTCTCTTTCTCTCTCTCTCTCTCTCTCTCTCTCTCTCTCTCTCTCTCTCTCTCTCTCCTTCCCTCCCTTCTCCCTTACCCCCTCTTTCTCTTCCCATTTCAGTTAGGCTGTAGAAAACCCTTCACACCTGGAACCAGCCAACATCCAATCCCAAACACTTACCCCCTACTGAAGCTTATTAGAATTTTATCTACCTAAAGATTGGACAAACTCACCTCATTATTTTTCTACTCTCTCATTGGCCACCACATTTGTAGCCCTTGATACATCCTTTCATCGAGCCATTAGTTGAAGCTGCCGTAATGGAAGTTTCATAATGACTCATTTAGCTCTCTGCACTGGAGGCACCCTGCATATCACCTCGGCAGCACCCCAAATCCACCTAGAAACCCACAGACCTGGATGGTTCCATTCCAGACAGAGCTAATCTCAGAATCTCTGGTGGTATGCTACAATCTTCTAACTTCCTGTGATCGTGATTCACATAAATCAACCCTCTAACATGAAAGCAGCAAAATGATCTAAAAAGCTCCTGTAATGCTATTATCTCTTTGTATTTCTCTCGCTGTTTCAGCCTGGTCATTAAGTAAGGTCAATGAGAGTAAGTCGTAAGAGAGGCAAGCATGTTCCTGCTGTACAGATGATAGTAGGATAGCTTTTCGAAAAATAACCTATTTAAAAACGATGCTAAAATTCCACATAGGTAGTGAGAAGGCAAACTTGTGTCCACAGCTACTAACAGTGCTCTGGGCTTCCTGCTTCCATTCCCTCACACTCAGATGCAGACACAGGCACAGTTTTGTCTCCTTAGGGGACTTCGACCTGTTTTCTACTCCCAAGGCAGATTCCCTACACTCAAAGGATTTCAGAGTAAAAGACTGGACTTATAGAAATTTAGCTGAGGACCACAGGCCAGAAGTAGGATAGTTTTATATTTAAAGGAACACACACACTGAGAGATGCTTTTGCAATGTCATGTGAACCACACTGATCACAAGCACAAGAGAAGACAGAAGCTTGCTTCCAAATGTCAAAGCGGGGCTTCGACTCTGTTGGAAGATTACTATGGGCCAAGCTTAGAAAGAGAATATCTCAGGTCATAGGGAGGGAAATGTGCATGTATCTTTCTACTGATCATTTCTTTCAAGGGTTTTAGTGTACATAATTAATTTTTATATATGTTGCCCTATTACTTAATTTGCATAATTAATTTTTTGTTGAATTTCATTATTTATTTTTTCTATTGAAAAACTGTTTAAGTGTGGTGGGGCAGTGTGACATGAAACTATTGCTTAAATATTTTTTGTCCCTAACAAAACTCATGCTGTGGCTTGGTCCTCTATGTCATCATGGGGCCTTTAGGAGGTTTGAGTTAGGAGTCCATTCTCATGAAAGACTGAATGCTGTTCCCACAAGGATGGCTGGCTTGTCTTGAGCACAGGTTTTGGAAAACTGCTTAGTCTGCTCAGTGCTCTTTGTTCTTCCAGGAGTACCTCCTGCCCTCTCATGGGCTTCCTTGAGTCAGAGTACCTTGAGGTTTTTGACAGAAACCAGGAAGATGCAGACACCGTGCCTTTGGATTTCCCAGTCTGCTGAACTGTGAGACAAAACCAGCCTTTTCTATTTAGAAACCGTCTAGTCTTGACTAGTCTGCTCTGTAGTAGAGAAAGGACTGGGGCTCCTATCATGAAGAGTCCCATGAAAGGAGCTTGGAGAACTGGGCCTTTGTATTGACTGGTCCAGGAATTATGCAATTTCATATGAAAAAAAAAGTCTGGTTGTTCTAGTCCTGTTTGTACCATGCCGCCCCTGGGGGCCTCTGTCTCTGTGTCGGAATGTTGCTATTTTTAGATGGTTTGGGTAATTTTTCCTAGCTCTGGTTATTTTTCTTTCGATAACAAAGCATCTTCCTTGGATTATGTTTTGTTTGTTTATTTGTTCATTCATCCTTTTGCTTCCTACCTGTGTTTGTAAAGTCACCAGCCTCATTGATGCCTCTAATTGTAGGTAAACGTCTGAATCACCGTGGAAGCTTCAGGCTGTTATTATTCAGATAGTGCATGAACCTCAATATGTGGGAGGCTTCCAGAGAATCCTGGGGGCACAGACTTGTGAGGAGTAGCGGGGGCATTCTCGGAGCACTGGATACCGAGGTCTGATCAAGGAGGGTCCCAGCACAGAGCTCTTTCTGGCCCCTCTGAGTTTGCTGTGTGACACTCAGGAAGAATAATGTGTGAGTTGAAGGTTTAGGTGCAGAAACAAGGGTACCTGTGGTCCTGGTGTGTGCATTAGCCAGCCTCAAAGCAGACAAAGGCTATTGTGTAGTTATGGCTTATTTTCTGCTAGGAGAAAAACTTAGTAAGCATTTTTGACACATGGATGAAGGATGCCTGTATAGCAGCTGGAATGACACAATAGACCCTAATAGCTTTGGCAGGTTTTTTAGACTCTTCTGCACAATTCAGTCCTCCCTCATTCTCCGTAAGATTTGCTTACGAACCATCACTGTGGGTGATGTTCCCATTTGGCTGCTTTAGTAAGGCAAATACAAGGGTAGGGTGACTTCTAAGGGCTCCAGCTCTTAAAGGATGCACTTTGTTCTTCCTACATGTCTATGCCTCTGAACGTCTAAATGCCACACACACATAAGAGAGATTTCTCCAGAATTCATGTGAGAAAATTATTTAGGGGACAAAAATACCAGTCCTCTGAATTCTGCATGCCAACTTCAATCGGCGCCCTTCTGTGGACAGGAAAGTTGCTGAGGCACGGAAAGGGCCATGCACAGCTGCATATAAATATGAATTAACACCAGGGTGTTTTGACGCTCGGAGAGGCACATTTCCCTGCTGTGTATCTGTGGCTTGTACATTTGTAAAGGCGCTCGATGAAGCACCAGCGCATCCCCTAGCTTCTTGCGTATTTGCTGTTCTCCTAGCCCGGGTTTTTTTGGGTCCAGGGATATGAAAGTTAGATAGGCACGTGTGCGTAAGATGTTGATTGTTTGTAAATAAAGTGAAAATTGAACATGCTATTGCTCTGTCAGCCCTGACGGAGATGCTTGATGTCAGGGTGTGTTTCTCTGCAAGGGACCGTCTTTGTGTTTCCCTCACACCATCTTTTTGCTTTTAGTGCTGCTGGGGGGTGGGGGGAGGCAGCAAGAGGGAATGCCTGGTGTGAAACTGGAAAACTGCAGCATCCTGATGGCAACTTTCTTCTCCAGCACAATTTAGTCACGAGCCACAGGAACATTACTTTAAATGGATCCATAACTGAGTTATAAGAGAAAAAAAAAATAGCTTTTTTTTTTTTTGTTCTTCTATGGCAAAAATCACAACTTCAGCTTGGATTTCAGGATGGATATTTTCACTGTCAGTCCTGGGGACTTAAAAGTAAAGTGGAAATCAATCTCAGATGGATTATCTGTGTGATATAAACATGTGGGCATAAAATGTATAGAGACTACATATGGCAGGCCCATCTGACATAAACAAGCAGGGCTGAGAAATATACATACATGCCATGATTGATTTGTTAGCTTCATGTGTGAATGGAGCGGAAAGCTCGGGCTGAAGCATGACCTGCGATAAGCAAATGCACATAAATACACAATAAACCCAGATCACACGAGAATAACATCAATTAGAACAATCACGACAACTTCTAGTCATCACGAGGTATTGTTTCAGATTCCTCTTCAAACAGAAAAAGCTTTCAGTCGTTCTTAACTCCACTGCGAACTGATTTTACATTTGCGGATGCCGCAACACAGCCAAGCCTTTGTCCCTCATTGGTATTCCTCTGAGGACGTAGCCTTGCAAAGCCAGGAAAGAAAGTTTTCTGTGGCTTTCTGCTGGAAGAGACAGGTTGTGCGGCGCCTATCCGGATGAGCCTTCTTCTCTTTCATTATTGAAAATACATAGTTTTGTAATCCCATCCCCACAAACTCCAGAGCACAAAAGTTTAAATAGTATCACTTTTAAACAATTATCGTGATGTCTACCAGCAGAAGAATGCACACCCACCATTTGTATCTTAGTAAATCAATTTCCACACCTTGGCGGTCTACCTAAACCAAACAGAAATTTCTATGGTCATTTTCAAATGCACCAGGGTAAAGGGTTACTGGAAATCCACTTTCCTGAGCTGTGGGATTGTGTCATTGACTAGTGTTCTTCACACTTGGAACATGAAGAAAATGGTTTTCTGGTCCTGTGTCCCGGGAACCTGGTTCTTGTGGCACCTTTGTACATTTTCTCCTGGCATTTCCTTCCTCACTGTGGGCTACAAAGGTAGGGACCTCTGCTCTACCAGCCATGTTGCCGCATACAGGGAGATGGCTGGCTTCTGTCCTATCTTCACTTTTCTGGGGTGCTTCCCACTGGACCTCGTTAGTCCTGAGGTATAAATGAGGAAGTTTCTACATCTGCCTCCCTCCCAAGGCTGCTGGCTTGGCTACAGAAGTGTACTGACGGGGTCTTCTCTGACACACGTCTTTGCCTCAGGATGCCAAGTATAAAAACAAACAGAGACTGCACGGTTGAAACCATTCCAGACTGTTCTAGTCTTGCTTCAACCCCAAAGTCCAGGCATGTGACAAATACAGGGAGCCGTGGCCATAGGGGATGTGTCACCACATGGAAGTTACAACTGGTCATTAGATCATAGACAAATCCAGTAAACATGTGACCTCTTATTACTGAAAGTAAATATGGATGCCCTCTTGTCTCTCAGTGCTCCTGGCTCCATGGCACCTCCTGTCATACCATCATCCATTACATCCTAGGGTCACTGTCCACACATGGTTATTTTCTCTCTACAATTTGCTTTTAAATCTTACCCAGTTCGGTTTCCTGTGATTTTTCTTTGACTAATCTGTACACTCTGATTGAATGTCGATGTGCATGTAACTTTGGGGGGGGGTGGTGGTGGCTAAATCCTCATACACCTTACGCCCATGTTTGAAGCTCGAGAGCTGATATTTAAACTAAGCTTTTATAAAAGATGTGGTTAAATAATTTCTTATGGCACTATAGGCATAACAACACAACTAAACAGGGTTGTATTCCGACTTGTGACTCAGAATTAGCTGACTATCTGTCCTAAGCTCGGAGTGACAGTGCTAATGACTGGGCACATCAGCCACAGCTGTGTCCTTTCTTATTCTCATTGGGCCCTTTCCACATGTTCTCAGCCCATGCCACAGTAAGACAAGAGGCCTCCCTAGGGGCTGTACAATTCCCACATCTAGTTTGCTCATCTATCAGGCAAGGAAGGAGCCGGATTCAGTTATGAAGCATAAGCTCCTCTCTGACTTCAGCCATCTGACTGTGGCCAGTCAGGGTTACCATGTGCGTTGTATAGAGACGAGGATTCGCGTGAGTAGAATTCTATCCAAGTGGCTGATTTCATTCTAGAGGAAAACACTGGAGGGGGGGGGATCTGTTTCCTGACCAAAGATGTTAACATTAAAAGGCAACAGGCACCCAGAGCTCATCAGCTCTTGCTGAACGGACTGAGAAGTTTGAAGTGAGACGTTAGCACCTTACTTCCAGTAGGAGAACATTGCTCTGGGCCCAGTACTCAAAGTGGAGGAGATGGGTTTCCAGTGGATTTATAGCGAAAGACCAAATTAATCTCTGTCGTAACTGTGGTCTGATGGACCAGAAAGAAATTTCTTGCAGTGAGGTGAGGTCATGGAAAACGTAGCTAATTATGAAAAGATGGGTAGATTGCATACAAAACAAGGAAGATGGAAGATGAAATTAGCCACCCAAATACAGACAGGGCTCTAGGACAGCATCACTCATCCACAGATGGAGACATTGTGTTGTCACAGAGTCTGGGGAGCTGCACAGGACAGTCATGGGTCAGGACCACTGAACTATGAAAGCCATAAGGTGGATGGGCTCCTACCTTTCCTGTTGGAACAACAGCATGAGCTTCTCAGTACCTGCCTCTTGCAGGGGCTGTGGAAGAGGAAGTGGCAGGCTGGGGTAAATGTCAAAGAGGAATGGATACTAATTTTGTACATCTCCAGTGATAATGGAAACAATGAAATTATACTGAGAATCAATGAGGAATCTTAGCCGACAATTTTGTTTTGCAAAGTCAGAAAGAGAAAATATGTAATCATTTCCTTGCAACAATTACACGAATAAGCCTTTTAGTCTGTGGAATTTACAAGCCAAAGTTCTCCACAAACTATTCATTTGCAGTACTGGGAATCTTCTCTGATGGCCCACTGAGGGAGAAATAAGAATGAAATCAGCTGTCTGTAATGCTTTCCAGCACATCCAGGTTTTCAGTGCCTGGCTTGGATACATAGGTATCTCTAGATGGGTTCTTGGGAAACAGATGGGAGATAGGGGATGGGAGCCTGAGTGCCGATAATACGAAGTGAGGGCTTCCTAAGTGAAACTGGTGGGCGAATGGGAGACAGACCAGGGAAAGAGAGGAGGGCAGATAAGGAAGTCCCCTGGCCACTGGGAACATAGGAGAGTAAGTTGGACATATTGCACTCATTGAGAGAAAGAATGGAGCTGGACATTTATGGTAAGGGGGCCAAGTACTGGTCCTGTAAAGAGAGGTAGGTGCACATGTAGGTATGGCAAGCAAGCAAAAGAGATAGGGGAGGTCATAAAATACTGCAAAGAGATATGAGAGAATCTTTTTATTAGCCATGATCTACACAAAGCTTTGTGGTTACTATTGAGAATCAAATGTAGAAATTATCCCTCTGATCAGATTTTCTCCCTAGATGTATTGACTTACACAAGGTGCTAAAATTTCCATACACAGAAAATCTTGTAGTGTTTATGGAGTGGGATTAGTGGTCTTGTCTCCCTTGTGGGATTATGAGGTTTGAATGACAATTCATGTGTATTTTACTCATCATGGTGTTCATATATAATAAATAGATAATACATGTTAGCAAAAAAAGGAGTATTGAATTTCATATACTTAAATAGTCACCATCAACTAGGCTATAATCAGAAGACACGCAAGTAGCATGAATTCAAGAAATTTATGCCATTACTTGAGGGAAAGCAACCAATAAGGCTTTTGAATGCCGGTACCCCAGCTCACTTCCACTTTCTGCCTTCATCCTATTTTGGTTTTAAAACATAAATGCTACAAAATTTGTGATTGTTTGCTTACACAAATCACTGGTGTTGTATGGGACCTGGTTCCTCATCTGAAAATAAAAGAGTTTAGCAAATGATATCTAAATTTCCTTGGAAAATTTACTATGGTTGCATTATTTGGTGCATGCCATTGTAGAATGAATTAATGATAGAAAATAAATTTTCAGTTATAACTATGGTTTTTCAAACTTCTACTTTTTAGTTCAAAACCCTAGAATAAATATAGTTATTTTAAATGACTCAAATAAGTATAGTCATTTCTAAAAAAAAAAAAAAAATCCAAGGGAACCCTTGTCTGCCCCATTTTAACCCTAATTCATAAGATTATCAGAATAAAGAAGTACTTTTGATACAGCTACTATTTTGAAAGTTAATTATACCAGTCTATCCAAGTCCTAGATACTTTAACTTTGTAAACTACACAGGTCATAAGTCAGGAATATTCTTAAGATGCATTTACACCCCCTGAAAGACCTTGAAAATCATAGGAAATGGGATCAATGAAATGATTCTGGAGAAATTGAAATATATAAAATCACACCAACAGTTGTAGTTGAGATGGTTTGAGAATATTACCCTTGACACCACTGTGGGATTTATTCACCTTTAGGGTACAGCATTATATGTTTATAAAAGCTTTTCCTGAAGAAGCTGAGCAAATAAATAGTTCCTAAATATTAATTTAACACATAAAGATTAATAAGTCAGGTCCACATTCAGGATATAAAATCCATTTTCTTAGGTTGTTCTTTTTTTTTCTTTTTTGCTTTTTTTTCCGGGGGGGGCACGGTTTCTTTGTAGCTTTGGAGTCTATCCTGGAACTAACTCTGTAGGCCAGGTTGGTCTCGAACTCACAGAGATCTGCATGCCTCTGCCTCCTGAGTGCTGAGATGAAAGACATGCATCACCACTGCCCGACTTCTTAGGTTGTTCTTATAGTCAGTTTATATACATTAAGATACATGTTATTTAAGTTTCATAGTTTGAGAAATTCGTGTTTTAAAGTAAATGCTCAAGATATAGTTTGCCAGTTCAGAAGCTACCTTATAGTTTCCTTTCCATGCTGTATGTTATATCAAATCTCAAGAATTAGTGCCTTCTGGGAAAAGAGCAACCTTGACCTCAAACAGAGGCTAATTAAGATGAGCAAAAGACAGAAACAACAGCAATGAAAAAACAACAGAATACCAAGAAGTAAGGTGCAGACAGTTATTGTTCTGGAAATTAAAATTGCATTAGACAACTCTTTAACAACTCAAGTCATATGGGATTCTCCTCTGTATGCCGTAAATATGTTTTATTACCATTGGTTAATAAAGAAACTGCTTTGGTTTTGGCAGGGCAGATTATAGAAGGGTGGGAAATCCAAATGAAGACAGAGAAGGAAAGAAGGAAGAGATAGAGAGACGCCATGTAGGTGCTGAAGAGGCCAGAACCATTCTGGTAATCCACAGCTTCAGGGAGATACACAGATTAATAGAAATGGGTTAATTTAAGATAGAAGAGCTAGGTAGGAATACACCTAAGCCGTTGGACAAGCAGTGCTGTAATTAATACAGCTTCTGTGTGATTATCTGGGTCTGGGTGACTGGGAAGCACAGGTGCGGTCTCTTTTTAAACTCAGGTTAAGTGTTGTTCTGCCGAACAGCCTTAAAAAGACACGAGTAAGACACTCTCACACTCTGTTCCACGGAGAGGCCTATGCTTCAGAGGAAGGCAAATAGAAAACGTGAAGTTCATTGTCCCAATTCTGAGGCGCTAGAGCAGGTTACAAATCCAGAATCTGCTTTTTCTTCAGATGTAAAATAACATCCTTTAAATTCCTTGGGCTGAAGATCAGACACTGAGACCTCAGCCATTGGAGCCCAGGGTGGGACAAGCATTCTGGGTATGAGAATTTGTTGGTAGAAATGCATTACTCCAGGGTCACGTGTGTCTTAATGGAATCTCATAGGTGTAAGTAGCTGTATAGCTCAGTGGTAGAGTGTTTCCCTGGCATTTAGAAAAAACCCTAAGTTCAATCTTCAGTAGTGAAAAAGAGAGGGGTTAAGTGGTAGGGGGAGTAGCAGCACAGTTAAAACAAGATCATCACACCTGAAATTACAAAAACTTAACCAAGTGACTTATCGTTCACTTCATTCAAAGAGAAGGAAGCAAATGGAAACCATAAATAAAAATAAAATGTCATAGTAGCAAAAATGGACCAACTACATCACTCAGGGAATGAAAAGGACATAGGTCTGTGTTTCTTGATACTGTCAGGAAGTGTGCATTTGAATAGGCGAAATGGCAGATCACAAAATTGAGAGGTACTTTAAAATATCACTGACCTATTTGCCAGAGAACATAATGCTTGTGAAAGTTTATCCTAGAATTACGGGCTACATATCACATGGCTGGAGAGCTTTGGAGACTCAGGGAACAGGTGAATAAGAATTCACAGACGGGAGAGACATAGACATACCTTTATGTCTTTAGCAGGTCAGATCAGACAGAATTAATGTTAATGAAAATGTCCAAATCAACCAGTGGTGTGTAATAGAAATTATATTACATATTCCTTGTGCCTGGTGAGAATGTAGCATGGTTACACTAGCAACAAAGCAAAAGTCAATATTCTCTACACAGAAAAGTCTCACAGGCTTCATACAATGCTGAGGTGAAGTTAGATATCAATGACTGAAATGTAAATAAATATAAAAATATATTTTAAAATAAATAAAAGGCATGGATAGCAGGTCAAATGGAAGAGGAAGGGGTTTTTATGAATATTGAATAAATAGTTTATTAACTTCACATATTGAAATATATAGAGTGCTGTCATCATTCTAATCAGACATAAATTTGTATTATAACACATCTGTTGATACCAAAGAACAAAATAATAATAAAAACAGGACATCATTAATCCCAACACTGAGTTAAGAACATAAGATAATTATAAAAGAATTTACAGAAAAATTGGCTATGCTAAAAATATAATTGTTAAATAAATGTGAGAAAAAATTTAGAGAAAAAGTATTTATTACTCATAGGATCTAGCCTCTGTAGGAGCATAAACCAAAATGAGGACATGTTCTACCAGATTCAAAGTCAAATTTGTGAAAATAAAACATACCATTTTGTTAATAATTTAAAAATTGTTAATTAAATGGTACGATTTTACATAATAAGTATGTCTCCTTTGTATATTTTATTTCTGATATTAAGAGATATCAATGACCAGTGATTGTTAATTACTGTTATTTTTGGTTTTGCTGGTGGTGATTATGTGTGTGTATTTCCCTTCTTTGGATTTGCTGGTGTGAGGTTATCTATTGCTTGTCTTTTCATGGGTGCAGCTAACTTCCTTGGGTTGGAGTTTTCCTTCCAGTACTTTCTGTAAGGGCTGAATTTGGATAGGTATTATTTAAACCTGGTTTTGTCTTGGAATATCTTGTTTTCTCTGTCTATGGTGATTGAAAGCTTTGCTGGGTATGCATTTTGCTGTTCTGGAATGAGCATCACATTTTAATTTTTACATTTTTAAGATAACTAAATGGAGAAGATAGTTAGGCCTTTTTCATTATCTTGATGGTACTAAATGGGTTTGGTCAGTCTTATTCTTTTATTATTATAGAGTAATCTTTTACAGTTATAAATTTTACTAATATATTGGTGTCAATACTCAGAAGTATTAGTTAGAGTCTTTCAATCAAATTCATGGTATGTCCCTCTACATTTTTATAGCTATTTCAATTTGCTAAAATTTTGATGGATTCTTTTTAAAAGATTTATCATTTTATTTTTAGGAATTTTATTTTTCACTGTGATGCTTTTATTTTCTTCCAAAGTTTTTAGTGCAAAAAAACTATTTCTTATCATGTTTTATTTTAGAGGTAGTCAAAAATGCTACTGGCTACTGTTTCAAACTGACAGAATTTTAATTTTTTGTATTTCATTCAAATGATTGACATACATTAAAACTTATTTTTAATAAAACAGCCTATAATAAAATTTCAGAAAGATATTGTTAATAAATCATGGTAACTTGTTGAGAAAATGCACAGGTTTTATCAGGCAGAATAGAGAAGCAAAAGGAAAATGGAGAAAAAACTTTCGAGGGTTAATATCAATATTTACCTTATCAATAACTGCTTGGCTATCGATGCCAACCCAAATATAAAAATTGTCACTGTAATTTTTTTTAAAAAAGGATCCAACATTATACTCTCTGCAAGAAACTCATTTCAGACACAAAAGCATATGCAAGGGTGAAGTGAGTGAGTTGTAAATGATAGTAATTTGAATAATAAGAAAAAACAATTTTGACTGCAATAATGAAAGGTAAAAAGACTTCAGGGCAAAGAGAAAATTGCCTGATAATTATTGTGGGATTCCCCTCTGTATTCTATGAATATGTTTTATTACCACTGGTTAATAAAGAAGATGCTTTGACCTATGTCAGGGCCTAATAGAGGTAGGAGTGTTCAACTAAACTGAATGCAGGGAGAAAAGAGGTGGAGTCAGTGAGATGCCACATAGCTCCTGAAGGAGAAAGACACTGGAATCCTGCCCATAGGCAACAGCCTTGTGATGCTTTATAGACTAATAAAAATGAGTTCATTTAAGATATAAGAACTAGCTAAGAATACGCCTAAGTCATTGGCCATTGTTGTAATTAACATAGTTTTTGTGTGATTATTCGGGTCTGGGTGGCCAGAAAATGAAAAAGCAGTCTCCGTTTACAGATAAAAGGATCTGGGATCTGGAGAAATGGCTCAGTGGTTTAAAGTGCTTGTTGAGGTGTGAGGATTGTAAGACAGATCCCAGCACCTAGGTAACAAGCCAGATGGGGTCCTGGGCCTGCCTAGAACCCTAGCACTGAGGGAGTGGAGGCAGAAATACTCCTGGGGCTTACTGGCTGCCACCCTTATTAAAAAACTAAAAGCTCCAGGTTCAGAGGGAGACCCTGAATAAAGGGAATAAGGTGGAGAGTAATGAAACTGTATGTGAGACATTGATCTGATCTCCACACTCAGGCACAAGTACCCACAGCATACCTTCACAGACATACGCACAAATACTGCACACAT
>NC_022028.1:27069440-27094757 GCF_000317375.1 Microtus ochrogaster | reverse complement strand
TAATTTCAGACTTGAAAAGCTCTCTCAATGATCAAAAAATATTCCTGGATATAGAAAAAATTAATAACAGTATAAACTGAAAAGAACCCAAAGACTTTTTTTTAAAAGAGATCAGCCAGGTTCTGGGACACAAACAAGTCTATTGTTTTGAAAATGAAATCATGCAGCTATGTTCTCTGACCTGTAATTCTCCACTATCCTGGAAATTACCCAGCATACCTGTACATGAATATAGTTTTAAAAGAAATTAAAAGATAAACCTAAAAAAATTGAAGCTTTCAAAATTCGCAAGGCATCAGTAAAGCAGTATTGGAAGAAATACACATAACACTAAATTCTTGCATTAGGAAAGAAAAAAAAAACAGATTAGTAGAATAATCAGGAAAAAAAGAAGACACGCAGGAAACTTCAGGAGAGAAGGGAGTAAGATCACGAAGCAAAAGCAAATGAAATTAGCACAGAAAGTGAGGAGAAGAGTAAACTAAGAAAGTAGGTACTGGAAACCCAATAAAAATAAGAAGGCACAGATATCACTGACACCAGGAGGCAAACAAGTGACGCTGAGAAAGAATCTGTAGTCGCCAAGAAGGGAGGAAGGGGTCTGAGGTACACTATAGGTCACTGGTAGAGGTCTTGCCTGGCATGGGCAGTCCCTGGCATTAAAAACAGAAACAAAAAGAGAACAAAAGAAAGGGATAGAAAAATGAGAAAGAAGAAAGAAGAAACATAAGGACACAGACGGTAGTATGTTATGCTGATGATGTCAATGATGAAAAAAAAGTACTAACGCCTCAAAACTACAAATGAAAATCAACAAAAATAGTCATAAAATTCTAAATGTTTTGCCTTGGTAGATTAAAAAGCTCTCAGTAAAGAAGTCTCCAGCACCACAAGATTTTGCTGGGAACCCAAGAAAGTATTGAGAACAAAAGGAATACCAATTGACTGACTTTTTCAGAAGTCAAGTAGGAGTTCCACAGTACAATCTCTTCTTTAAGTTGGTATCAGTACTTAATATCAGGTACAGAGGATCAAAAGTTAACAGACCACATCTCTCAGGAACTCGGTCATTTAGAGCCACAACAAAACATTAATGACTGGAACTCAGAAATGCATTCAAAGAATTATGTACCATGACCAAATGGCATTCCTTCCAGATGTACGAAGCTGATTCGACATACAATAAGCAATCAATGCAATCCACCACATCAATAAGTTGAAAGAAAAAGAATGATATGGTTATATTGGTTAATGCAGGAGATCACTTGACAAATACCAATATTAGTCATGATTAAAACTCAGAAAATGGGCAAGGAGGGCAGCTTCAACTTGGTGAGGATGGACTCTGAAGCAACTGATAGTTGTCTTTATAGAGAATGCAAAAGTTTGAATTTTTCCTCCCAGGGTCAGAAATAAGGAAAGTTGACTTGCATCAGCGCTAATGAACATGATGCTGAAAGTCCTAGCCAGGCAATAAAAAGTATGAATGCATCTAAGTGGGACAAGACTCCCTCTTTCTAGCTGACATAATTCTCTAAATAACAAAAATAATTTCAACAGAATTCTCAGGAATAGCAAACAGGCTCGGAAAGTTTCTAGCGTACAAAGTCAATGTAGAAAAACCAGTCATAATCTTATGAAATAGTAATAAATGAGTAGAATCCTTAAAAACATGATATATAATTGTTATAAAGCAAATGAAATGGTTATGGGTCTAACATAGCATATATAAAGTTTCAAAGCTGAAAATTATTCATGGCTGGTGAGCTAAATCAAAGCCCTAACTAAATGAAGACATACGCAGTATTTCATGGAACGGAAGACCTGACCTGTTAGATATTAATTCTTTGCAATTTGTTCGGTTGGCTTAAAGTAATCCATATCGAACTCTGGCAGTGGTTTCTACAAACATAGATGATTTTAATTTATATGGAAACTCAAGGCCCTAAACTAAAGGAAATTCTTTAGAAGAACAAAATGGGAGAATGTTACTGAAGTAATTGCAGCCAGTAAGGTATCAATCAATACAGAGAAAGACGCATAACAAAATAAAGAAACCATAGAAAGCTCGGTGCATGTATACCTGAAAGAATTTTTATTGTTATTGTTTTTACTTTAGAATTTTTTTCAAACAATGCATTTGGATCATTTTCTCCTCCCCCAGCTCTTCCCAGTTTCTCTCTACCTTCCTCCCCACCCAACTTCATATGCTCTCTCTCTGTCTCTCTGTTTTCTGCTCTCTATCTTAAACATAAAGCAAATCAAACAAGAAAATTAAAACAAAAAACCCAAGAAGACAGAAAACTTTCAAACTAAACTAAATGAAACAAAAAGCTCTCCTGCTCCCGACATGTACACAAAGCTTAAAGCATGAAATTTGTTTTTGACTGACCAACTACCTGGGGCTTGCCCTGGTTTATAGTTGATATATCCGATGATAATCCATGGGGGAGACGGGGATGGGTGGTGGGATGGAGGAATGGTTTTCCTTTTGCTAATAACTGTTTTGCAAAGATGCACGAAAATAGTTGGGAGGAAAGATTGACATTTTGCAAAATGCTGGTGACGTGATGTGCAGAATGATAGAACATTCACCCACGTTTTTGACCTTACATGAAAATCAAGTCAAAAAGAGCCAAGAGCCTAAACAAGGTACAAGGAAAATTTTCCACATCTGAGGTTCAGAAGAGTTCTTCAACACCATGTCGGAGCCACAACGTAAATTCGAATCCCTCAGAAACAAAACTCACAGTGGGCAAAGAAACACGATTGGGAAGACACGGGGATGAGCTCCAGACTGGGCTGTAATATTTGCAAACAATGTAATTGGGGATTCATTAAAGTAAGTAAGTAAGTAAGTAAGTAAGTAAGTAAGTAAGTAAGTAAATAAATAAATAAATAAATAAATAAATAAATGGAAATAAAGGAAGAAACAGTTCAGTGAAGAGGATGCAGACTGCAGATAACCTGGAGGAGTTGCTTGGTATCGCCAGTCATTCGGGAGACCCAGATGTAAACCATGAGAGGTAATGCCACACACCTGGAGGAATGTCTCAAATCCAAACCAGCAGTATCACCAAATACCAGGGAAGGCACAGAAGAAATAGATCCATCCCGTGCTGGTGAGAACATGAATGAAAAGGTGTCTGCCCACAGTATGGGTAAGCCTAACCGTGTAGTTACATGATCCGGCTTGTGTGTTTAGACATTTGAACAAAAAAATAATACGTTTACAGAAAACAAAAAAAAAATCAAAACACAAAAACTTGCGCCTAAAATGCTGCAGCGGTTTTACTCATTCGAGCTGCAAACTGGAGACAACCTGTCTGTCCTTTGACAGAGGTGTGGCTTAATGAGGTGTGGTACATCCATCCTAGAAAATTCCATTTGGTAACAAAAAAGAGCAAGCTTTTGTTACCTGCAGCAATGTGAATGGATTTGAATGGGGAAAAAAAAAATCCAATCTCAGAAGCATTAGCTAATTTCTGATTCCGATTGTAGAACATTTTTGAAAATGAAATGGCAGAAACCATTGCATTAGGGAACAGAATAGTGGTGTGGCTGGCAAAGTTGCCCCAGCCACCTTCAAGGTGAGCTGTTCTCTTCTTGAGCGAGCACAGCATGTGACTCTACACTTGTGGTTAAATTGTGTAGAACATCTGCAAATGAGTGTTCACCATCTTAAAAAATAAAATCTGAAAAAGCTTGACCAGTTGTTTCACTGTATGGTTCCTGCATGTCTTAGACCAATGGTTCCCAACCTTCCTAATGCTAGGAACCTTTAGTCCAGTTCCTAATGTTGTGGTGACCTACAACCATAAGATTATTTTTATTGCTACTTTATAACTGTAATTTTACTACTATTGCCAATTGTAATGCAATCTGATATGTATGATATCTGATATGTGACCTCTGTGAAAGGGTCATTTGACCCACAAATTGGTCATAACACACAAATTGGCAATAGCTGTGTACTACTGATCTGAAATGCTACATTGAGAAAAACTGGGTGAATATGTTTGCTACTGTTTCGTGTAATTTCTCATAATTTGGCTGAATCTACAGTGTTCTCAAGCTTTTCAATGGTTAAAATGCAGATTTGGAATTTTTTTTGTAGTAATTTGTGGGCGTTCTCTATTGACATGTTATTAGTAGATGTCCCATAATGGGATACCTGTTACGTTCTAGATGCATCAAAGCAATGAAACATTTATAAAACAGTGTTGGAACAATTAGATATCTTAGCTACAACAATGAGACTAGGAATTTAGAGTTGATCAAAATTAAAAAACGCCTGCTCCTTAAAGACATACCGAGTAGGCATAAACTCTCAGAATTGACAGAAAATATCTCTGAAGTATATGAAAATATCTCTGAAGTATATATTATAAAAAGGCTTGTATCCCAAAATAGTTTTTATTTTATTAATTCTCATTTATACTTAGAAAGTCGAGCACTTTAAAATGTGTTTCTCACAGACACTTTCATGCAAAGGCCTTCATTCAAGAGCCAGCTACCAAGAAGCAGGATCTCTGTGTTCATGAAGGTGGCTACAGTTAAAATGACCCATGAAGATGTCAACTAGGACTCCCATTTGGCTGGCAGAAAGGTGACCTCACACAATTCCCCAGGGGACCATTGTTAGCTTTCTTCAAAGAGGCAAGCAGCATTTGTTTTCTGATACAAACTTACTGGTTGGAATTTATGTATAAAAGAACAGTAGAAACATATGCACACACAAAAGCTTTTACATTGAAGTCCATTCGGGTTTATCCCTGGTAGCCCCAAACTGGAAACAGCCTGAATATTCAGGCACTGCTTCCACGAATAAATTGTCATCTGATCGTGCAATGAGACACTACCTGGGAGTAAGAAGTAATGGGCTCTCAGACCTTGCAATGGTAGAGATGATTCTCACGCAGTTCTGTGCATTGTCAATGTCTTGTTATATCAAGTCATGCCTTGAGCCAATATGCTGACAACATCTTTTTTAGATTCAAATTCTTGCTCTACTGATGAGAGTCAGGCTTGTCTTCTCTAGTCTGAAAATGCTTTCTTCTGCACAAATTCTTTTCTCTAACACTGCCCTGTTCCTCTAAACTGGTTTTTTTCTCTCTCCTCAACACATAAACCCCAGAACACATCCCTGCTCATGGACGTTGGTTGTACTTTCATTGTTAGCAAAACAAACATATTGGTTCATTACCCTTCAAAAATATCCATGCTAGCTTTCCAATGAGGAATAGCTTTGCTTGCATTAATGTGTGTGTATGCATGCACTTTTTTTCATGATCTTTGGTTGATTTGTGCTGTGGTATTGCTGTTGATTTAACCTTTTCTTTAACAAACATTAAAATAATCTATGTCCCAGTAACTGTTCTGAATTGTTGGGGCAGCAAGTGGTCCTGGGGTGAAAAGAACAAGGGCATCCTCCGTCTCCTTTTCTTCCTCCTCCTCATTAGCAGCAGCAGCGGCAGCAGGACCCTGTGAGGGTAGTCTGTGTGGGAGGTCTAGCGCAGGACAGAGGGATAAATGGTTCTCCAATGTTCTACTTTGTAACCTAGCAGTGGTGGGTACAATCAGCTAATACCAGAGACAAAATATCTAGAAATTGATAAGTAAATTTTTATATACATACCAAAAAAATTCACCCCAAATATATCTTTGTATATGGAAGTAGAATTCTAAGATAGAAAGATACCTTGATCTTTGACATTTGTGTCATGTCCCCTGAAATAAGGCTCTGGTTGGGGTCTGCAGGGATGCTGACAGTCCTGGTTCTTGTATGAAGGTCACTAACAGGACTGACCACTGTGCCTAGATACAGGAAGTCACTGGTGAAACTTCTTGAATATTTTAAAGTTTTTTTTTAAATTAATTTGCTATTTTTATGTATACATTTGTATATTTGAATGAGTTTCTGTATTCCCCATGCATGCAGGAGTCTGTGGAGTGGAAGACATCAGCTTCTCCAGAACTGGAGTGAGGGGGTTGTGAGCCACTGTGTGATTGCTGGGAACCCAACCCCAGTCCTCTCCCACAGCAGCAAGTCCTCTTAAGTATTGTGTCCTCTCTCACCCTCCTTGAAACTCTTTCCAAACATGCAGCTGAACTATAGCGTGGAAATTCTTCTGGTGCCCCAACATAATGAGGCCAATCACATAATATGTTATTAGGTTTGGGAGAACATAGTTAAACCACCAGTAATCACATTCAAATATGGGTAGTCACCGGGCACTAGAACTGTAATTCTGAGGACAATATTCTGAATGTCTATCTTGGAGCAGTGTCACCGAAGAACAGTTGCCCCATAAAGTTACCAGGCCGATAAAACTAACAAGTGCAGGGAAGCACAAGGGAAAGAGGAAGACAGACAGACAAACTTTGACAAAAGGGACATGTAAGATCACCATGGAGACACAGAAGGCTGAGCCAAGACACTGGGTGGCCAGGAAAGAGAGTTGGTGTTTCTTTTAAAGGAGAAGGTGCCTCAGTGCTGTCTACTCTGTGGTCAGCTCTCAAGAAACTCTTAAAAGCTCTTGGTGGAGCGACACTCTCTTCTTGAGTATCTGCCTTGATTTTTATATTTAAGACACTTCTGTCTGCCGGATATTCTTGCGACATTATGAGGTAGAGATCTAATTTTAACTTTCGATATCTTTTGATATCTATTCTTCCTAGGTGTTCATTGACAAGTCTATCGTTTCTCTCCTTATTTGGTTTCTCAGCTCAGACAGAGCTGCTTTAAATGGAGCTCACGAGCTTGTGCGTGTGTATGCGTGACCGCGCATGCTCATTTGCGTATGTGTACATAGATGCTCATCTCTCACTAGTAACAGTTAATATCACCAATATGAGGTGAATATCTTCAAGTAGAAGATATAAGCTATGTGCAGGAAAGAAAATTCACTACCACATCTAAAGAAAGGTGTCACCCTTTGTGGGAAGAATGTGGCCTTTAGGTTCAGGTGGCCTGAGATTATCACCATGTTAAGTGTGAGAAACCAAATCTGCTTTATTAGACTAATACAGAAAGCAGAGCAGACATCATCGGATCATTGTGAGCATAGCTGTCATGATACTGATATAGGCATGTGTGTGTGTGTGTGTGTGTGTGTGTGTTTGTATTTCCACTCAACAAACATGTCCACAGTGCTTCTCATTGCACTATGAACTTGAGTCTCTTCGTTGTTGCCTATTTTTGAGACCTTAGCTTAGGGATTCTGAGCTTACCCTCACTCATACAACAAGAAGGCAGTGGTTGCCAAGCCAAAGTGCTGTCCTGGACCACAGCCACTGCAGTGCAGACACTATCAGCTACATGACATGCTTATGGAGATGTCACCACTGTTAACTTGAGGTTTTGCTTCTTTTACTTTTGGTTCCCAGGGAACAACCACATTCTAAAATAGTAAATGGGAAACTCCTGAACTAATGTATACATTTTTAACTGTGTGTCATTTCAAGAAGCAGAGCAAAATCTAGCACCGCCCCATCGCATCCAGGAACATGAACCACCCTTTTGAACTGTGTATCCACAGGGTATACCTCATCAACCGACTATTTGCTTAGTACCTATGTGTCATCATATCTGAATCACAGCGTTTGTGTACTTTTGCTATGTAATCATTTTTTTTCAATTAATAGTGACACCAAACAACAAAGGAGTCATGGAAGCCCATATTAACTTCTTACTGTGTCTAACTGGAAATACTGGATATTATAGATGTATAAGCATAGAAAAAACCCACAAAGTGCAAGGTTTGACTCCAACCATACTTTGATCCATTTGCTGGAGATTTGGGGACAAATTTTTCATGAATAAGGTATAACTGTATATATATATATATATATATATATATATATATATACACATACACATATATATGTAGTGCAAAATCTAGCACCACCCATTCCAATCCAGGAAATAAGGCATCTCTTTGTTTTGTGTATCCGCAAGGTATACCTCATCAACCCTT
The DNA here is from genome assembly GCF_000317375.1 of Microtus ochrogaster. Classification (NCBI taxonomy): domain Eukaryota; kingdom Metazoa; phylum Chordata; class Mammalia; order Rodentia; family Cricetidae; genus Microtus; species Microtus ochrogaster. The sequence continues at coordinate 27,086,778 of NC_022028.1, read as the reverse complement.
TATATATACATATATATGTATATATAATGTTTGTATGTATATATACATATGTACATATATTTGTGTATATTGTTATGATTGGCACAACTCATAAATTAAATTTGGATTTTAAGAAATATTAGATTCATCCTTTGAAAAGTTTCTCTCTCTCTCTCTCTCTCTCTCTCTCTCTCTCTCTCTCTCTCTCTCTCTCCCTCTCTCAGCCACTGATGCCAAGGCGCAGGGAAGGCAGACCAAAGCCCTGCTTCTCTGGAGCTGTTTTTGTGAGCAGCCCTCGGTCTCCCTAATTATCTTGCCACATCACAATGAGAGCATCCCCTGTGCCCACCACTGTATCCATTTGGCAGTTTGGGGCCTTCTTTTTTGCCTACAATGACAATCAAGAAATGAATGAGAGTTTGCGGTTTGCCACCCTCCTGTCGCCCAGGAGTGAGTAAGTGGGGGTCTAAAAAGAAGTGCTTTGTAGGGACAGGGGCTTTGAGTTGGAACACCCTAGGTTTGCTTGCATTCCCTTCTATCCATTAGCATCTGACTAGTGCGGAGCCCAGCTTCAGTTTTCCCATCTATAGAATAAGGATGGGAGTAGGCACCTCAAAGCACCGTGGAGAGCATTCACTGCCATGCAAGATGGGACATGGGGCGAGGACACAGTAGCGATGGGTACTACAGGCACCAGGAAGTTTCCGTCCAACTACACTGAGAACTATCCTCTTTCCTTGCTTAATGCTGTCGTCTGTAGTCTGGTCTTTTTAAATGTATTTGCATGAAAAGACAACATCCTGGGTTAAAATATCGTCTTGCACTGGGCGATCAAAGTCCGAAAACATACTGTTCTGAACCTTTAAAATATGGTGATTTTAAAGGGTTTATTTTCTTCGGAACTACACTAGCAATGCAACACAGAACAAGTTTAATCTATGGAAGGACAATGCTAGTTTTCAATTTCAGTATTTGATCACTAATTTGTGATTTTTTTCTTTTTTTTTTTGAGCAAATCGTAACTAATGCATTCCAGCCCCCACTTTTTTTTTTTTTTTTTTTGAGCAAATCGTAACTAATGCATTCCAGCCCCCACCCCCACCCCAATCTCATAAAGAGCAGGGTTTATTTTTAGAAAGTCCGTAAGAAAAGAAACAATAGACTTATAAAAGGGCTGGACTAAATCTCCGGCTGGATAAGCCTAGTGCAGTGCTTGGAGGGAATCCATTGTTCAAGGGTTAATTTACAGAACAAAGTTTGAATTTCCCCACATAACCACCCATGGGAACCGCTGTGGTATTTTTTTTTCCTCCCTAAAATAATCACACAGCAAAAGGAAGTCAAAAAGGGACAGGTAAAGGTGAAGTCGATGCTGCTCAACTAACGTTTTTGTTTCAAAAGTAGAACGAGCAGAGGTTTCCGCCCGCAGCTTGTTTGAAAAGCTCAAACTTTGAGCCGGCTGCCAAGGAGCGCAGCCGAAACTGTCAAGCCTGATGTCTCCCCTGCGTTCCCTGCTCCCAGTTTCCATGAAAATCCAGGAGACGCTGGGTAAGGGAAGACTGTGGAGCCTTCAAATAATCACTCTTTCAATTTGCCCCGTGTTGATTTCCACAGAAAACAAAAGTGGGAACTGTAGCCGGCAGCGAGCAACTGTCTCGTTAGAACCCTCCCTTGTCGGTCTAGCTGGGGCTGGGGCTGAAAGCGGTGAGTTCCCCCCCCCTTTTTTTCTTTTCATTTTTTTTCTTTCTTTCTTACTTTTTTTTCAAAGTTTCTTTTGCTTCTGAGGTTCATTCTGGAAAGCAATAAAAAAAAACGAATGGAAAGAAAGTGAAAAATTACTTCTAACGTCAAGTGCTTTACACACCTTCAGATTTAGTTTTTCATGCAAAAGACTTCTCATTTCTCTACCTAGTGGTTTATGCATGAGGACGGAAGCCCATTTTATAAAGGGGGAAAGATGGATCAAGCACAGCAGAAACTGCATTCACCAGGGCTGCCTTGGAAATGAATCTCCTTGTACAGACCCTTCCTCTGGTTACATCAAGGGAGCAGCAGCTCGGCTTCCAGGCATGCACCCTTCCTAGCTTGCCTATTCCAGGTTACAAAAGCTGGAGCGATTTCCACAGGGGCAACTGCGGGGACACACAGTCTGCTGGGGGACTTAAATAGTTTGTAAACCTGTCACTTGAGGAAGAATCGTATTTAAAACCTTACCGTCGGACAGGACGTCTAGCACGACATACTTGTTTAATATAAAGAAGCCTGGGAATCTGGGTGGATTCAAAAAGGGAAGGTTTTTGTTAAGGTGAGTTAAATGATATTAGTTCCAGAGAAATAGTCTAGGAGTCTCACCTTACACGAAGAAATGATCAGAGTAGGGTAACTGACAATCAACACACAGAAGTGGCCCTAACTGACAGCATCACGTTCCTTTTGTCAGAAGAGCTCTACTGCATTTAAGAGGGGAGAAAACATCCCGCTTCACAATGTAAAAGGGGGGTACATTAGAAAGGGACCCATGGAAGAGAAAACTGCCTGTGCCTAGTTTGACACCCGTTAAGCGCAGAGCAATGCATCAGATACAGGCTCACACCAGAGTTGCTCGTCACATGTCCTGTCCCAGCCCGTTATCAGGCCGTCTGCAGAGCTCACAGTTTCGCTTTCCTTTCTCTGTTTCCACCTGCCGCAGCCTGGACATCAGCAGAGGGACCTGGGGTTTCTTCCCAACTTGACCATAAAAGCACATTATAATTTTTGCATTTAATTTCCCTTTCAACAACTTTGGCATTTTTATGCCTAAAAACAGGGCTCTTCAACTTTATTCCCTTTTCCCATCACCTGGGGGCATTGGCGTTCAGATATCTTGCTTAAAAAAACAAACAAACAACAACAACAAAAAAAACAAAAAACAAACAAAAAAAAAGAAGAGGCCAGTTTTTACATAAATGCATATTGGTCTCTGTGTGAAATCTAAAACTTTGAGAGATGTCGAGCCTTGAGATTGGAGCAACACTGAATATTACTATTGAAATGTGAGAAAAACTCTGCAGAGCAGAAACTCGAGACTTGACTTGAAGGAGCGAGTACAGGATGATCGTAAAGGACAATGACTGTTTATGTATCTGAAGCCCGATGCGCCTTTCAGTGTCTGCTGAACAATCTGTGCCTAAGTCGAGTCACAGCAATGCAAACAGGGCTCTGCCCACCTCCTCCTCCGCCTCATCGCTCATTAGTGCTTTGCCATGAGTTCTTTATGGGGCAACCATGAGGAGGGTACTCCGCTAACAGCTTAATCCCACTCCACCCAGCTCCTTTCACTAGAACCTGCCTCCCTCCTTCTCCCTACTTGGGTGGATGTCTAATAAAAAAAAAAAAAAGAGTGTGCTAACAGACAGGACACAAAGGACAACCAACCTCTCCCTGCCCAACTTTAAAAATTACAAACAGAAACGGCGAGGCACCAGAATGGCCATAGAGAGGATGGAATGATGGACGAGGGAGGACTGCCCATCACCCACCCCTGCCATTAGCAACACAACGCCTGTTGACCCAAGAGATGCTGCCTGGGAGACACCCAATATTTTATTAAACAGCCCATTTTCGAACTTAAATCGTTAAACCGCATCTCCACGGACTCTTCAGCAGGACTGTCTGAGAACAATAATGGATTGTCTGCAAACTTTCATCTTGGCTACTTCTTGCCTCCAGAGTTGGGGCTCTTTAATTATTAAAGGGTGGTATTAATGAATCATGCAATCCTGGAAAGAAAACTAGTTTTATCACGGCACATGAAAGGCAAAAATTTTACATACGGGGTATACTTGTATACATAGTACAGAAGTACTTGCCTCCACCTTCTATAGCAGCTAGCAGCCCCAGCTTCCCTGCTTCCCTCATTTACAGCTGCTCGCTCTGCAAGAATGCGCAGAAGTAAATTTATCTGAAATGGCCACTATTGTTCTTGGTTCTGATTTGATTCCAAAAAAGCCAAATAATAGAAAGCACTTTGAGTGTCTATTTTGTGCACCTGTTGTGCACATGATGAAGCCGCAATGATTTCCATTGACGTCAGATCCCTTGACATGCCTTTCATGGACCACAGGGGTTGCTTGGCTCGACAAAAATCCAGGATGCTAGAAACCGATGCTTTCCTTACTTTATTGACAAAATGGCAATGGCAAATGCTATTGAATAATGGAATGACTCTGCGTGGAGACAGGGGCACACCAACCTAACTACCTGGGCCATTTAGCTCCCGTGACTATATTTTGAATAGCTTGAAGGCACTCGATAACGACATAAGATGTTGGTATTTGTTAATGATGCCTCTTCCGCAGCAAGCCCTAAGATATCTGTATGTACACCTTATATCTTGCTGCTTTTGGCCTTAGAATCTAGGAGATCTGAACTGTTTCTCTGCTCAGCTGTGTATAGGGGGTGTTGCTTTGCTTTGTTTTTCTTTTGCTGATCAGCTGCAGACGGCCTGGGATAATGCACCTGCCACTTATAACCTGAGTACCATCACCCGAATTTGTATTTCACAGTATGGCCCTGACAGACTCTTCTTCCTCCATGTTTCCTAATAGATTGCTTCACCTGGGTCTCCTTGTCCAATGACATCATAGCTCCAAGAGATGTCGTCATGTTCGTTTGGTGACGTTACTTCTATCTGTACACCTGAACAATAGCAGGGACATGTGGGATCTGTGATTAGAGAAGGTTCAAGTCCCCTTAGATGCCTTTGGGATTTATTAACGAGAATCATGTTATGATTGAAGCCCAATAACTGTCCCTTATACCAAGTGTAAATGATAAATGTCCAAATATGAAGGCATTACAGACTTTGGGTAATTCTTTAAGATAAAATATTCTGGACTCCAATAGCAGCATAAATGAAAGATGCTGCTTTCAAAGTCAATTCCCCAAGGCTTGGACTAAGGAGGAAAATTTCAGAATAACTCAGGCTCTGTCCTGATAAGTGTACCCATGCACCCTTCTCTGTCCTTAACAGAAAGTCTGTCAGATTCTGGCTAAACTTCTATGGAAGACCCAGACCCTGCTAAGAAATCAGTCTGCTCTATTTATGACTAGCTCTGGAGGCTAGGATTCCTATGTTGTCAGTTGAAATCAGGTAACTGAAGCAGAACCAGGCAACGTATAAGAAAAACAATGCCAGCTAAGGCCACTTTCTGAGCTGGGGCCTATGCACTGACAGACCCATGCTTGGCTTAATACCCTGCTGTCAGGTCTTAAGCTCTTTCTTCTTTGTGGAACAAAGTGACCTAGTTTGGTTTCTACTGCTTCGATTAAACACACCAACCAAAAGTAGCATAGAGAGGAGTTTATTTCATCTTTCAACTCCCAGATCATATTGAGGGAAGTCAAGTCAGGGACTCAAGGCAGGAAGCTGGTATGAGGGACTGAAGAAGACACGGACCACTGCTTTCTGACTTGCTCCTCATGGCTGGCTCACCTGACTTTCTTACACAATTCAGGTCGACCTGTTCAGGGGTGGTACCACTCCCAGTGGGCTGGACCCTCGGCATGAATCATCAATCAAGAAAATGCCCTACAGACTTGCTGGAATGAGACATCATGACCAAAAAGCAAGTTGAAGAAGAAAGGGTTTATTCGACTTACACTTTCAAGCCACTGTTCATCACTGAAGGAAGTCAGGATAGGAATTTAAATAGGGCAGGAACCTGGAAACAGGAGCTGATGCAGAGGCCATGGAGGAGAGCTGCTTACTGGCTTGCTTCCCTTGGCTTGCTGAACCTACCTTCTTAGAGAACCCAGGGCAAGCAGCCCAGACATGGCACCACCCACCAAGGGCTGGGCCCTCCTCTATTGATCACTAATTGATAAAATGCCTTACATCTGGATCTCATGGGGGCTTTTCCTCAGCTAAGGCTCCCTCCTCAATGATGACTCTAGCTTGTGTCAAGTCAACACCCCAAGCCAGCCAGTACCCTTGTCTACAGGTTCAACTGATGGAGTAATTTTCTCAACTGAAGTTCTCTCTTTCCACATGATCCCAGCTTTGAGTCAATTTGAAAAACAACAATAACAATAAAATAACCTAAAAAGCAAAAAAGCAAACCATCAACTAACGAGTCCACCAGGGATCCCGTGATTTTATTTCAAAACGGGATTAGATTTCGCTGCTGACCTAACTGAAGGTAGGTTTTAAAGTTGGGGGACTGATTTAAAAATATAAAAAATAAAAACTTCCTCATTTTTTATGGGGGATGTTATCAAAGTATACAATCTTTTTGGGTTTCATTTGCAGAGTGGATTTTCTAGACTTCTACGTGTTTTCTTTCTTCCTTCGTACCTCTTTTTTTTTTTTTTCTTCATCTGGTCAGGAAAGAATAGGGAAGCAATATGAAACTTGAGTCAGGCAGAGTCTCTGGCCTTCAACATTCCTCAGCTTCTCAACCCTTTGGCTTTGAAATATTATTTCAAATTCTGCCTCATTAATCAAAAGTGGAGGGTGGATTGTAACTAAGTTAGCCAGTCAAAGCTTGACACCAGCTTGAAGGTAGATACTTTGTTTCACTCCCGTGCCTGCTTCTTAGTGGCTCAGGACCTTTGGAAATGACAGCCACCTTTTCCCTTTCTGCATTTGCAAAAGAGTGGTGCCCACACCTGGTCTGAGCATGGGGACTAGGCACACATGAGAACACTCTGGAGTCAACCCTGGGACTTTGCAGCGTTTTCATGCAGGGTCCCAAGGCTCCAACCTGGAACAGAGTTCTGTCCCCACACTCAGTACCTAAGAACACAGAAGTAGGTACCCTACCTTTGTCAGATGGAGATCCCATTGTAAAGAGCTTGGGCTCATCCTTTATGAACAGCTGCTTTCTGGGCACTGTGTACCACTTCATAGTCACCAACGAAGAGCAAAGAAAGATTCTGGAATCTTTAGAGACCTCTTAATCTGCACCTGAACTTACACTTTTATCTTTTAAACCTTTAGCAGTTAACTTTGGGCACATGGTCCCAGAACAAGTTCAAATTCACACCAGCTACAGCCAGGAGGATTTGTGGAAGGCATCATGGGATCAATGGAAGAAGCTAGAATGTGAGGACCCTCTCTACCTCATCAATCATATCCCCCAAAACAGATACCAGGCATGGTTCCAGGTACCAAAACAGAATTGCAGGGGAAGGATATCTAAATTCTGATTCCAAGGATGCTGTCATAATTTTTTATGGAATATGAACATTCTACTTCCATTTGAAAGCCCTCTTTTACATATGACAGAAATAATGTTAAGTGGCCATAGTTGCCAAAGGTCTCTTATTATGGTCAAGGCTATTGTGTGAATTTTATTGATTCATAGCTTCAACTCAACTTTCCTCCCACCAATTTGTTAATGAAACTAAGCTATCATGGAATTAACTTGTCTTTTGGTAATGCAAAATTAAGTGTTTCTTAAATGATCAAATACATGAAGGTATTTAAAATTATATGTACATAAAATGTAAACAATTATCATTATCACTGTGGACATAAGTTTCAATGTTCAGGTTTAAGGGGAGAATTATCCCCTTAATCTAAATGTAAGAAGCAAAAATTACCAGAATTTCTTTTGCCATGTTTTTCTGAATAAATCTGAATGAAAGTTCTCCGAGGCACTGCTCATTCAGCAGAGAAACCTTTGGCTTGTATTTCAGATGAACAGCAAGTAGTCAGTGCCCAACATCTGGAATGTGACTTTGGGGTTCTCAGACTGGTGGCTGGAGGGTTTCTCAGACATGAATAAGCACCTAGAAGAGCAGATTCTTGATCAAATAATGCATTCATATTCAGGAAGGCGGTTCCCTGACTTCCTTGTGAAGACAGTGCAACTGATTGGAGAGCTGCCCTTTCTGCCAGCCTGGTCCCTTTGATTTTCTCCCAGGCCTGTGAGGTAGAAAATGTGTTGCCTGTCTGCATGCATTCTGGATGTGGCCAAGTCAGATCTTTGGGTGTTGGGGACAGCCAAAGTCAGGACACTGCTCACTGCTCAGTTCAGCTCCCAGCAGAGATGGCAGTTTCCCTCACAATACCTTCTCCAAGCAGCAGCATGTGAACAGTTCTGAGACTAGGTTGCACGAACGCTGGCTTGGGGCTGTAGCTCACTAGGAGTACAACCTGCCTGACGTGTGCAAGGCCTTGAATTTAATCCTAGGCATCAGGAAACGGGGAAGGGCGAGGGATAGCTTCATGTTGCCTGGCATTAAAATCCACACATCCTTGTGTTCTTGAAAACTTGTTCATCACATAAGGAGAGAAAAGAGTCAGACTTTTCTAGAAATTATTAATTTCATGTGTGGAATTGGTTTGGGAGGAATATTTTTACTGCCTTCGTCAGAATACAGAAATGTGGTATTATGAAGAATGTTAAACTCAGACACACAAAATGTTCCTCAAAGGAAAAAAAAATGAAAGGGAATTGAGAGCAGCACATGAGAATATAAGATACCTAAGACACAGTGTTCTAATCTCTTTTAGCTACACAAACACACATGTACACATTCAGAGATGCATACTTGGATATGCATACACATATTCAGATGCATACACACACTTACACACACACACACACATATATACACACACACATACTTAGAGACACACAGATAAGCTCATACACACTCAGAGACACACAGATACATATACACACTCAGGCATACACCCAGAAATTTATACAAACATACATACACACACACACTCACACACACACACACACACACACACACACACACATATATATATATACAGAGAAATATATTCACATACTCAAAGAGAAGCACACACAGTCAGCTATACACACACACTCATACACACATACACACACACACACACACACATATATATATATATATACACATAAACACATTCAGAGTCAGAGACACATACACAAACAGATAGGCACACACTCAGGGACATATACACAGATACACACACATATATACATATGTACACACACAGGCACGCACATTCAGACACAAACAGATTCACACATATTCATACACACACACACGCACACACACACACACACACTGAGACACACTCAGATCTACATACACACATTCAAAGGCATACGCAAGCTTAAGTAGACAAAGAGACTTACATACACACAGACACACATACATACACAAATTTTCAGAACAGAGACTGAGCACTGCATAGTACTGAACTCCTTTTGCCTCTAATTCCTGTCTCTGAAGGCCAGGGATGATGGCTATAGCCCCCAACCATGAGAAAGGTAGAAATATACAGGGACAAAGAAGAGTACCTGATGTCATCGTCATAGTGGAGACATGACCTGCTCATTACAGATGTTCAGAACATTACCTCTGCTGCACCCACACAACGCTTCAGACTCTTCTGCGTTACTTCCATAAACGAGTACCCTAGAAGCTGGATGTCTAATTATCACCCATCACTGGCCCTCACTCTCCCCTCCATCCAGTAAGTAGCCTAGAGCTGAATCTTTGCCCACTATCCATTTTCTCTTGTTCTAAGAGAAATGCTAAGATGGTAATTTACATAGAAAGGTTTACTGATTTCTCATCTGGAGGATGGGAAGTTTAAGAGTACGGGAGTGGCCAGGGCCTTTGCTGCTTCAGTGCATGAAGGGAATTGGAGGGAGGACAAATTGGTGTGCAGGAAAGACAATGCAGGGACATGTGGGAACAGAGGCTCATCCAGTCTCGTGAGGGCAGGAACTTAGTCTCGCTCATAGACCCAACCACTTCTCGAAGGTCCCACTGCCACCACAGGGGCACCTAAATTTCAACAATTGATTCTGAATAGAGACACACAAGGTGTGTGTTATGTCACACTGCATGTCTTTGGGTTTTCATTAATCTGGCTCTGTTTATTTAACCCAAAACATTCCAAAAAGAGACCAATATCACCTACATATAATACATGTTTTTATTTTATGGTGAGTGGCTGAATCCCTATGGTTAAAATCAGCAGATAAAACCAACTTCACATTGGCATGCTAACTTACATAGACATTAAGTAAAAGACCTTTTTTTTTTCTCTGAAATCCATTAGGTGACAAGATGAGCTCCCACAGACATAGAGAAATGACCATATTTCACATTTTTACGAATGTCTACTTTGTTTGGCTGCTGGCAGACGGCAGAATGCTTATCACTTGCTGATCAGATCTGTTCCCCTTCTCCTTCTAGCTTTCTTTCACATCGTCCATTCCTTCCATCTGTTTGCCTTTTAGGAAAGAGAGACTGTGCACACCCACCATGCCCCAATAACCATGTTATTAAAATGTCACTTGCCTGGTTGCTTTAATTTTTACTGTACTGGAAAGCAGAGTGCTGCCTGACACAAGATATTGGTTTCTACGACTCTCAGAAAAATGTCGGCATCCAGGTGGAAAACATATATCTTGGGAAGGTGTTTCTTGCCAACAAAACTGTCTCTTTGGAGCTTTCATCAAAGTGTTCAGAGTCTGCCCCAGATGAGAAGCAGAAGAAATATTTCCAGATGATCCCGTGATCATCTGGGCAAATCCTGAGCTATGTGGAGCAGACCCGCATGCCTTTTCTTTTTCCCTTTTCTATTCCCCAGGTCGAATGGAAGTTTGAGCCTATAAAGGCAACCAAGGTGAACTCACTCATTCACACAACAGGGTAGATGGCTCGCCACGGGGTGCCCTTGATGGTGCTCTGTCCACTCTAATTTTAAACATCCAAGCCATGGGAGTCCCCACCATCTTCCCTCGCAAGATTACCCTACAGTCTAATAGACCTCGGCATTAAGAAGCTTTTCAATTGGTAATTGGTAATCAACCTAAATTTCCCTTTTCTTAATTTCATGCCATTACTCCAAAGCCTATCTCCTTGTTCCACCTAGTCCCTCACCCTCATTAGTGTTTATCCTCCCCAAATACTAATAGATAGCTGGCAAAAACAGCTCTCTCAATCATCGTGTAGCTAGACAACAGATAGATTTTTTTTTAAAAAAAAATTAAGTCAGTTCTCACATACACACTGTTTTTTGAAAACCCTTCCTTAATATTAAAAGATTCAAGTATTTTTCTCAATACGCAAAACAAAAAAGAAGTCTATAAATGGTGAGCACAGCAGTTTGTAATGGGCTAGAGGGGAATCAATGCATCCTTAATGTGGGCAAGTGATAATGGTATAGTTAGAGTCACCTTCTGCTGCCCTTCAGACACGAACAAACCCTGGAACAGTTTGGGTAAGTTTTTGTCAAATATCGTCTATTTTATATTCATTCTTCTACTACACAGATATGTGTAGTACTATATTATATTAAATACCATATACACAATAGTTGTATTATACTACACAGTCTATGCAGTATTACTAAAACATGTCGTCTCACGGTTATACAAAACATTGCAAGGTGGTCTTTTCCTAGACATAAGCCTCAGTTTATGCTTTATCTATAACATGAATAGTTCTTTTAGAAGCTTAGACCATTTCATGAACTTAGTTTATTGGTAGAGTCAGAAATATCAGCAGTTTAGTTGAAAACCTTCACAAGGTTTTGTTTCAGAAATTAATATGTTCATTCAGCTGCCTTCAATAGTCCCAAGCTTTTTGTCTTTATGGCCATTTTCTTTTATGGCCTTCGTGTTGATCAATTTAGATTCTTTTAGTAGTGGATTGAGTCTGCCTGGATCCTTCAGTGATGTGACATTTGGTTCTTTTGTCTGTTGCCATGAGTTTTAAGTCAGTTTTCTTGACTTAAGAGTCATGAGTTTAAGTCAGGTTAGACCTCCATCTAATCTGATGCATGATTTATAAGACTAACCAAGTCAGAGGAGCAAGGCAGCCTTGGGCATCTTTGGGGAAGATATCCTATGAACTACATCCTGGAACATTTCATTCTATAACAATGGTTCTCAACCTTTCTAATGCTGTGACCCTTTAATACAATTCCTCAAAAAGTGGTGTCCCCCATCTATTACATTATTTCATTGCTACTTCATAACTGTAATTCTGCCACTGTTATGAATTGTAATGTAAATACCTGATATGTAGGAGTCTGATATGCAACCCCTGTCAATGTGCTGTAACACGGCAGCCTTTGGCTCCAAGGTAGTGGCATTCTGGTATTTATTTCATCTTCTAGAAATTTCTGATGGAAATCTTGAAAATTTGCAACCATTATCAGATTCAACAACTCTTCAGTCTTAGTGCATAAACAAAGACTAAGTGAGCATTCATTCTCCCTATCTTTATTTTCTTTCCTTAGGCTAAGTGGTAGAAGGTCTAGAATATTACAGCAATTTCTAGGAATTTCTTGTTCACATGTTTTTGGCATCGCAACACTCTTTTAAGTAGAAAACAAGTGAAATAAACTTTTGCCAATTTTAGCATAAGGGAGGGAATTGGCTGAGATTTGTACTGGCATTTCAATGAACATAACATGAGTTGACCAAACAGGTCTATGGAAGGAGAAGAAAGCTGGCCAGCTTCTACTTCCTGGACCAAATGTAAAATGCCTGCGTCTTCTGCAATGTCACTAAATACACTCTGTTCTAACAGTTCAAGCGAGCCAGCTTCTATGTTTATGCTATAAATTCTCAAGAGAGAGACATTGGCTCTATTTGGGCCCCATTGAGCCTGGTGCAAAAGTTAGGCGATGGATTTAGCGGGCAGACATTGGCAATAGAGTTGGGCCCACTTTTGTGTGCTAAGTATCCTTTTAGAGAAGGGGAACTTGTTGGGAGAAATCGGTACAACAGACACATCTAATTCTCTGGATTTAAAGTTATATTACAGGGAGCTATTAAGAAGTTTAACTTGTCTTATACTATCAATTTTTATTCAATGTGCCTTTTCCGTTTGTTTGTTTGTTTGTTTGTTTGTGTCAGAGATTGACATATACAGTCTCTAACTTTTTTTTTTGAGTCATTGAGCAAAGATATGGAAGTGAAAACCTGAGATCTTTCAGATGTAGCTGACCTTCAAAATCTCAGTAACAATAGTACTTGTGCAGAAGATGAAATATAATTGACTGTCTGTGTTTTGGTTGCAGCCCATCTCAGCTTCTTCCCAAGCTCTCAATCAGTCATGAGTGCAGATAGGAGAGAGAAATTAATTAAATGTCCAGTCAAGTTTTGATCTGTCATGCCTGATAATTTCAACCGTCTTTCTCAGTTGGTGTTCATCCTTCCATTTGGATAAAATGCCCATGCTCCCGTCTTCTTCCTACATTCTTTTCATTTGTTAGGATAATGTGTGTGGAGAAAGGTATGTGCAGCTATGAATCCTAGTGACTATGAGAACAAATGGGGATTCCTCTATTTACATAGTGTCCTTGTGCCATTTTCAAATCTTGTCACTCAATCTTTTTTTTTTTTAAAAAAAGGTTTAAAAGATAATTTTACTTTATATATGTGGGTGTTTTGCCCACATACACATCTGTGTATCACATTCATTCTTGGTGTCTGAGGAGGCTGGAAGAGGGCATTGGTCCCCTGGAACCGGAATTATGAAAAGACTGTGAGCCATCATGTGAGTGCTGGAGACAGAACCCAAGTCCTCTGGAAGAGGAGCCAGCGTATCTAGGTAAGCTTAATGGTCACTCATGAAATTACTCAAAATGAAGGCCATTGGTCAAAAGTGGTGTGTGTGGGGCGGGGGGGAGGCATTCCAAACCCTGTCCTTATTACACCAACTAGCACCTCCCTGGATCAGCTGCCTGGACAGACTCTGCCCCTGAGAAAGCCTGCCCTGCCATTGGCAGCGCCTCCCACCGAGATGCCAGGACAACGCCTACCAGCTGTTTAAGACCTGCTCCAAAGAGGCACTTGCTTTGCTGCTCTGTCTCCTGTTTTCCTGAGAGTCCCCTGGGGTGCTCTGCTTTTCATTGCCCTGTTTATTACAACTGGATTTTTTTTTTAATTCGGTTTGATTCGGCTTATTGCATCAGTGGCAGAGGAACCCAGCAACGGGGAATCAAACATCTAACAGTAAGAATCTGACCTTTTATTTGGTCTTGGGAAAACCAGGCTAGTAATCCTACACACCTAGTGCCCCCCGCCCCCCAGTCACCCAAACTGTGGGAAGTTTCTGAGGTCCCATAATTGTAAGAAAGTATCTGAATGCTTCTTCACAGACCAGATGGATTTAGAATGTTGCCTCTTATTATTAAATACTTCTACATATTGTAGTTCTTTTTCAGAATAAGATCATTATGGTGGTCATTGTAAATGATCCTTTTATTGAATATAATTACTTGTGTTAAGATAGTGTGGATTGCTTCATTCTAAAACCCAGTGATACTTTGAGGAATATAGCTAAAAAGTTTGATTTTTTTTCCAGTGTTACCTCATCAGAGCCCAGGACCTCAATTCTAGTTGTCATTGTTTTTAGTCTTTGACTTTTAGTGGCTTCACCTATGGAATACAAAATGAATTCTATGTAACTGTTATAGGTTTTTTTTTTTTTTTAAAAAAAAAATCAGTTTATCTTTAGTTTCCATGATGGGCTGTTTTCTTTGTCACTGGGCAGTAGTCACAACATATAAGTCAACTGAAATCTATTGTGGTTGTAATGCTGATTCCTCCAGAGAATGTTGTCATTCTCCTTCTGCCCCTAGGACTTTTCTTTGGCTACCCCTGGGCTCAGAATGCACAGGTTCCTATGATTTCTATGTCCTCTTAGGTAGTTTGAGAATACTCTGGCAAGCAGTTTCCTCTGGGAGCACACAGCTCTGTGGACAAGTCTAGGTGGTCTCTGGAGCTCACAGAGGAGGATCTGAGACTTTTAAAGCCCCTCACCATAAGCGTTGACCCTCCGGTGGTATGAAGGGAGGAGCTGGGGAGTGCCTGCCCCTTCTGGTCTCTCATTTAGATCGTCCTACATTGTTCATTCACTTGTTTCTCCACTGAACATTCTTGACTATCGCTATCTCCAAGACAGACAGGACGGTCGAGGGATTCTCTTAAATTCTCTGCGTTTGGCCAGAGTGTCTGTGAAACTCTTGTTAGCTGTCCTTCCCTTGCACTGAAAAAAAGCCCAGATAATGAGACATGCAAGGCTAGATGATACTCACCGTAAAACAAATAGGCAGCAAATTCACCTACCGCTAGGGACTCCACTACGGTTGGTGTCAACATTGCTTTCAGTGAGTGTGTTTTGTGCTTGTGGACACACAGAACTGCCATGTTTAGGGAGCATGCGAACTCAGGGGATGACATGCTTCAGGCATGGCGGATACCAAAGGGAGGACTTCATCATCCCCTCCCAGGAGAACACACTGCTTCTTTACTGAGTTCTCTCATGCCCTCAAAACTCAAGGTTGCCCAAATCATATTCTAATATTTTTTTTTCTTGCAGATGGAGTCCAAATGAGCACATAATTAATAATATTCTTTTGCTTAATACTGTTGGTGCATATTACATATTCAGTGAACCAGAGTTTAGAACTACACTAGATACAGTTATCAACTTTTATCCTCACTATAATCTTGTTGACTCTATATGAACAACTCAGACTCTATATTCATATGTATATTATTTTTAAAGATGTATACACTTATGTATAATCAATATATATATATATATAAAATAGAGTGTACTCAAAACTTTTGTTTCCATATCTTACATTTATATTTTTATATTTTAAATATTCATATTTAAATTCTGATTTTTTAGAGGGCATTCTTACTTAATAGTTGTTAATTTAAAGAAAATTTATATAGCACTTAATATATCTTACTTCTTCAAGCGTCCACTTGGTACCAAGAATCCCTTAAATTCTAATAAGTAGCCCTTAGAAACACATGAGTTGGACAAAAACCAGATTTGTATTACGTTGTCATTAGCATCTATGAAATAACCATGTTGCTCTTAGAGTCAGGCTACAGAAAAAAGACACTTGTTACAGATAGGTACCACCCATTTTTTGAACTAAACATTCAGGTCAGGCCTAGCAGTACCATGTTCTTCTTACATGGTGACACCTATGCCATGGGACATCTGTCTTCACAGTCACATTGCAGTCTCTCCAACATGCTCAGCATCTACTTTGTTCTTCAATTTGTTTCACACAGGGAACATAAGTAGGGAGCCTGGGAACACATGACTGTGTTGTTGGGGTGTCTCCTCCCCACCCTAGGCTCCTGGTAAGTGGAGGTAGAACTCAAACCTGGAGGGGCTACAGTGCGAACACCATGTGTTATGGTTTTGCAAGAGCAAAGAGCTTGCCCTTGAATGTCAGCAGCACGTCAGAAAGTGCCCTTGGGCAGAAGGCTGCAATATTTGGATTTCTAAAAGTTAATTTGTGACCCTGTATGAAGCTATGTGGTGGGATCTATTGTGCTCACTTTGGGGAAGGGAGCGAAGTCCCTGTGAGGCCATTTAGTATTTCTACCCATTCATCCTTCTCCTAGGTGGAATTACTTATGCAGAACTTCTGAGTCTGAATGAAGTGACTCCCCGCTCTCCTCTTAGGCAATTTATTTTTCATTTACTCTATATCCATCTTAACCAGTTTGCTATAATCTAATTTAGATTAATGATATGCCAATATGTAAACCAGAGAGAAACACATCTTTCCCTCAAGGCGCCTTATGAATTGGTCAAGGGCAGTGACAGCTCCAAGGAGACCTTCGGACCTGAAAACTGAGTTCCCTGGGCTGCCATCCCCCTGGCACTGTGCCATTGGGTCGCAGGCCTCTGAGAACATCACAGCAGGTTGTCCCTTGATCGCCAATCCATGCTTCCAAAGGTGGGACAGGTTTGAGAGGATCTTTGACAACAACGGCCTCTCCTGAGATGTCTCCAACTGAAGGTCATTGTTCAAAAGAGAGCCACATTGAGCAGCAACGCAGGAGAGCACCGCAATGCATTGGGGAGGGGGGGGTCGGGGAGGGGAGCATCCAAAATGGTAAACAACCCAGTCCCCTCGGAAGACAGTCTTTATTTTATATTCTCCCTTTCTCTAAGATGGGCGATTGCTTTTCTGCCAAGGCCACTCAGAAGGGCCATGAAAGCTAAAAAAGTCCTTCAGAGATGTTCAACGCATCTTCAAATTTACAATAAAATCCAGCATGACAATTTATTTTTTTTCCCAGGGAAATCTCTGGAGCGTCAGAGCAGCTCTTAAACAATTTCCCTTTCAGCCGGTATTTTAGTATTCAACACCCTGAGAAACATGGAGAGCCAACGTGGCGAGAAAAGCAAAATAAAACAAAATAGAGACAGAGGAGTAAAAAAAAACCAAACCCCCCAAAACAAAGCCTAATAACAACAAAGACAGTGGGGGGTGGGGAGGGGGGGCACAAACAGCCACAGGAGCAATTAAACATATGCCAAAGTCAACAATTTGTGCGGGTTAGCCATCGCTTCTGCCCTG
>NC_022028.1:27042586-27069340 GCF_000317375.1 Microtus ochrogaster | reverse complement strand
AGAGAGAGAGAGAGAGAGAGAGAGAGAGAGAGAGAGAGAGAGAGAGAGAGAGAGAGAGAGAGAAGCGGGAAGTGGGAGAGCCAGGAGCACAGGCGATCCTGAGCCTCCAGACACACCACCAGCCGTGCAAAGCGCCACATACCTTTCTGGCTTGCTGGTTCTGTCGACTGAGACAAAGCAGTCCCATTCGCAGCGGGAGGCCAAATCAAAATGAAATTTTATTTAGTCTGCACTGTCCCCAGATTGGGTTTCAGAATGACTGCTTTAGGAGATAGCATGGATGTGGCTGATGCATGCTTTGCATATGAAACTGCAGTAGGAAAAGAAATCTACATAATCAAAAAAATCTGTGCTCTGTGTGTGTGTGTGTGTGTGTGTGTGTGTGTGTGTGTGTGTGACAAAAAGCCTGGACTCCAGTGATTTCGCTGCTGTGCAGTCTCCAGGCAGGTCCTTTCAAGGTGAAATACACTTTCAGAGATCCTTAAGTGATATTATCGATACATATTAATAAATCTATATGCCTTTAGTTTATGAGAATATGTAGCTTCCTAGATACAATTGCGGCACCTTGAAATAATTGATTTCTGTATATTTGTGAGCGTATCAAAATTTGTATAAGAGAAAGAAATTGAATTTTCAAACATGTGCAGATTATTTTGAGGGGGGATGGAGGGCTTGTTCTGACAATTACTGTACCCTCTGAGCCTTGATAAAATAAATTAAAAGCTTAAGTTTTAGCAGCAGTGAAACGGGTACTAAGAGCCTCTTTGATTTTTCCCTGGGAAGACACTTAAATAATTCATATTCAGAGACTATTTGTAAATAAGGGGAGAAAGTCTTTTTTTAAAGAGCTTCGGATGTTAGCAATAATATTTTTAAGTGAAGTGAGAAGATCTGAGCTGGGCAGAGCACACCCATTGTGGAACCCGTGGGTATCTGTTCATTATGCACACGCACTTGCGGTGTGTATACAGACCGTTTCCAGGAACGGGAAAAGATACAAGAGGTCCTGTGAAATAGGAGGGCAGAATGGGACTTGTTATTAAATATGCATCATTATTAAAAATACTTATTAGGACTTTCATTTCTGTAGATCAGCTCCTGAAGGGTGAGAGCTGTCAATTCTTTTCTTGAAAGATAAAATGAAAATAAATTTGAAAGAAAGAAGATTTGTCTTACAAAATGGAAGTAAATAAAATATTGAAAATGCAAAACAGCCTTTCCCTCTGTACAGTGCTCTGAAACGCGTGGACAGTCACTGTTCTGTGTTTTAATAGTCCTGGCGACCTGAGGAGTATGTCATCTGCCCTCCAGCTCTGAGGGAGTCTCCAAGCTATGACCCACAGCTGCACAGAAACTTATCTCCACAGTGAGATCCAAATGCCTTAAACAATATGCTCTCCCCCCATCCTGGCAGCAGCCACTAGCAGAAGAAATGGGGAGACTCACACCCTTTAGTGAAACAGCCCAGATTCATCTCCCCTATTTGGGTTTGCATGTAATTTTCTTCGAAAAGCTTTCCCCTGTGCCAACGTAGATTGGCAACCAGTCAATAATAATGTTTACCAATGTAAAGGTCTCCTTCAATTGATCATTTTGCATTAGGTACCATGGCATCCTGTGTTTGGCTGAGCACACCACCAGCGCAATTAAAGCCTAAAATGCAGCGGGGAGCAAGTGGGATTTGTTCCCTTTATGCCCCTGAACTATTGCATGTAGGTCTCTCTATAACTAGGGCAGTACGTTGGCTTCCTTGAGGCTTGGGAACTAGACTGACCTTCTTTGGCTCGCCTTGCTGCTATAACCACTAAGATGTTCATTAAGCGAGAGTTTTGCCTGAGTATTGTTTTTACTGTCAGGGCACCCCGTTTCTGAGGAAGAGAAAGATGTGACTCCTTAGCAGATCTCCTCTCCCCCAAATTCAGTGCACCTGGCACTCACTGTCTACCTAATAAGCATCCGTGAATATGCAAATGTTCGGTATCTCAGTAACCTCATTAATTTATTCCTCAGGCAATCATTGAATGCGAACCAGTCCTGTGCCACTAGCCCTGGAACTGGTGCGATCGGGGCTCCTAGAAGCAGCTAAAGGCTCTGGCTGCATATTGAAATACTGTTTCATCTTTATTCTGTCCTTTGGCACTCCAATTCAAACAAAGAATCTTACCTTCCTCTACTAGCTGACAGCCAAAAGCAGAAGTGGAAAAAGAAAGAAAGAAAGAAAGAAAGAAAGAAAGAAAGAAAGAAAGAAAGAAAGAAAGAAAGAAAGAAAAGGGAGGGGAAGAATAAGAAGAAGAAAAAAGAAGCCTAGGGTTAATAATAAAGATCTTGCCTTTACCGCCAAATACTAACCAGAGGTGATTCATGGCTTGAACAGAACCTCCACTGCAAAACCAGCCTCCCGACAGCCCAAGTTGTCTCATTTTGTTATTTATTGGGAGCTGGGTGGGGGGTGGGTCTGAGGGCGACCTGCTTTCCATGCATTGAACAATCTTTCACTTTGCCCACATTAAAAGCCCTGAATAATGTTTATAAAATGTTAGGGAATCCCGGTAGGTTTCCTATTTAACAAGCCATGTATGACAAATCACAGTGTAATGTACTACGTTCTTAATCTTTAATTAGAATGTGAATATCTGCTAGAAACGCTGTTAACTTTGACACGTTAAATCTTCTGGTTAAAGTGTCTTACAGGAAGAGCAAAGATGAAACACTGTAACAATCTCCCCTTCTCTCCATTCACCCAGCCGGTTGGGGAAAGATGATAACATCTTGTAATACCTGCTCTGTGGTAATTAATCGCTGTGGTATTTAGGACCATTCAAGTAGACAAATATGACAGAGACAGGGACAATTAGAAACCTCGTTCAAGCTACATTAACTTTTCCAGCTATTACAGCCGAGCAGCTCAAGTTTGCTTGTAAAAGCTGCAGAGGGATTGCTATGCATTAGCCGTGCGATTATTAATGAAAGAAAAGGAGAATTGTGTTTATTGTAGTTTGAAAATTGCAAATAAATTTCAATTATCTGCTATGTCATTTTGTTAAACATGCACTCTGGAAATGCGTTTGTATTCTAAATCATGAGCTACTTAGAACAAACTAATACCAGAACCCCTCGAGGGAGGGGGCAGGAAGGCAATATTTTTGCGAAACTCGACTTTTTTTAAAAAGGGAAATTGGAGATGGGCGAAATGACTTGAATGGGTTATTCAGGTGGGAAGGTCTGTAGTGTCTTGGCGTGGATTTGGCCACTGTAGAGCAATAGAGTTTGAGTCAGGTGTCACTAGCAGACATCAGGGCAATCAGAACTGTGGTGCTAAAGGAAACCTAAGAAGTCCTCCCTCCTTCGGGAGCAGCCTCGAAACAATTATAAGAAATCAGTTATGTAAATAACGCACACTCCCTCTCCTCGTTCTAGTGGCAAAGCCAGTCTTGGGGAAAACAGGGAAATCTACCAGAGGTTTTCTATTCAGTGTAGAGGGGATGGGAAGTCAATGTTTCTGGTGGATGGCTCATACCTACTGACTTTCTTGAGGATGGCTGCCAGTCATGTCGAAAGACAAACTTGATATTGAAACACACACAGGCACACTCACACACAGGAAGCAGAAATAAGCACGCCTGTTTTTCTGTTGCCTTTCACAGAGCCGGCGGACTCATGCGGTAGCCACCCGCCCCTGGGTCCCCCACCAATACTATATCACACAGTCCCTTGCCAGGGGCTGGTGAGTTATCCCATGGCCCAACAAACGTCCCTTGTCTAAACTTTGAAGCCACCCTGCCACGTCTCCACCTTCGCTGAGCTCATGTGCCACATGTACCCAGTTTATTATTCGATATGACTGGCCATCAGGAACTGAACATAAAAAAATAATTCTGGTGTTCCCTGGAGCTGGGAATCTGATCCAATTGTCTTCTGTAAATCAAAGAAAGACCAGCTTAGCATGGCACAAATCTGCATCCCCACCCCAGAATCTGTTGTCACACACACGCACACACACACAAAAAAACCCGCTCAGTGCCCAGGAACAATCTCTCCTCTCAGCCGCGCAGCGATGATGTCAGCTTTCTGATTACAAACTGCTTATTTATGCTTCAACAGCTGCCAAGAGCAGCGAATAAGTGGCTAAAAGAGTGTCTAGACCAGGCTTTCAGGCCGCTATTGTCTGGAGGTTGTTACCTGGTTGACAGCGATGGGTCCAGCTGCCTGGTGTGAAAGGCAGCAGAGATGGCGAGACTGTGATTGACAGCTGGGCCCTCTGGGTCAGCCCAATGGCCCCGTGTCTTTTTATTCCTGGCTCCAAAGGGAAAGCCAGAGTCCTGCCTAGAGGTTGGAGGTGAAAAGAAATGTTGGAGGGTAATGAAAAATCTTTTGGCCAAATTTGTGATCATGAACACTTACCCTGGGGAATCAAAGCCGGTCCAAGCAGTCATGGGGTAAACCCGGAATGGGCACCTGGAGCCCAGGGAGGGCTTCATGGCTGACATGTCCCCAGGCCTTGTCGTGATGGGGGAGGGTAACTAGGCGCACACAAGCTCACTTTCTTGCCTTTTTTTTTTTTTTTTTTTTGTTGTTGTTGTTGTTTTTGCTTTAGACTTTTTCTTTTCCCCGTCATTTGTTCTCGGGTGAGGGATAGAGCACCCCTAATCTCCTCTCCAGTTACCTTTTAAACTCTCCATCCGGGTAGTCAGATGAGAGTTCAAAAGCCCTCTTTTTCAGTGTGCTTGGTAAAAGGTTGACAGAATACGGAAACAGCCCAACGTTTGGGGGAAACCAAGAAGCTTTGCGAGCTGATGTAAATGCTTAATTAGAATTCCCGACCTTTGGATATTTTTTCCCCCGGTTTATTTCCAGTCGTAACCTCCATCGAAGATTCTAAGCGCAGCTTTACATGTTCCAAAAGGCTACCTTGTACCCTGCATGTCCCTATCCACAGTCTTCGATTGACACCAATCATCATGGCCTCGATCTTGCTCCTCTCCTCGCCCCCATTTTCATGGTTTGGGGTTCCTGGGACAGGAAGCAGGCTGGTTCACGTGATCACAGATGGGTGTGCCCTTGAATACAGAAGTCAGCATGAAGTGGCGAGTTCTGGGCCTCCTCTTGGCCAGCCCTTGTTCCATTACTTACTCCTTGTGAGGAGCTGCAATATTGATTTTTTTTTTATTGTTCCGAGAGGAACAATTAAAAAGTCTAGCGGCCAGCGAGGCAGCAAGCCACGGTCATGTTTTCTCATTCTTCTTTTTATTTGCTGAAGTATTAAAAACGTGGCTTCCTGATATGGATCATGGGATGCAAACAGGGTAAATACTATTGTTCTCTATTCTTAAAAAAAAAATGGCTGCACTTTTAAAAAAAAATAACAATACCAAAGATGGAGGAATGAGTCTTCCTCTGTGTGAAAAATACCATCGACTTGAAATTATGGCACACATCCTGAGCCAGCAGACTTGAATGAGATGCAGGGAACACCTGAGGAATCAAAGCTTAATTTGTGTATACAGTTGGCTCTCTCTGTAATATCTGATTCCGACTCCGTAACGAAAATGAAATCATGTTAAATTAACTGTAAAAAATAAGTTGATTTAATTAAGCCCAGAAAGACTTAATAGATATAATAAAATGTTAAAAAGTCAAATGATGTGGTTACATTTCAGTTAACACTGCTCAACAAATGTACTAAATTTATTCCTTTCAATAATGATGTGTTTTGAACGTTTAATTAGATAAATAATGTCTAATCACTTGAGCAGATCTGAACTGGAAGGGTTTCTTGTCATCAAAGGTGATTCATGCTTCATGTGCCTTCCTTCTGAGGGAAAGCACAGCCCATGAACTTCGCCTCTTCTCAACGAGATGGGCAGGAAGTAAGGTAAAGGCTCCCTTTCACGGCTCATTAAAATGCGGGGTTTACTAAACAAACCTCTATTTACAATAACTGGAGCGTTATTCGGAATAGACTTCTACTTGTTTGCCTTTTTCAAGCATCGCGGACTCTAAGTAGCTGATAAGAAAAGGTATTCAATGTGAGATCTCCTATAATTCATCATAATACCGTTTCCTTTAATAACTACTTTGCTCAAGTGATTGGCATGATTACAAGAAAATTACTTCAAATTATTCATCTCTTATCTTTCCTGTAAGATGTCCTAAGTTGGATGATAGTTAGCATAATGGGGCCCTATTAATTGCTAATGTGGAAAGTCCTTCAAATTTGGGTAGAGTTTGTAGCCCAAATAAAGCAAATACTAAATACTGTCGGATTCAAAGCTCCACCAGGCGCTGCTTAAGATGGTGCCACCCACTGTCTACTAGATGGAATGTCAAGGACATTTAATTCTTCATTTGGAATTTGCTAAGATGAACCTAGCCCGTACAGGAAAAGCAGACATGCAAAGAGCATTTATGTGTATACACACACACGTGAGTGCACACACACACACATACATGCACACAGACAAATGCACATACGCACATACATTTAAGAGCACACACTTAATACCCCAAAAGTACTGATGCCTTTTGAAATGTAGAAATGATTAACATAAAATTATCACTTCAAGCTCAGGGTGTTAATTCATCCATACCATTCTGGAAAGAAAGAATTCTTGGTAGACAATCTTTCCGTTACTAATACTGCCTTCAGCAATATATTTGGTGACATGTATGTATGCAACTATTTCCTTTCAAGCCATTATAGTGCATAAAATTATGTTAAACCTTGGCAGTTTTGAATTTGTATATAGTTCACTGCTCTAAAAACATGTGCTATGTCTTCTCTTAAATTGGGGGAGAAGTACATAGCAAACCCCCAATAACACATTATAATTTTCTTTTGCATGATTCTGTGCATTTGTTCCAATTTGGTTACATTCATTTCTATACAAAAAGTATTTGTCTTTTCATGCTGCTTAATCTTTATTTCTAAAGGTATATATAAATATTTATAATACATATAAATATATATTTATATATA
The DNA here is from genome assembly GCF_000317375.1 of Microtus ochrogaster. Lineage (NCBI taxonomy): Eukaryota > Metazoa > Chordata > Mammalia > Rodentia > Cricetidae > Microtus > Microtus ochrogaster. The sequence goes on along the minus strand of NC_022028.1, from coordinate 27,062,361 downwards.
ATTATAATATATATATATATATATATATAATTTAGGTTATTGTTGTGAACCAACACTGAGAATGTAAAATCACATATATTGAGTCATAACAATGTTAGCACTGGAAAGGGAAGTCCCTTTGTGGGTGAATAGTAACGTTCAGTGAGAGCGATTAAAAAAATCCTTGAAGCTTTGTATCTTTTCTCTCCGTGTGTAAACATTCTAAGCTGTTTTCAGTTGGATTTGTACCAGATATACAAACATACCTCCATGCATGTAAAGTTCAGCATAAAAATAGAAAAATGCCACGTGACCCATATACTCAAAAATCTTGAAAGCAACGGTACTGGAGAGCCGCTTCTCTGCTGGTAAGAGCCTCCCTGCACACTCTCCATGCCTGGCTCGTTAGAAGACTGTCCATCTAGCTAACTTCCAGTCGTGCACACAACCTGCCTATGGAGTGCTTTCCATGCAGAGCCTGCAAACCTTCCTTTATGCTGGGGACTCTTGTTTTTCTGCTCACCTGGCTAAGCCTGTAGTTTTAGGATCTGTCTTTCTCCCAACCATTAACTTATCTCTGTGTGTATCAGCCTTCTGTCTGTCCCTCGGATTTGAATTGTTAACGTCACTTCTTTTGACCTCTTTAGGTGATAAAATGTTGCTCATGTTTCTGTTGGCACGGGTGCTGTGGGACAATAGCCTTTTATCCTGTCATTTTGTTATTTTTAATAACATGCTGATTGCCCAGTAGCCAGGCAGGAAATAGAGGCAGGGCAACAAGAATCCTGGGAAGAGAGAAGCACAGTCTGTAGCGATGACCCAGCCTCAGAAGAAGCAAGATGTGACTGCCTAGCTGAAAAAGGTACCAAGCCACCTGGCTAACATAGACAAGAAATATGGGCTAATATAAGTTATAAGAATTAGTTAATAAGAAGAGCCTGAGATACCGGGCCAATCAGTTTATGATTAATGTAGGCTTCCGTGTGATTTCTTTGGGACTGGATGGCTCATGGCTGTGGAACCAGGCAGAACAGAAACCTTGGTCAACAGCAAGGGACAACCTAGAATTTAAAATATAACCCAGCTATCACTTCCCACTCCAATGCATAGTGCATCTACATAGCAAACTCACTCCCTGGAATTGTTGTGTTCGGACCTCTGGTATTTAGGAAATTTATTCCTGGGACTCATCGATGAGTCTGGATTACTTCTATTTTAAAATATGTGACTGAAGTTAAAGTGTACAAACTTTCGAAAGGAAACTACTTGGGTCTCAAGATAGTTTCACTAAGTATTGGGGACAATGACTAGGAAATGTATAGAAAAGGGAGAAATCACTTAATCTTGCACTTTGTACAAAGCATCAGACAATGTAACTTTAAGATTATTGAAAAGTGAGCTTTTCTTTCTTTTTCCTTTTCCTTTTCTTTTCCCTTCTTTTTCTTTTCTCTTTAACTTCTTTTTGAGCCTATTCTGAAGGATCTTATCTAGTGAAACTTGGAATTTTGTGCTTACTTGCAAGCAGTTGAAACCTTCTATTTAAAATTCAGGAAAGTGATCTTGTTTGGGTGGCTTTCTCATGTGCGAGTTGCATAGTCTGGAACTTGGCCCTTCTCCGGAATAAATTAAACTCCGAAGGCCACGCGAGCCTTGCTTAGTCATGAGTGTCCCTGGAAAAGTGCTTAGTCACTCTCTATGTCCGTTACCTCTTTCGCAAACGATGTTTCTGATCCAAACTATTTTTAAAACTTCCACTTACATGCTTCGGAGAAGAGACAGAGCACGTTACCAAATCTAACTGCTTTAGAATGCAGGGGCCTGAAGGAAAACCGAGTGGAAGGAAAGATGGGGACTTTGTTCTTTGAAGGTCACTTTCAATTATTTCCTTGGAAATTTTTGTCCATGTTTTTTATTAATTAAAATGCTCACAGATATAATATGAGATGGGTTAAGGTCAAAGTAGTGGCTGAGACCGAGGCTCTGAGAGCTCCACTCGGAGGTGGGGTTGGAGTCGCCCTCTGAGGAGTCGCTTCACTCTGGAATCACGTCCTTCACCGGTGACTTCTGCTTCTGGAAGGGTCACGGGGATTTTAAATGGAAAGCAAGATATACATTAACAAAGAGATGTGAAACTGTAGAATCATTTTGATTCTTTTTAAAGAGCAAAATTCTTTTTGATTCCATTGACCAATAGTAATTAGACACACCCTGCAATAGACACGCCCTGCAATAAACACGCCCTGCAATAAACATGCCCTGCATTAGACACGCCCTGCATCTGTGGCACTGACCCATCTAGAATGATTGATTTAATATTTGAAGGGATAAGTGTTTGTAATGTGAAAAGTCCCCCCTTTCTCCTTATGTCTGCAATTGGATGGCATCATCTTATCATAGAGTTATTTAATGTGTAAGTTTTATTGTTACATAAATATAAAACATGGTTTTAGATATAAAGAAGAACAAAATTTGGGGGGGGGCAGAAGAATAGATCAATGGGTATAGGCTCTTGTCCCCAGGTAAAGGAAGCCCCCAAATCCAAATTCAGTTCCTGGAGAGAGAGCTGACTGCCCAAAGGTGTCCACTGACCACTACACATGTACTGTGATGCATGCCCATGCATGTGCATCAAGCATACCCAAAATAATAAACAATTTAAGTATGAATTTAGATGCCTTGTTAGTGCAGTATCATGTCTGTCTCATCATAAAAAGAGTGAATATTATTCTTCTTATTTCACTAAAAACATGCAGAAATTATGTTTAGAAAGGCATGTATAACTTCTGGACGTTGGGGGAAAGAGAGAGGCACATGTGCTCTGCCTTGCCTGGGGAAAGCAGAGGACAAGCAGTGTTGTGGGCGATTAGTCTTTGCATTATACCTATTTTGGTCCTCATTTGCTACTACAGATGGCAGGTCTGTGAGCATCAAGGGATTCTCCTGTATCTACTTCCCATCTCCCTGTAGGAGACCAAGTTGACCAGGGGGCCGAGGATCTGAATTCAGGCCCTCAAGGTTTCATGTCAAGCCCTTTACCCACTGAGCCATCTTCCAAGTTGTTCTGAAATAATCTTTGGAAGGTCTCTGGCATGAAGAACAAAGGACAATGTTGATTCTACACCCGAACATCTCCAACCACCTCAGCTGGGATATCTTCAACATGGTTGCTTTCTAATGTCTGTCAAGCTACTGTTATCTGCCTGTGGGGAGAGGAGCATCCAGTGAAGAAGCATTTAACCCTTAAAAAAAACCAGAATTCATGAACATATCCTCATCAACAGCTTATAGCATCATTCTCTCTTGCCAAGCATACCATTAATATTGCTAAGAACATGAGTAGAAGACAAAGAGAAAGCATGGAATTATAAACAGCAGACAGAGCTATGAAATAGCATGATTTCCCGTGGTAGTTTTATTTCTTCAACCATGATAATAAACTTCTTTCTACTTGAAGAAGTCATATTGAAAACAATTACTTTTGCACACGTGCACACACGCATGCATGCATGCACACACACATACACACAGACAAATGAAAACTTTTCCAGTAGTAGGATACACATACATAATATAAATTAAAATAGAGTTTCAATATAATGGGGTTAATTAGACACTTTATGAGGTACCCTTATAAGACCTTACTAGACCTCGCTAGACATCCTTACTAGATACTTACTAACTAGACCCTTACTAAACACCAGAGATCTAGCAAATTAAAAGGCAAGTGCCAGGAATGAATACTTCTTTCAGAATTGGCCATTGAGGGTCCATAGATTCCCAAACAGTACAGTCTATTGTCGGTGCACCTGGTTACCCTCCAGAACTCGACAAGACCTTATTGTTGAAGATACTGCATTCTCGAGTCATAGAACATGAAGAAATCAAGTTGAAACTAACCTAGATCCTCATCCCTATTGGCTTGCTTTTATAGTGCTGAAGAAAATTCATCATCAATCTTACCCAGTTGTGAGCCTACAAGTGACAGTAATGAGTGGTCACAGGAGTGCCGATATCTCGGTGGAGACCTCCAATTGCCGCACATCGCGCCCCCATATTTGCGCTCTGTGCGCTATTACCCAGTTCGTGAGCTTCGGGCAAGGGTGCTGGAGGTTAAAATACACAAACACACACACAGACAGAGAAACAGCGACACGGGTCATCCTTGAATTTCCCAAGAATGCCCCTTTATTGTGTTCAGGGGCAGATTATATAGAGATAGCCATGCCCCAGCCAAACCCGCCAGAAACCACTCTCCTGCCATCAGGAACTCCTGAAGGTCTCAGAGTAGCTGTAGGCACTCAGATCAGGGGGAAACAAGTTGTTTACAAGAAATTCAGAATCTGGGGTCTCACTGCTCCCAACACAAGAGGAAGTCTCCTGGCAGACATACAGAAGGTGTGAGTACCAGTTTTCAGTTATGTTCAGAGAGACTGGCCTAAGAATGCCATCTGCAAGTGGCCCCTGGCTGCAAATGATCATTTTGACTAAGAAAATCATACCCAGCATCTTGTGCTCTGTCAAAGACCAAAGGATCAAAGAACAGAAATCCACACAAGAGTGTAAAAGGCATCAAGGAGTTAACATTCAGGTTACAAAGACTAGGTGGTGGCTGGAGAGACATGGGTGGTCTCAGAGCACTGTTTATCTTTCCCCATGGAGGCTCTGAAGGGACTATTTGGTGGAAGATCTGCCTCTAAGGTGCTGTAGGACTCTGACCTAGAACATTACACTGGTGGTTGAACTGGGTGTTTCTTCCACGTAGATAGAACCTCACCCATTGATGTTGTTTGTTGCTGCTGACTCCTCTCCTACTCTGTTGCAAGTGGGGCAGTTGTGTGGAGACTGTGGGCTATGTGAGCCCACATAATTGGCAACCTACAGGTACAGTGGGATGCTTCAAGCCTCTACATCCCCCCGTGGCATTAAACTCTGCTCCCCTACCCACTTGTATCTCTCTAGGTGGATCTCTAGATCCACCTGGTCCTTACAGAACCTTCTTCCATTTTTCTTTCTAAAAATTTATATAGGAAGCTGGGAAGAGAAGCAGATGCTTGGAAAACCAAAGGATTTTGACACTAAACATAAGAACCAGGAAGGCAGTTGGGAGAGGCCCCTGGAGGATGCTGGTTGTAGGTAGTGAAAAGACCACAGATATGAGAAAGCCCTGATTCCTCAGATGCTACCCCGGGTGGAATCTCGTGGATCTAGCTAAGTGCAGTATGTTGTCAGATACTCAGAGCTGCTTTTGGGCCATGGTAATATGGCTCAGGATTGAAGAAGCCTGAGGTTTTGAAGCAGAGATTCTGCTTTTGCAGGTAACACTAAATCTTAATGGTCTCAGAGATTGGAGAACTGGGTGGAAAAGACACCATCAATAGTACACTGTAAGGTAACGCGAAATACAGTAGATGAAGAAGATACTATGCAATTCTATGAAGGTCACATGTCCATATCTTCTTGGTAGTTTGATTGGTTAAAGATCTTGTCCCTTTTGTACAAATCATGTGCATTAAGTGATACATCAGGTTTTTGGATTCTTAAAACCTACTCTTTATCCAGGAAGTGGGATGCAAGCCTGTAATCCTAGCACTTTGGAGGCACAAGTAGGCAGATTTCTATGTGTTTGAGGCCAACCTGGTTTACAAAGTGAATTCCAGGAGAGCCAGAGCAGTTACACAGAGAAACCCTGTCTTGAAAAACAAAACAAATAAGAATAACTATATAATTCTCTTTCTCTCTCTCTCTGTCTCTCTGTCTCTCTCTGTCTCTTTCTCTGTCTCTGTCTGTCTGTCTGTCTGTCTCTCTCTATATATATGTATATATATACATACATACACACACACACACATATATATATATTAGCTGTCAATTTGGCCATATCATGTCATTGAAAGGGTATGGCACATATAAAAATTATTTATAAGCATTTCAATTTAATTATTTGATAAAGTTATAAAATGCTTTGAGTTCATTTTTTATCAAAATGTCCCATTATTTTTGAAGATCAATACCCACTGTCTTGAAAAATAGCCATTAACAGTAAAACAAGTGGACTAAAGAGACATGGAAGTACACCATAGACTTACAAAATATTTTAGAATGAAATGCTTTTCTTCCTGTTTAAATTCAGATTTTTACACATACTAAAAATGCCCTTTGTCCTCTCTGTGTGTGTGTGTGTGTGTGTGTATCTGTGTGTCTGTTTGTATATATCTGCGCATGTTCACATGAGTACAGGTACCCTAAGTCGTGAGAAACATTGGACCCTCTGGAGTTGGAGTTACAGGTGTTTCTGAGCCACCTGCCACAGGTCATGGGAACAGAACCTAGGTCCTCTCAAAGACCAGTATGTGCTCTTTAATAGCTGTACCATCTTTAAACTCCATTTCCAGTCAGTTCCTCATGATTTAAAAACCAGTAAACTTGCTTTGCTCAGCTCCCTTCCTCCCCACACTTGCATGGAAGGTTTCCTCTGCTCTGTGTAGATGCAGACTGAAAATGTTCTACATGGTTCATGCTATACTCTTCTAGGTCTTGGGCAGTGTCTCTTGATATGACCACCTATTTTCCCCCAGGCCTCTGTGCTGCCCACGTTTCAGTGTATGGTAAAGGGTTCTGCAAAAGCCTGTCGCTGAGCAGAAGTAGGAGTTGAAATTCTCCCCTATTCTGCTCTAAGGCTCGCTAGACTCTGGGAGACCCAAGAGGGAAGTCCTTCCTGGTGCTTTGCTAGTTCATAGGAGCCTCCATGTGGGCTCCTACTGCTTTGCATCCATGAGTTTCCGACTTCAGCCAGTATCTACGGAGGAATGGAAAGTTGCAGTCTGTAGAGCTGAAAATCGTAGCTTGTTTCACAGGTAACACGCTGTGCTGTTTTGTAAGAGTGCAGTATGAGTGATTTGGCCCAGGTGTGTCCTGTTATACTATATAAGACTCCTTTATGTAGGCCATGGTCAAAAAAGCCATCAGCTCAGTTTTGCCAGTCATTAGCACATTGTTGATAATGAGCAGCAAGAACAATATATTGACACTGTATGTTCTAGCATATCTCATGGTATCTGTGTGTTGATGCTTGGTGTCCTTGGTGCCTTAAGGAGTTGACTGAGATTATTACCTTTACTTGACAACAGCGTGTGGAAACCAAGTCACGTGAGTGCAGTGATTTGATGGAAAGTCCTCTTCCCAGCTCTAGCAAGTCTCTAAGAAAGGTGATTGCAACCGTCCACTGTGTTGGGTTTGTAAGCAGTCACAGATGGCTGTGGAAACTTTACAGGGAAGTATCTACTTAGTTGACCTCTGTTTAGATGATTAGGTGTTCCCTCCCTAAGGGGATGCAACCAGCTCTTCAGGTGTATCAGAGTCAGGGAAGATGCTGGGTTTGCCCGTTCACACCCAGAAATGGGAACTGATAGCGGCCACGAACCAGAGAAGGGAATAGGCAAGAGGTGGTTTGGAAGAGGACATTTCTGCCTAAAACTAACTGGAGTAGGCCAGAATGGAAAGTGCTTCTGAATTTACAGGCTTGGAAGGCTTGGCCTCTTTGAACTCTGTGGACCTGATGCTTCTGTGGAAGTTTTATAAGTAATTCTGCAGCTCCCTTGAAAAGGATGGAAGGGTCTAGAACACAAGGGATGATGGGATATGATTGTTACAAGCTAGCTGTTGTCTATATGTAACAGAATTACGGTTGGGTCATATATGCTTAGGCGTGTTCCTTAAGATGAGATAACATACTGTACATGTTTAACGCAGGAGGAAACTGAGGCCCTCAAGGACAAAGGTTCAAGGTCAAACATCTGTGAGAAGTCACTGCTACTTCAGTACACCTGCATTTCTCTTTCCTAGCACAATGCCCCCAGTATTAGAAGAAACTAAACATCAATAGCTTTTCTCAAAGCCTAACATTGTTGGAAAGACAATCTGTGACACAGTGGGCAACGTTTCAAACTAAGTCAGAACAAGGATGCTGGTCAGCACTGTTAGCGGCCCCATAGTCCCCCTTCCTGGGACACCCCAAGGTGGCCAGTTCCAGTCCGCTCAGTGAACTGTGCACCTGCAGAGCCTAGAGAGGACCTAAAGAAAGAACAGATGGTGCAGCATACATCCAGGGGCAAAGAGGGTAGCCATGAAACTCTTCAAATCCTGGACACACAAACCACAACTCAAACCATAGAATTTAGGGGAAAAAATGCCCCTTATCAAAGATAACTGTACCCAAAGAGTCCAGTGATGGTAGAACATTTAGATTGGCGGTGCTGGTTCCTCTGTGTGTTTACTCTAGGTTAGAACTTATTTTATTTTATTCTCACCATGTTCTTTTCTTTATTTATTTGATTTTTTTTTAAAAAAAATACCAATCCAAATTCCCACTCCCTCTTCTCCTCCCATTCCCTCCTCACACTCTCCCACCCCACCCCTCCAATCCTAACAGAGGGTAAGGCACTTTGCTTTGTCGAAGGTCCAAGGCCCTCCCTACTACATCTAGGCTGAGCAAAGTATACATTCAAAGAGAATAGAATCCCCAAAGCTAGTACGTGCAGTAGGGATAAATCCCAGTGCTACTGCCCCAGCCATATCAACTGTCAACCACATTCAGAGGACTAGTTTGGTTCTATGCATGTAGAACTTAATTTATAAATCAGGCAAAACATAAAAGATGCCTGGCTCAGACCTTCCCCCACACCTGTGAGAACTATGGCAGTATAAAACTGAACTATTGGGACAATATAATATATTGTAATAAAGCTGCCAGCATCACTACGCTCAGACATTGGCACCATCAATAAATGAAATCAACATTATAAGCACTGTGATAGTATACTAGTTGATCTGGTAATCAGCACGGATACTAAGTGACTCATGGATAGGTAGCATATACCATGTGGCTACAGTGGAAAAAAGAAGGATTGTCATTCCTGGTGGGATGAACGGAAGTGGCAGGATTTTATTATGCTACTCAGAAGGGTGTGCAATACAAAATTTGTGAATTCTTTATTTCTAATATTTTTTACTTAATATTTGTGGATTGCCATTGACTTTGAATAAGTAAATATATAGGAAGCAAGACCATATGTGTGTATATTTAATATGGAGACCATATGTATATATATGTATACACACACGTATTATTCTTGAAAGTAAATTTAAAGTTAAAAACAAAATTTAAGACAGGATTGTATTTCAATTTGCCAAAAGTAAAGTTGTAAAATTTATCAAAAGGATTTTAGAAGAACACTTACCAAGATCTAACTTGTTATTTTATAATATGTTACAAACATTTATAAAACATCACATCAAATTTTTTGGTGATAATTAAGACATTCTGTTACCTGGTAACAGATCTACTTTCAGATGAGGGGAAATTTTCTCTGTCATTCAAATGGTTATTTATTTTCATTCTTAAAAATCTTTTATTTTCCTGACCTCACAAATAACAAGCATCACTTGGCTAGATGAAGGTGGTCACTCAAACCCATTGACTTGTGAAAATGGTCTCCCACCCACCCTCCTGTCCTTGTTCACTGAGGATAATTAACTTTGTCCAAAGGAAGAGAAAGAGAAATAAGTCAAGAAAAGTGAAAAAAGACTCAGTAGCCATGGAATGTCTGTTTACTTCTGAGGGGTTGAGGTTTCTGGTCTTCTCTGAGTGGCATGAACATGGTCTGAGCTGTCAGCCCTCGGGGTGCTCACGATCAGATGTCCAGAGAATGCTGCACTGGAACTCAGGTTGCTTTGAATACAGCATTGCCACATCCTGGGAATACTGGACACCAGAGACCAACAAGTAATTTCAAAAATTAATGGATGATTTATTTTAGTTGTATGTGTGTGCCTGAGTGTGTGTGTGTTTGAGAGAGAGAGAGAGAGAGAGAGAGAGAGAGAGAGAGAGAGAGAGAGAGAGAGAGGGAGTTTTTTCTTTTATGCTTCACATAGTGATCCCTCTCTGCTCTCCCAGCCCCCACCTATTGGTAAGATAAAAGTCTGTGGCCCACACAGCCTTCATGGCGGGAGAGCTGGCGGAGGATGTAGAAGGCAGCCTGGAGCCTTCACCACGGATGATAAGCCTGCGTGAATTTTACGAGTCTCAGTATCAAGGTTGCCCTCGCCCAAGGGATTTACGAAGAAGGGGGAAAAAGAAGAGAAGGCGGATGTATGAATAACCGGCATTGTAAATCTTCACCGTGGCAACCCAGAGCTAGGGAAAGTCTGTGATGGGTTCACGACTTGAGAAGAAAGCGACGCAGCGGAGTGGGAATGGATTTTCTTCAGATTCTTAATGCACTGCTTAGAGCCGCTTAGGATGAGGGGGGGGGGTGCACAACAGTGTGTGCCTGGAGAAGTGTGTGTGTGTGTATGTGGAGTGTGTGTGCATGTGTGTGAAAAGGAGGGTGGGTGTGTAAGAGGAGGGACTCTGGGAAATTGTTAGAGGGAATTACTGGTGTTATACAGCTTGCCAGCCATAGGGGCAAAAAGAAGGCCATTTAGCCTCTGAATATAAATGACTGGATTTTGCTTGGGGTAGAAAAAAAAGAGAGAGAGAGAGAGAGATGTGGGGGAGGGGCGTGGGATTATGCAAGCCAGTAACAATGAGCACGGTGGACCTTGGGCTCCACAGTACAAGGTCACTGCGAAAGTCAGTGTGCTAGCTGGTAGAGGTGGCAGATAGAAGAAAATGACTTGCAGTAGATTGCTTCCTGCTTTGCAAAACATAGCAGTTACTGAAAATAAGACGCATTTGAGTGGTCTGTGTGAATACCTGATTTCCTTCTCTCTCTCTCCTGTTCACACACACACGCACACACACACACGCACGCACGCACATGCAGGGCCTGCTGATGTATGAAAGCGAAGCCTTGGCTCTAATTGTGCAATTATAAAACGGAAATGATGCGGGTTTGGTAACACAGGGAAAGAAGGCAGCTCAATAACATTGTTTAATAACAAGCAAATAAAGCTCAGAGGGGAAAGAGGTGACTCTTTCTGCTTTAGACTCATTAAGGAGCCTGAAACATATTGTAAAAGAGTGATATTTAATTATGGGCTGGACTGATAACAGAGAGCAGGGCCTCACTGGGAGACAGAGACCCCACGCTCCTAGGAGCTCACAGCTCCAAACATCAATTACCATGATTATCTACCCAGCACTTGCAAAATGCACCGGCTCCATGTTCCATCAGCGACCCGTAAACAGGCATTGCCTAGGCAAATTTATGGGCACAGGCAGCCAGGGCCAGGTGGGAAAGCCAGCCTCCCATTGGCACTCCCCAGCAAAGGAGGGAAGAAGCCTAGCAAGGAAAAATCCGCCTTGCGCTCTGTGGAAAGAACAATTTATTACTGAGTATTTGCAGGAGACAGCACTTGCTGCCTGCTGCTAATTTTTCTCTCTCTCTTCTTTTGCTTCTGATGCCTGTCTGAGTAAGGTATGGAAGTGTATTTACCAACCCCCCGCTTACAGGGGGTCGCTTGGCACAGTCTCCAGAAACCTTGGAGTCCTCTGGAGGCCCCGAGTTCTGGAGCAAGGAGGGAGCAAGGCCTCTCTCTCCCTAGCAACTTCCTTTCTGGAAAGGGCTAGGGCACTGTGTCTGGTTGTGAGAAATTAGACTTCGGGAGGAACGAAGCTGCAAGAGGAGAGTTGTGTAATTTGACTGCAGTAGGAAGTCCTTGTGCCATGTTGTATGTTTCTCAGGGTGATTTGTGGAGTTCCTGAATTTAAAGAACGCGCGGAATGCCTGGCATATGATCCTGTAATCTGAACGTTGTGGAGGCTGATGCAGGACCATTGTAAATTTAAGGGCAGACGGGGCTAAATAGTGAATTCAAGACTAGCTTGTAAGCTAGAGGACGTTTTTTTCCCCCCTCTCCAAACAAAACCAATGTAATAAAAATAAATTCTTGGAGATTGTTGACTGTCAGATCTCTCCGTAAGAAAGCACCGAAATAGCCTACCCTACCTAAACACCATGAGTTCAACTCCAAATTTAGTTTCTTCACGAACAGTCATTCCAACTACAGCCTGAGATGCTGAGGATGCCGTTCAGTTCTTCCTCTCTCTTTGTAGCCGTTTTCTGGAACAGGATTGCCCATCATGAATCTATACTGAACAGTGGACACCTGACCATGGACAGAGACCTCAGCGGTGGATACCCAGCGCCAGGTGCTGGCTGGGCTCCACTCCCAGCACCCACCTCAGGCTTCAGCATCACTGTGGCTCAGAGTGGGAAGCCGAGAGGAATACTCCTGCCTGCTAATGTTCTTGTGAGTCCCATTCTTAAGAACAAAGGAAATTTGGGCTACTTTTGAATTCTGCCCTCTCAGCTCATCAACACTTGGTGCGCATTAAAATGTAAGAACATTACACTCCACACTCTGCTAATAATCAAAAAGTCCCGCTTTGAAGTCTCCCTGTTTCTCAGCTACTACCCATGACAGATGTTTGCCAGAGAAAAACTCAGGGGGCATTTTCTCGCGAGCCTTTTGGCTGAGAGCGGTAACCACTGCACCATTTAATAGCTCAGCAATCTCTGGAGCAGTGGCCCCCTATTTATCTCCCATCTTCCTCCTTGCCAGCTCCCTACCACCACAGACCCGACCTCTGCAGACACACATTCATTTCACCTCAGTCTCTCTATAGCGTCAATTAATAAAAACTGACGACGTTTCCCACAAACGCACATGTCCTGATAAATGAGGGCCCTGACTTAATTGCTCTGTAAATTAAGAGCTTACCATAGTGACAATGGAGAAGAGTTTTAATATTTAAAAACTCATTAAATTTGTGTACTTTGTGAATAATTAAAGTCACAAGACCACTTTAAGAAGCTAATTTAACTTTCATTCTGAAATGTATATCGCAGATGAGGACAATTTATCCACCAAAAAAAAAAGTTGGCTAATTTCTCAAATTACTAAATTTTGTGAGTTTTTGTTCCAATTAGTAATGGAACAAATTTCTTTTAGGCTCCTCTCTCTCTCTCTCTCTCTCTCTCCAATGACAGGGACTGAGAAGGTCTGTGGTTTTAGAGATCAGCTGTCTGTTTACCCAAAGGGAAAGATCTAAGGCAGAAGAGGCTGACTTTCCCTTGTTACTTTTATATAAAGCAATCTTATCCATTTTCATCCAATTGGTCTTATTAGAAATACATCCTAACTTTTAGCTCTAAATTTTTTTTCTTCAGAAAAAAAAAGATTCTGGTATTTTTGCTTATGACTCACAGCTGTGTACAGACCTAAACACTTAAGTCTCTGTGATGATGCCTGAGCCAACCACAAATCACCATGATTAGACAAGGAGACCCTCCCCAAAGAACCCACATGGAAACTCCGAACAACCACCAAAGTGCTTGGAGTGGCTCTCTTCTCTTTTAGATCAGAAGACCGACTTTCAGAATGATGATTGCTCTAAGAATAATCTCTGCTTTCCCAGCCTCGTGTTCACAGCCTGGAAGGAATCTAGTCTGGAGTGGATGAGCGTTCTCCATCATCCTTGTTCTCGTTACATGGCTTGCTTCTCCAACCTCCGTGCGGATGCTGGTATTGTCATTGGTGCTTGGTGGAGGATTAAGCTGCTCAGTGTTCGTGGTGGAGCAGACCACTCTCAGAGAGCACCGAGCATTTTCAAGTGTGAACTCTGTAAAAGGCAAACATAAGGAATCCAGTCTGGTATTTGTTCCAAAAAAAAAGTATGTACCATTTTCTGAAAGAATCTTTTTTTTTTCTGTGAACTTGGGTGTGTGTGAGTGTGTGTGTGAGTGAGAGAGAGAGAGAGAGAGAGAGAGAGAGAGAGAGAGAGAGAGAGAGAGCGCTAGAGTAGAGATGGGGGTGCTTTGATTAAAAGATAACATTGATCTGTCTTCAAATAACACTTTGGAGGGAAAAGAGATGGCCACAGATAAGACTAGGACATGCTGGATGTTCAAAGAGCATCCCCTCTCACAGACTGGAAGAAGTGAGCTGGGTTGTCTAGAGCCGGAAATGGGAAGTAGGCTCTTGAATATTCTTTAGAAGCATACAATTCCAGCTCTTGTCTAATAGAAGTAGATGGATGTGGTGACAGCCCCAAACCTGGCTTTCTCTGGTCTTCTCACAAAGGAAATTGCATGTACAAAAGCAGAGTAAATAAGGTAAAAATGCTCACAGCAACTAAAGATTTTACCTCCGGAAATCAACTTTTATCCCAGAGCATTAAAAGAGATTTTATCGTGTGTGTATGTGTGTGTGTGTGTGTGTGTGTGTGTGTTTGTGCACACACACACATGCGTGCTGTCAATTCATTATCTCCACTCTGCTGAAGGGCCTTCTATCTTAGACTAGGGGCTATTCTGCCAGAGTTCTTCTTAACTATAAGAAAACTATGATATTAAAATGCTCCTGCAATGAATCCCATGGGACCTGGGGAAGCTCTGCTGCAAATGGGATTTTGCACCGTGTGAATTGCCAATCCCCAAAGATTGTGAGATCCTGTGGCTAGGCCCAGGTTCTACAATATGTGCATTTGTGAAAAGGGACTGTCATCACTGCATAGTATTTTTACCTTTGGCAAGAACTTTATAAAATTTCCGAGCATCTCACACTCAGAAATACTTCTCTCGGGGTGGAGAGAGAGGGGAAGTGTCTGTTGGTGCCAGGCTATGGAGCATTTATTAATTTTTTTTTCTCAAATTGTTTTCGATCATTTGACCTGGGAAGTAAATGTGCCTGCCTTCCCAGCTGCTTTTCCTGTAAATCCAACAACCCATTGGAAGCACAGGGCAGGAAACGCTTCCGTGGATTTCAGAGAAGGGAAGAGAATGTTATCTGGGATATTGACTGCCAGAGAAAAAAATTCAGGAAGCTGCAAATCGGGGATGCATTTGTCTTTTCTCTTTTTTAGCTTCTGTTTGAGGGTTGAGCAGGTGAGGCGGGAGAAGGCACTAATACGGTAAGAAACACTGGAGAGAAAACAACCAAGATGAAAATGTCTCTAAAGAAGTGCCACGATAGAGAAGACAGGGATCCCTGAACTGTCCATATTGCACGATTCTGTTCTAGAAAGGAAGTTGGTTGAATCTTGGCCAGAAACCAACATCCGAAAACCCAGTGAAGTCGCCATGGTGCATTTAAGGCTTGTGGAAACCTCTCACCATCCACCAGGGGGCAGAAAGGATCCCTTTGACTAGCCAGGGATGTCTAGGTTTCAACTACAATTTTGAATAATAATTTGCGTAGCCTTTGCAACCTCCGTATTATCTCTTCTGCCATTAGGGACTTATCTCTAAGGAGTTCACAAAAGAAATTCCAAAATTTGGTGTGAAACTCTGAACTTCACTGTAGCCTTGGGCCTCTTTAATCAGACACCGGTAGGAGGCCCGCTTTGCCATTTGGTGATCTTTGCACGTCTATGAGTTCGCCTTTTGAGATGTGAGATGTGTTTCCTGAGTCCAGAAGATTTACTGGAGTGTAGGCTCCATCTCCTTCTAGATGAAAGCAGAAGGTTTCCCATCATTTTAACGCTTACTATCTGATGTGCACGTTCTCATAGAAAAAGCTCCCTCTTTTCCCCTCTGTCCTCTCCATGGGGTGGGTGCGTTTGCTGTTGGTGGTATCTTCTGTGTGTTTCCATTTGATGGATGGCTTCCTGAAAAAGGAGGTCCCTCAATGTCGCAATGGAATCTAAAGTTATCTTGGGCAGTCCCTATCCTAGCCTTTTGGGTTCAGGAGTCACACCTTTGTCAGTGGAAGATAGCAGGCAGCTATTTCAGAAGAAAGGCCACATGATGGAAATAATTCAAATAGCTTCAACTGATACAGACCCAGGGGAACTATAAAACAGAGCTTTCCACGCTGTTGCCAAATATGTAACTCAACTGAAATCTAATCCTGAGACATCCAAACAAAGAAGAAAACCCAAGCAAGGGTTGGTCACTGGAGCTGGTTGTTCCTATTCCCAAACAGTACATCTGTGGACCAGCCTCAAATCCTATTTAACACGAGCAATCTGATGAGCCATCACAGTTGAACTAAAAGATGTAAAGTGGATTGAGTTTAATTAGCACATCTTTACTAGTCCATGTTGAGGGTTTGTCATTTCGGGAACACGAAAGCAATATTCGGTAGCACAAACACTGTGGGAAATGGAGATTTGAAAAGAAATCATAATAAGAAACATGAGGCCCATTGAACTCCGCTAAGAAGCCCAACCACATGGAAGGAGCTAGCCAAAGAAGCCAGGCCCTGAGAATGCAGCCTCACAACCTCACAGAGGAGACATGCCTTGCCACTTGCATCGCAGCTGATACCACTGGGGCCTTGCCAGAGAAAAGAGAAAAATAAACCGAACCCAGGTGGGTTCCCAGCCATCCTTCTAAGCATGGTGATGATGGAGAATATGCATGAGAATGGGGGTGACATTCTCCGGTAGGTGGAGATGGTCCTGCGTTGATGGTCTGGTAATGGGTCCCACCGAGCAGCGAGCAGCGTTCACGTTCCCCTTGTGGCCCATCATCTGCCCTTTGAATGCTGCTCTGGCTGGGTTTTGTCATGACGCTGTGGGATGTGTACGGGACCGATTAGAGGCACACTCCCTTACTTGAGCATCACCCATGGTGTTAAACTGGTAAAATCCACCGACAACGCCTGCTGTAAAATTCATAATAAATGAATCTTCCAAAAATGTATATGCAAGAAAGATGCTAGTAGCTCCACGTATCTTGTGGTGTATCTTCTGAGGCACGCAAGAGACGGTAACTCCAAGAAGGAGTCTCCTAATCATATTCCCCTTATTCCCTCTTTTAATGTCACGAATACTGTTCTGTTCCTTCCTTACTCCTAAAGCTGCTCAGCTCTGTGATTTTTCATGATCACTCTTATTGCTTTCAAATGACAAGAGAGGAAGTTGGGTGAAAACGAAGCTGTGGACTCCAGGATATGTGCTTTGAGGTATTTTCCAGATGGACTCATGCTGATCTTTTTTTTGCTTTTCTCCTGTCTGGTCTTTCCTACATCCATTTCAACTATTTCTTTTTTTTTTCTTCTATGATCATATATATTATATTGTCACTAACAAGCCAGGTTTGCCATGAGTATTTATGAGCTGGACCTAAACAATCTAGTTTGCTAACTTAAATCTCAAGTCCACCACGGGAGCCACACACATCTTAATGCACCCCTTCCCCAAATATCAAAGTCTTGCTAAGGACTTTATCAGATACTACAGTGTTATAAAACATTATATTTTTGAAACGATATTGTCACAAATTCATCTTTCGCGTTCTTTTTTAAGATACTTTTTCTCTTTGGAAGAACA
The DNA here is from genome assembly GCF_000317375.1 of Microtus ochrogaster. NCBI lineage: Eukaryota > Metazoa > Chordata > Mammalia > Rodentia > Cricetidae > Microtus > Microtus ochrogaster. Next base: position 27,045,104 of record NC_022028.1, on the reverse strand, counting down.
AATTGGGCATGTCAAACCAATTTTATGCACAGCTGTCTAATTGCTTGCACATTTGAGGCCACTAGGAACCAACTGTCACTTTGAAAATGACAGGCATAAATCTGGCCTTTGGTATGCTGTGGCGACAAGCAAACCATTGCTGTGTTGGGGACTAACCTGCTCAGCTCTGTAGACCTATGCCTTCATATGCCATCTTGGATGACTGCTGGCTTTTTGGCACCCATATTGTGCCAAATGAGACACAAGTGAAAAACCTCAAAGGAAACGTCTCACTGATTTAAACACAAAGCTAGCTTGAACCAATGCCAGAGGACAGGGCTATCACAGAAGCAAAGGTGACATGCTGATGATGGATACCTCCCATTCAGATGCTGCTGACACCGGGGTAAGAAGAGACACTTTCTGGATTGCTGAGTAAGCTAAGGATAAATAGCTCCAAGTTCTATTTTAAGGGGCAAAAGATCATCAAGAACTCAGTGCGAGGGCCTTGAGTGTTGGCTAAGCAGTTAAGAACACCTGTTACAAGCCAAGCTGTGGTGGTACAAGCCTTTGATCCCAGACTTTGGGGGGCGGGGCTGAGGCAGGCAGATCTCTGTGAGTTCAAGGCCAGCCAGGTCTACAGAGCGAGTTCCAGGACAGTCTTCAAAACTACATAGTGAAACCCTGTCTTGGAAAACAAAAACAAAGCAACAATGACAACAAAAATCAACAACACCAACAAAAAACACTCGCTCTTACAGAAGATTGGGGTTCAGTTCTCGGCACCCACATGGTGACTTACAACCATCTGTAGCTCCAGTTCCAGAATATCTAACACCTTCTGATGACCTCCTCAGGTACCAGGCTCATATGTGGTACAGATACAGACATGCAGGCACAACACTCATACACATAAAGTAACATAAATAAATCTAAAAATGAAAAAGAAAAAAAGAACTCAGCAAATGAATTATTTGATTATTATTCAATCAGTAATATGAATCATGCCATTAGGTATTCTTAGTGTCTGTACGAACTTACCAGCAAGGGTAGTTTTCTAAATGGGCAATTAGACTCCAAAGGAATCTTGGGATTTGTCTTAGAATATCACATGACCTCACTTGCTTCTTCTGATCCTCTGGTGTGCCCAGGAACCTGCTCAGTTACCTCTCACCTGATCATGTTCCCTTGACCCCAGGAGAGCAGTTACAATAGTACCCAAGTGGAGAAGCTCAAAAATGATTCTAAAGTTCTGCAATTTAATCTCAATTATGTCTAAAATTTAATCTCTACTTTCTCCCTTTGTCTTGTGAATTTGATGTCTCTCTTTCTGACATGAAATTCCTCATGCAAACAGTTTGTTGTTTATCATCTGTAACTAACTTAAATTTGATGATTTGACTATTCTCCTTTCATTTCTTTTGGTGGCGTGATCAGTGAATTCATTAGTAATCGATATATTTTCTAAGTGCATGTGTGCGTGTCGGCTGTCACACACAGCATTCTGGACAACATATCTTGTTACTCGTGGAGCGTTTCCAAATCCTGATTATTTAAACAAAAGCAGATTTTTACCTCTGTAAGTCTTTGCAAAGATTAAAAAAGAGAGAGACAAATGGTTATTTGGTTTCAATCTGGCCTTAATAATTTTCCTCCGCCTATTTTCCATTAAGAAGGAGGTGGTTATACAATCCAGTACAGAATACGGATTTTTTTTCCCCAAATCCGTACCTTTGATATGGTATTTATTAGTTCTGACCATTCTGCCTCCACGGTGATACAAATTGCTATGTGGCTTCATTTAATTATGGCTCAGAGCCATGGTCAGTGGCTAGCCTTCAGTGTTGAGGGGTCTCCCTTCCTGCAGGAACCCCTGTTAGGATGCACTGATAAATCGTTGATTGCTTAGAGAACAAAGTTGCAACATTCCTCACTTTGGGAGCACCATGACAAATTACAGAGCATTGTTGCTTAAATTAAATGTTAAAGTAGGTTAGTCCAGACATTTATAATGGGGCATGTAATTAGCCCAAACACAGATGAAATATCAACAAATTAACTGTTTTTGAAGAAAAAAAAAAGTAATACTGGAAATACACTAGTGTGAGCACTGGGGCCTTTAAACAAATGATGTCACACGGTCTGGGAAGCTTTGTCATGTTCAGTAAATTAGCATGGCCTAACCACAGCAGAAAATTTCCTTGAGCTGCAATAAAGACCTAAATGCTTTCAGACTCCCACGGTCCTTTGTAGTCATCGTTTTAAAGCAGTGCCTGAGCGAGCTGCACCTGTAAAGTTTTCTTTTGAGCGGCTGTGAGTTGATTAGATCTATTTCAGCCTAGTAGTGGTAATAGGCTCCTCTCTGCGAAACTGCTTACCCTCTGCTCCCCTGGCAGCTGGAGAGACTGGAATTAATCAGGTCTGCTGGGGACTTCCTCAGCGGCTCCGCAGGCCAGCGACTCTGGAATCATTTACCACAGAACCTGACTGTCAACTCTTTGTCATTTAGGCTTTTGATTATGCTTGCTTTCTCTCTCTC
>NC_022028.1:27032658-27042486 GCF_000317375.1 Microtus ochrogaster | reverse complement strand
TCTCTCTCTCTCTCTCTCTCTCTCTCTCTCTCTCTCTCTCTCTCTCTCTCTCTCTCTCTCTCATTTTCCTTCCCTTATTTTTATCAGAAAATAAAAGTGAAGATGGATGATGGATTAGTCCAATATTCTATTTTACTACTGGCTTACAAATATATGTTATTACCTTGGATCTACAGAACATGGTGAGGGCCTGCCATTGAAATTAAAATTGACTCTTTTTTTTTTTTCTGATGAAGGCAGATCCAGCTAGAAGCCATGCACTTCCCTAAGTACAGTGTCTTTCAGGCTGAAGGAACACATGTTTGAAGAGCTGCAGTATTGGAGGGCTTTCGGATTCTGCCAACAGCATCCAGCAAAGAGCATCTTCACCTGTGTCTCCAGCTCAGCTCCTGATTCAACATGAGCAGAATCACTGCTCAAGACACAAAACCCATCAGCATTCAGAGCAAAACCCTTCTGAGCATCCCAGAAATTACAAAAACACAGGCTGGAGTCCACATAAAAACCGCCCAATCTAATTTCAGTATTTGATTTTCTCAGATGCAAATATCTTAATAATTGAGTTTGTATGATTTTATGCTAAAAATTAAAAAAAATATCCCCATAATGTTCTAAAAAATAAACCACCCAAATCAAAGTACAATTTTACACTAAGGATTTTTATCTTGGGGCAACTTTTTTCCCCCTCCAATTTAACAACCAAGAATATTTTGTCTTATTTCAGCTTTCTAATTGTTTGATGGGGTTCTCTTTGGGAGAGAAACACAAACTCAACAGATAGGGTAGGACGTTTAAATATCTTCTCTAGGGTATAACCATAATAATTATATTGAAATGTTGGGACTTAATGTTTCTAAAATTGTGATACATAATATTCTTGGATAAATGTAATCCCCCTAAAAGTATTTTTGCAAACAATATTTTCTTTCACCTAATTGGTATGAAGGCTGTAATGAGTCAAACAGAGAAATAGTGTATATTGTAAACACCAAAATGTAACGAATCCATCAGTATCATGTAGCCCACACCAATAAATGTGTTCCTGAAACAGACAAGAGACTGGATGTGTTTACCTTACGATGGGAATGTCCTGCTTTCTGTATGTTCTCAGGGCCCTGCAACAAGTCTCAACCAAGGCTCTGTGAATTGTGCCGGGGCTGCATCCCAGTGCTCCGTACAGAGCCACCTCTTCCCGTTTGGTCTCTCCTGACACTGTTTATGTCTGGCTGGGCCACAAATAGACATAAATATAGCATAGACCACAGGGCTCCTGTGGGGAGCATGTGGGGTGACTGGAGGCTGGGTACCTATACCTTCCTAGAAGAAGACGGGACCAGGGGCATGCCCTGGAAGAAAGAGTGATGAAGATAAAGAAGCAAATTATATCACACTGAGCCTTTGGGCTTAGATAGTCTTAAGAACTGCATTATATTTTAAAAAAGACTAGGATTTGAGCCCTGCTTAAGACTATTCAGACCTAGCTGGGTGGGGAGGATATATTGCGATAGGCTGAATGTCCATTGTGATTCCTGTCCCCCCAGCTCTCCTGGTCTGCCTCTCTCCTTGTTCCTGGGCTCTGGTGAGTGTTGTCATCCAGCGCTGTCTTCTGTTTGCATGGGCAGGATGCCCAGGTGCCTCTCAAGGGTCCTCACCTACACTCCTCATTAGCTACCATTGGGGCGGGGTGTCCTGAGTCAGTGTACTCCGTGGCCTGTGGTCTGAACCAGGGCTGGGGGACAGTGACTTCTTTGCTGCTTTTTAGGTGTCCCAGTCATCAGGGCTATAAAGGGATGTTGCTAGGCTAATTTGGCACTGCCTCTTCCCAACAATGCAGTGGTGCAGTATGCACTTGGCAAAATTCAATGAGAGAGAGAGAGAGAGAGAGAGAGAGAGAGAGAGAGAGAGAGAGAGAAACTAATTGAGCTATTTACTAGCCTGCAGAGCCACCTGGAAAGCAGCCAGTCACGCTCAGTGTCTTAACAGTATAGACTTTAGAGTCATTCAGGGAAGAGCCTCCTTGTATTTGTTTGTTTGTTTTGTTTTCATTTGTCTTTCAGTGTAGTATGGGAAGATGAGAGGGTGTTCTATGAGAGCATAGAAAGGAGGAAGGATAGAAAAAGAGGACACACTATAGAGCATATAGAAGCCCAGAAACAGAACTAGGAAAAAAACTAACTGCATTCTACTAGGGGCAAGAAAATAATTTACACTGGTTAAAAACAAAAAATAATTACATTGAAAGGGTTGGAGTTGGCGTTGAAGTCTGCTCATTATTACAAAGTTTTCTTTCTCTTTCCTTGGAATAGGTCACCTTCTACTGTACTGGTGGATTTCTTTGGCCACTTGTCAAAGCCATGTTGTGATGGAGGCTGGCTTGTCTCGCGCTTTGCCTGCACGGAGGGCGGGCGTCCGGCTGGAGCTGTGCACACACTCGCGCGCGACGCCTTGCCTTGGGAACCGCCTTGGACAGGGAGCGTTTGTTGATTGGCAAGATGGCTGGGTGCAAAGGCTTTGCCAACCCATACCCCTCTTTTCTTTCCAAACTTGGCTCGCAATTTCTTTTTTCCTGGAAGCTTCTGAGCCTGCTCCCTCTCAATTTTCTCCATTTGGTCCTTTGTGTACACATCTTACACCCGGCCGATCACACTGCATGTGCTTCAGGCACCAAGTCCTTTTTCCACTTCGGCTTCAGCAACTTGACCATCTCCTAAGTCTCTGCACTGTGGGAGCTGTGTTTTCAGAGTCTCCTCTTGCTGCAATATGGAGAGTTAAGCATTTCTTCAGGGTTATTCATCAAACGTCTGTGGGGAACGGTCACTGAGAGATGGAACTTTTCTTTTAAAATCTTGGCTAAGCCATTAGACCCTCTGTGCTTCATTTTATCAATATTAAGAGCAACCACAATGAAGCATTTTCAAGTGTTCTATGAAAATTAATGGATAATTAATGGCGACAGTGCAAGATAGTGATTAAGAGGGCTGGCTTTGGAGGCAGGCTGCCTGTTTTGAATCCTGGATCGGCTCTGACGAACTGTTCAGCAATTATAACGCTTGGAATGTGCCGCTTCGTTTGGGGCTTCACAGTTACCAAATGTGTACCCAGAGCCGGCCACCGTGACAGACTAGGACTTCATCACCAGGACCCCAGTAGGAGATAGATGTGGTTCCCGTTTCCATTTGTACGTGGGCGGTAGCTGCTGTGGGTAGTCAGTCAATAACGACAAAGCTAAAGCCATTCGATGGTTTCAAAGTTTTACTTAACAGCCGGAATTAGAAGACGTGGCTGCGTTGTGTGGTTTTTTGCAACCTCCCTCCACTTGCCCTGCATCTTCTGCTCCATGGAGCGACGCAAACCTGGCAGCCACGGTTCCGCCATGAGCACAGTTTACAGTGAGTGCAGAGATAAACAGAGTGAAGCCTGCCTGGCATCCTCGCCAACCCTGCTTTCCCTGTGCGCCACATTCCTGTTACAACGTCGCAGCCAAGGGCCCATGAAAGGGTTTACCACTGAGATTGGCTGCCCCTCAAACTGTCAGAACTACTGCCAAGTGTTGCTGTCAAATAGTGGCGCATCTTTTCCCTCTCAGAATTCTGAGATTCTCTACGGCTTAAAAAAGAAAAAAAAAAAAAAAGAGTCCATTTCTATGTGTGTGTGATTTGGGTTTCTGTCTGTGTGTTAGCAGGCAGTAGAGGTGACTTGTGTTTTGGTCTAATTTATCAGTGCTGATATCAGAGAATGAGCTTGTCTGAACACATTCAGGAGTCTAGACTGCAGCATGCAGCTATTGCATCTCACAATCGCCAGCTCTGTCTTTTTCATCAAAGTTCAGGAGCTTTGATGCACCTCTTTTGTAAGTATTACACTTGTTCTGGTTGAAATTGAAGGTGTGCATCTTATGTTCACTACTGAAAATAGTCACAAGAATATCCCTTATTATTCCCAGGTCACTTAATTTATTCTCTAAAATGTTTAAGACACCTAAAAAGCGTTAGGGCCTAAGGTAACTTGAGAACTTCACTTACTAATTCTTTATAAATATTTACAGTCGACATTTCCAGATGGCTACAGGGGAGCCTATAGCACTTAAACCAAACGCAATGCACAGAGTATAGCCACAATATTAGACCACGATTATTTTCTATATCATAACAAGAATATTTTCTGGGATAACGAATTGCATCCTTCAATCATAAAATACTTCTTATCATTTCATTTGATCTTGATAAAAGCTGCGTGAAGAGCTGGCATACTATTGTAGAGAGTATGACAACAAAACTGGAAGAAATGACCCCACCTGGCTGCACCACATGTGAGCAATTGCTTGTGTATGTGTGTGTGTGTGTGTGTATGTCCATATGCATGTATGTATACATATGTATATGTTTGTGTGCATATTTATATGCATACAAGTATGTCCTTTGTATGCTTATATGCTTATGTGTATATGAGTATGTGTGTATGTGTGTCTTGTGTGTGGTATGTTTGTGTGTGTGCATACGTGTGCATCTGTGGCTACGAGTGCAGAGGCTGGAGGAGAAAATGTGTATCCTCCCTCTGCACATTTCCTTAAAAAGAGATCACTTACTGGTCTTGCTAGGCAGGCTACCGAGCAAGTTCCAGTGATTGTCTTGTGCCCTCCATTCCTTAGCACTGGGATTATAGGTTTGCATAGCTACGCCTAGCTTTTTACATGGGTATTAGGACCCAGAACTTAAGCACCCATACTTGAGTGGCAAACATTCTTGCCATGAAGGCATCTCATTAGCGTTCATTTCCCTTTGCCATTTTCCCTTGGGGATTTGGTTGCAGGACACAAAAGTATCATCAAAGCTGAGGCTGCCCAAGGCCCTCCTGTGAATTGCAGAAGTATTTACATCTAAACTGAGCCAGCCCTTCTTAAACCATCTGCAAATGACAATGTGGGTGCTATGGTAACAGTACACAAAAATATCAATTAAAAAATAGCAAAGTATTAGACATCTGTACATGTTCGGTACAGACACGGTTTAAACGGTGCTGTGGTCTGTGGCTGGAATCTCCAGACGTGGGACCTATGAAGAAGGTGTGCCGCTCATGTTCAGGCAGAGGCAGAGCTAGTTTCATCCTTGGTCTTTGCCTCTGGTCTGACCTGTGTGACTGCTGCTGTGAGTTCTTGGCATTTGAGCCTCACAATGGATCATAGGAAAACCATATTTTGTGTACATGATAGTGTATGGTCAGATTATAGCTTATAGACAAAATCTACGCCATATACACAGCTTGGTTAAATTTAAATTTTGTGAGTAGTGTGCCCCATAGCAAGTTGTGTGGGCTGTATTTACATTAACACTCTTCATTGTTTGTCTGAAATTTACCTGTACCTGGGTATGTGTTGCTTGTTTTTGCTAAATCAGGCAACTCTAATTTGAGTGTTTATAGAAAGCATAAGCCACCCTAGTCTTGCTCAATGTGTTTACATGTTCTGCTGGCTGATGTTAGCCACCTATTAGTATTGTTCAAGGGTCTTGTCCTTGGGGGGAGGTCACTGGGATCTATCAGGATGCACAAGGGTATGAGTTGGACCTGAATTAAATCTAACCACTTTTCTCAGCTCAGTGATGGGGGGAACATTTAAAAACTCACGCTTCAGTCTTTAAATGTTCCCCCCAAATCCTACAGTTAAAGGGGTGGTCCCCAGTAAACCGCTATGAGGAAGTATCGGACGATTAAGAAGCAGGGCCTTCTGGGTCACCTTTGAGTCACTTTGGTATGTATTGACAGGGAGTCATTTGGCCCCACCCCTTCATTCCTGTAGCTTCCTGGCCATGTAGCAAGCAGGTTTATCCCAGGCCCTACTTCTGCCATGATGCATCACCACCAGCCCACAGCAAAGCAGACAATAGACCATGAAACTGGGAGCTGAAACAAAGTTTTGGTCCAAAGATTCATAATAGGAGCAGAAAGCTGATGCCTACTAGTCCCTCATTGTGAGAGGGGCCCCTTATGATCCCAGTGAGAATGAGAAAAACCTGCAGAACTCTAGCTACTCCTGCTACCACAGGGCAGGGGAAATGACTCTAGTTCTGGCATGAATTCTGACACTGGTATTTCGTCACCACAGACACGGAGGTGACTGTGTGATGACCAAGATGTTTGCACCATAGGCAGTAGCTAGCTTCCATACTTAGCTGGCACTTGCAGAATTTCGTGCAGAGTATACTGAGTGAACCCTGGAATTTGAATTATTAGTGTTAAAATTAGAATTTAAATGGCATGCTAAATTGCACAAATTTGAAAATTTTACTCACTTATTTTTTGAAGTTAATTTATTAGTTCCTTTCGAATGTGATTATTAGAAATAAAGATTGCATGTGGCTCATACTTGTGGCCTGTTTTGTATCCCCATATGAGTAGGTGTGTGTGTGTGTAAAATTCCATATTAAACATAGGCATGACCTGGTTCAGGCAGGTGCTCTGCCATTGAGTTATACCCTCAGTCTTATTTTTATGTTTTGTGTCTTTTATACAAGGTCTGGCTAATTTGCCAGGTTGGTCTTGAATTCTCTTTGTGATGCAGACAGGCCTTGTGATCTCCTGATTCCGACTCTTGAGCAACTGGGAAGATAGACCTGTGTGATTAGGCCTGGCTTCTTGACCTTTGTATCTATTGGAGGGCATTGTCCTAGAGAACTCAGGGCACAAGCCAAAACAAAAATGTATTCTATAAACGTTTTGTTTTTCATTTTTCCTGTCTTTTAAAGAAATCTGTCTTGATTACACACACACACACACACACACACACACACACACACACACACACGCATGCACACATGGAGTACACATACATATGCCAAATCCTAAGCATGCACATACACATACAGAGAGACACACGTGCACACACAACAAACACAAAATATCTTTGACTTCTTGAATGTAAGAATGAAGATCTAGCAAGAGTGCTTATAGGAGCTAGGAGACAAAAGGAACAATAATAACAGAATTAATGGGCATATTTCAATGGTACTGTGAACATCTTAAAGCCTTAACCTGGCCAAAAGTTCACATCTGGACCCATTGCCCATCTGGACACAGCAAGATGTCTTCAATGAAAAAAAAAAAACACAGCAAATTGTGCAGAATCCTGAATGGGATGCCAGCACCTGGACATTGACTGAAATCTTTGGAGAGTTTCAGCATTGGCTTTGCTACTGAATTTGCTGAAAAAAAAAAATCTAATATGGCATATGTATGATTGTACGTTTCCCAAAGAAAATATTCAAGGTCTGTAACTGAGATCCAAGATCAGATATCTTCTCCAAATTTTATAGACACTTAGGGAAAACCTGGAAATGCCTGATACACATTGTGTGGCGAGAAGCTCTGCTACTGGGTGGGCGGCATTCTGGAGAAGCATTCCTTTTAATAAATAGGAGCGCTGCAGGTCTGCTCCCGCTCCACCTCTTCGCTCTATGCAACGCAGTTGAACTTGCCCCTTTAGTGATTCATCAAAGTCTGCGTTTGCAATCAGCTTGAGAATGCCACTGTAACTTTGAGCTCATGCAGTGTGATAGGAATTAATTCAACTGAGACAAAATTTAACTACATGTACAGTAACAACATATGGATGGGCATTTTCAGGCCATGGCTGGCACTGAGAACCTGGAGCAGGGTGTGTGGTTGGTACTGAGTATTCACCACAGTGTTTGATGCTCTCAGGTTTGTTTGATTGTTTCCTTTTAAATCTCCAGACAGGGAGCTGGAGAGATGGCCTAGAGGTTAATAGAGAGCACTGACTGTTCTTCCAGAGGTCCTGAGTTCAAGTCCCAGCAACCACATGGTTGCTCTATAACGTGACTCTATAACGTGTTCCAGTGCCCTCTTCTGGCATGTAGGCATACATGCAGGCAGAACACTGTATACATAATAAATAAATAAAGCCTTACCTCTCCTGGATCATTTTCTCTGGATCATTTTCTTATGTCTAGTTCCAAGACATAAGCCCATTGCTGCCATATTTCTCTATCTGCATTCATTCTCTGGGCAGGCATAGGCACTCTGAGGGTGGGTCAAGGTCAAAGTCCAGATAAGGACAGAAATGTGGTAGAAAATCTTGTCTGTGTGGTTGTCTCTTGACACTGGGACCTTGACTCTGGTGTTTTTGCTGTGAGTCATCTTTCTATGCACGGTCCTCTGTATTCAGTGTGAAAATTTCTTTAGGAAATCTGAAAGCTTGCTTCAAGGGAAGCGGTTGCCTGGGACCCTTTCTACCATTTCCCTACTCCTTCTGTAGTCATAGTCATTGCTAAATTCTCCCTTGCTTGACTCTAAAAACCTGGGGAATGAGGCAAGGTATATTACAAACCTATTACAGTACTACAGGCAATTCTGCGTTTCTTACTTCAGAAGCTGCCAGACCTGTGGCCATCTAGTCCCCGTCTCTGACCTTACCCCTCTCCTTTGTCTTCCCATGCCACTTTTCCTAGCAAACGGTGACATTTTCTGCTCTTTAGCAGTGACCCCATATAAACATACATCTGAAAAATCTCACAGTTCCAGATGGCAAATTAAGGCAATAATGTTTTTGTTGACATTACTAACAAAACATTGATTCTTATTGGGATCCATTTAGTGGACTTTGGAGTAGAAAGGGACACATCTCCTCCTTCTTTTTTTTTCTTTTTCTTTTCTTCTTCTGTTTTTTTTTTTTTTTGCACTTCCATAATATATGCTGACCTCCTCCAGCCCTCGTATCCTTCTGTACTGTGCAGTCTTCTAATGCAGATGGAAGGGAGGCATGATCAACACGGAGGAAGCAAGACTATTTTGCTTCCTCTTAGTGAACTGAAGGTTGTGTCTTATCCCATTGGTTCTATTTATCACCTTCCCATGGGTACCACTCTCTAGAAACAGAACAATAGAGCACAGGCTTGCCACCTAATCAGAATATGGACCGTTTAAAAGGGACATCATTTTGAGCAAAAACCAACCTATTATAACATAGTGATCCAACAAGCAATGGCCACATGGAAATAAATCTGGGGAATCTCAGGTTTCAAACTGCTACTTAAGTGCCTCTGGGCTAAAAGTTACCAAATTGAATGGGCAAGTAAGTATGGTCATTAAAATCTAAGTAGATGAAAATTGGATAATTGCATGCTGCTTCTTATCCCGCCACACATTGTATTAAAAGTTACTGTGTAGAACCATCTTCTCTGGGAATAAATAGACCAGACAGTTAAACAAGCGGCAGTTTCCACACCCTCTGTGAGAGGAGTGCCCTTGAGTGGCAGGTCTTTATTGTTCCTCTGATGTCCAGCTCCGGCCTTCCACCAAACAGCCACTCAATAAAGATTTTCTGAGTCTATAAAACGTGAATGCAAACAAAATTTCTATCTTTCCATTACAATTAAAGAGAATACTGTGTGTGGGGGAATTATGTTAGAAAGTAGTCTAGAATCAAACATAATTCATCTGTACTTGGCTTTTAATTAGTAAGAAGAGGACGTCATTATTAATTTTCAAATATGTTTAATGATCGTAAGATAGGGTATGTGTAGTGTAAATTAACGTAAAAGAAAAGCCATCCACCGTTGCATTAATATGTTTGTGGCCCTTTACACATGGCGCTCGTAATATCATTTTAGAGGGCCTAAGGGGCACTATGGAGCTATGAAACTTCAATTGGGGTCTCCTCTTCAGCTTCAAGCTAAAACAAGCCATTCACTATTGAATATACAGCCACTCAAATGTTTGCGAGCCAGGATTGCTGGAGATTGTTTATGTCATGTGTGATGTTTTATACTCAATAAATGCTTTCTGACTGGGAGGTGGACCAGAAAAATAAGTCAG
>NC_022028.1:27020049-27032526 GCF_000317375.1 Microtus ochrogaster | reverse complement strand
ACTGCTAAGTGGGCTTCCACATACTGTGGATGCTTTGGAAATGCAAAAACCTCACACTGCTAAGTGGGCTTCCACATACTGTGGATGCTTAGAAAGTGCAAAAACCTCACACTGCTAAATGGGCTTCCACACAGGGCTACATATGTGCTTTTAAAATTTGGGGACTTGTATAAAAAATGTTGGGTGACAATGGCTCAAAAACTTAAATTTCCAACATAATGACATCGTTTTAAAAAATTGTTTTCAAGACTCTCTAGGGTGATCAAAAAATTCAACTTAAAATCACAGGTGACTCCTCTGCCACTAGAGGATATCCTATGCCCTTTTTAGGGTTCAGGCATGCTAATGTGCACAGATATTTTCAAGTTATTTCATCAAGAAGTGTGCCATTATTCAGTCCTTGATACAATAATAATTGGAGGTAAAAGGAGGGGTGGTATTTCCACTTAGCATCACAGAGACCCTAGGACAGCTGGGGTCAAATCTTGCTGTGAGGCTGCCCTACTTTCTGATGGGCTTCGAGGTCACTGAGCTGATGGGGTGTAGGTAACACAGTGATTTGAAGTGAATAATGGCGTGATTGATACAGCAAAGGCGCAGGGTTAGCACCTAGCTCTGTTGGTCAACCTAGTACTCTCCAGTGGCCACTTAAGACTGGAGGCTTAGCATCACCACCAGCTTGCTTTCTCTTTCCCTCAAGGCACCAGAGCTTGAACAAACACACTCCTCCTTCGTCAAAAGTGAGCTTCAAAATTCTGCCATGGTTAGATCCTTGTCATGATGACAAGAGAACAGAGAAAATCAGGTCGTCCGGGAAAGCATTTAGCTAATTCATACCTACATACTATTATTGCCGCTAATGCTAAACTTTAGAATTTTGTGAGGTGTTTGTGATCTTGTGTTTTTGTGAGACAGGGATCCCAGATCATGAGTGACTGCCCACTCCATTCCTCCCATAAAATACAGTCTCTTTACCTTTATTTCCCCAGAGATTTAAAAGATGTATTTCATTTTTTAACATGCACACACAAATACATACACATTTATTGTGTAAGACACAGTATTTTGAAATGTCTGAGTCACTCAAAATAATATAGAAGCTTACATATATATATTTTTTTACTTACAATTTTAAGAATAGACATTGTTATATATGACAGACATCCATACTATGTAACAGGTCATATGATTTTATTTCTCCTTTGCTCTTTAAATCCTCAACCTTGGCCAGGCTTTCTGTAGCCGTCTCTACTCCCTTCCTTTATGAACACTGCTCCATTTTCTCTCCTTTTTCTTTAAGATTTATTTTATGTATATGATGCTCTTTGCCAGAAGAGGGCATCAGATCCCAGTCTAGATGGCTGTGAGCCATTATGTGGTTGCTGGGAATTGAACTCTGGACCTCTGGAAAAGCAGTCAGTGCTCATAACCTTTGAGCCATCTCTCCTCCAGTCGCCTACTGCTCCGTTGTTATCCTCTATGACTTAGCATTCATGACTTAAAATCCAGGGTAAGTCAGGGCATTCTATACCTGATATACTTTGTTTAGCACAGTGCTATTGTGGAATATTAGTTGAAGATGTGTTACATTTGTTTATGCTCTGGGGAATATTTGTTTAATGATGAAAAGGTGAGTTGCATTCTTTTTGGTTGCATTTGTTTAACTCTGTGAAGCTGTGTTACTTTTCTTGCCTAAAACACCTGATTGGTCTAATAAAAAGCTATATGGCCAATAGTTGGTCAGAAGAGGATAGGCAGGACTCCAGTCAGGAATAATAGATGGAAAGAGAAAAGGCAAAGAGGAAGGAGAGAGAAAAAGAGGAAAGGAGTATGCCGGGGGTCAGTCAGACAGCCACATAGCCAGATACAGAATAAGAAGGAAAGAAAAGTTGAACAGAAATGGGGAAAGGTAAAAGCCCAGAGGCAAAGGGTAAATGGGATAACTTAAAAAAAATTCAGCTTGGCTACAAACAAGCCAAGCTAAGGCTGGGCATTCATAAGGAAATATATGTCTCTGTGTATTTATTTGGGAGCTGGCTGGTAGGTCCACAAGGACCAAAAGAGTAAAAAAAAAAATAACAAACCCAAACACCACAACAACACAGTGCTCTCCAGCCTTGTTAGAAATGCTGGACAGGGTCTGTTTTGAAGGTGAGGACGAGCATGTCCCTGTGGCTGTCTCTTCCACTGCTCTGCACCATTCACTGAGTGCTGCACCGAGGGTGCTTCCACATCTTAACAACCGAGAACAGTGCTGCGGGGGAGTACTCTGCCACATGCCGACTTCACTTCCCCTGATCTATACGCTCATCGGTAGCTAGTTTGATATGTGATGGATATATTTGGACTTTGTGAGGAAGCTACTGTTTCCATAACAGCTGCATTAGTTTAGATTTCCCCAATGTGTTAGGGTCCTCTGGTCCCCGCCTTCGTGCCAGCATGTGTCACCCCTTCTCTCTTGGGTAATCGCTGGTCTTACTGTAGTGAAGTGATATGATAGTTTTGGTTTGAATTTCACAGACAGTAACATTTATTGTTTTTCCTCACCCATTGCTCAACAAGAGGGAAATCATGCCTGTGACTGGCGGCTTAGCAAACGACCCAGGGCTAATGAAATCTTGAATCTAAAAGGAGCACCGATAGCTGGCATTTTACTAATCCAGTATAGTTCCTAGCTACATTCTAATTATTTAGCCTTATTCCCATAGGTAAGTACAGGTCTCATCTTTTATTGTTGACTCAGATGAAGATCTTGACAGAAAAGCACAGCCGTTCAAAATGCAGAGACTAAGTGAGCATGCGGCGCTCAGCTCGAACTAATCCACATCCAACACAATTCCTGCACCTAAGGCTCAGGCCCCTTCATGGACGAAGGGGCAGAAAAATTATAAGAACCAGAGGAACAGAAAGATTCCTATGAGACTGTGTCTCCTAGAAATGTCAGAGAAGTTACATCCCTGAAATTTCACTAACATGGCTACTACAGATGACCTAAAGAAATGTGACACTCTAGACAAGCTAACAAGGAGAGGGAAAAGCTCATGAGTCCTCAAACATAGATGAAGAGCTAAAGTCACTGAAGGCATGCCAGAAATAGTCTTCCTCAGGGAAGAGGACAGCATGAGGAATTATCTACCACAGGGAAGAGCGCACAAATAGGTTATGCCATACCAAACGGTTAGCCTTAAAATCATACACATAAATAGCGTTAGATTGTCTGAGTAGCAGGTTACATGTACACATTTCAGAATTTGGAAATATATATTACACACACACACACACAGAAACAATTGAAGGCTTAGAAGTCACAGATTTGAGAGTGGGAGGGGGAGATTAGAAGGAAGAAAGGGAGAGATGATGTAATTCTATTTTAATTTAAAAAAAATACACAAAAAGAAGAATCAATGCCTATTCAGATGTTTGTGCCAGAACTGGGATGTTTTCTGCCTTTTGAATTGTCTAAATTCCTCATGTATATTGGATATTAATCCCTTCTCAGATTTCGTTTTCAAATATTTCCCCCTCCTTTGTTGTTTCTTCACTGGGCTGACTGTCGCTTTGATGAGCAGAAGCTCTTTGGTCTGATGGTCTGGTTCTGCTTTGCTGCAGATTTTGAGCATTGGTTTTAGATGCACACTGGGATCTCATTTTATCTGGATTGGTGAGAGGACATGAGCAGGCTTTAGTGTAGCTGTTCCCCTTGCTCATTACTGAGTTGTTTTTCTTCATCTGCCCAAATTTTACCCCCTTGTTTTTTTCCAACCATCCGGTTTCATCTCCAGAGGCAAAGTCAATGTCTAGCCCAACCTGAAAGCTCTGAAAATTAGCAGGATTTCATGGCCAACTCCATCCAGCCTATCCTCAGGTCTCAGCTCTACATCTTCCCTGCTGTCCCTCGGCTGTTGTCATCCAGGCTTTGTGGAAAGTTGGCCTTCAGTGTGGCCATGTAAAGAGGTAGCGGAACTTCAAAGAAGTAGGTCCTAGCAGGAGGTGATCACCTTTGAATGGGATTCTGGTTAGTTCCTGCAGGGACTGTCTGTGAAAAATGATCTTAGCTCCCAAATCATTTTTGTTTCTCGTGCCATAATACGACTGACTTCTTTTTCTAGGTGATTCTGTCACGGCGCTTGCGTGATGTTCTTTGTGAAAGGCTCCTATTAGAACCAAGATGAATGAGATGGGCTGTTCTTAGAATTAGATTTTCATCATTGCAAGCTGAACAAAACTCTTGTCTATGAAGCCTGTGAATGTGGATATTTTGTCACAGCAACCAGCAAGTGACCAAGTCTTCCTCATGATGGAATTGCCCTTAGTCCCAGATATAAACTAAGCTGGGACTCACAATTTAATCATATAAAAACATCTTTCGCTTCTCACAGCTCCACTATGGATGTGTTGGTCGAAATGTGTTTTAAAAAAGTGACTTCTTCATTTCTCCTAGGAGCTGTAGGTCTATGAGTGATAAAGTTGTTCTATTCATTATGGACTGACATTCCCTGGAACATTGTTGGAGTGAAACACACGTGCGTGAGGAGCTAGCTTCATAAGAGACGTCTGAACAGTTCCCTGAGGAGGGCACAAGCTAGCTGAGACCCGAGGTACCAGACTCAGAAAGCAGTCCTGAGAAGGTTTCCATAGATGTGAGGTGCGGGATGACTGCTGGTCAAGAAGGTGCAAAAACGGCAGGGGATCTGGAGACAGAGCAGGCAGGGAAGCTGAGTGCAGACTGTCTAGTTAGAGCATAAGGATGGGAATGACCCTGGGGGGGGCTACAGGGCACGTGAACCCCCAACCTGTGCTTTGTACAAAACATACCCAGGTAAAGGGAAATGAAGGGGAGAAGAGGGGTGGTTAGGGGAGGGAAGGGATGCAGAGAGAAAGGAAGGCGAAGGGACGGGGAGGGGAGGGAAGGGAAACGGACGGAAGGAAAATGGAGGAGAAAAAAAGAGAGGCTATAGCTGTGGGAGAGACTGGGTTAATCTCCATGGGAGAAGACTCCATCAGTACTGGATGTGGATCATGGAATGTCCTAAATTAGATTTGGACTGTCCCTCAAAGGCCCACCTAAGAAAGGCTCAGTCTTAGGTAGTGCTGGCGGGAGGACTATGGGAGACTTGTAGGCGATCTGGGAAGAGCCCTTGAAGGAGATTCTGAGACTTTACAATCTTGTATCTTTCTCCTTTCTGACCCACGGTCATAGTGTAAGTGGTTTTCTTCTGCCCTGTGCTTACACCACAATGTGATGCTGGCCAGAGGCTTGAAGCAATAAGAGTGTTTACCTCAGGGGCTGACGTTAGCTAAGCATTTACTCTGTGGTTGCTCATAAGGACCCTGCGTTGATTGCCTCCATTTAACAGATGTGCACACTGAGGCAAGAGAGGAAGAGAAAGGCTGAAAGTCAGGCAATTAATTGAGCCAGTGGGCTTCTATTCACAGTGTTTGGTATGCTTTAAACTGGAAACATGGGGGTGAAGCAAGGGGATGATCATTCAGGTGTTTGTGTTAAAGCCGGGGTAGGAGGTGAGCTATTTGAGGGAGGTTATGGACTGAGGAGACCATGAAGACCAAGGTGAGTTCTGAGGAATGGACAGTAGAAGAGAGGCCACAAGGTAATCAGATAAAGACTCTCCAGAGAACAGGAGGAAGCACTGAGGAGGAAGATCAGTGGAACCCAAAAGAAAGGGAAAGATCCCAGATGGGCCGTCCCATGGGCCTTGACAGATGCGTGTCTGTCAGCTTCATGGGCAGGAAAGCCAGTGATGGCCTCCTGTCTGTGATTTCTAGAAATACATCATCTGGAGAAAGCTGTTGCCTCGGTTTAGAATGTCCATGCGCACTGACTTGGATGTGGCTAATTACTTAGCGTACACTGGTTCTCTCTGTCTCCATTTCATCGTGCAGTACACGTCTAAGCCAAGATGTACTTATGCACTTAAATAAGATTTCCCTTCGACTAAATTGTCAATCTCCTGAGAAAAATCTGATAAACTAAATTTTAATTAATCTCTGTTATACTCATCTCATTTTTCCTCGAATGAATTAATTTTTTCCCCATAGTAACTTAATACCTCTTTCATTTAGACACTCCATTTTGCTTTAGATGCCTTACTTACATTTTACATTTTCTATGCGTTTTTTTTTTTTTTTTAAAGGAGCATGACTTCGAACATAGGCGCTGCTTTTCTGAAATCCAGGTAATAAACTATAAATTCTCAGTTTTCCCCAATCTGATAAAAGAATAAAACCTTTCTTAAGTACTTTTCGTGTGCTGGGTTTAAGTGTACTGAGAACCCAAACATCTCTGCCATTTCATCTGTCCGCCAAACAACACAAGAAGAAAATATCGACCTAACATCAACCCTGCTGTTCCGTCTGTCAACCCAACAATGAAAGAAGCACCTAAGAGAGTAGCTGTCAAGACTGTCTAGGAAGGGGATGGTAGTTTTCGGTAGTTCTTGGTCCCACCAATGAGGCTGGTGGCACTTCATCAGTGAAATGCCCCTTTACACTGTCTTGAGGACAGGCTCCATGGAGTCAGGTCACTTTCTCTTCTTGACAAAGTGGGTCCTTCATGGAGATACCCATTGGTCTCTCACTCTCCTTATTCATTATGCAGCCACTTTCATCTCTCAAACTCCTAGGACCAATCAGCTAGAGACAATGCCAATCCCAGGAGACTGAGGAAACGAGCTTGTCCCTTGACAGCTCCATGAAAGGATTGGTTCCTGGACCCTGTGCATGGACCCAAATCCAAGGCTATCCACATCTGTGATGTACCACAGTGCACATTGTCTCATCCGCCTTACTTATCTATGCATCACTTATAATACCCAAGGCTGCGTTAATGTTCTGTGGATCGTTCTGGCATTGTATTATTTCCGGATAATGGTAAGAAAAATAAATCTGTATATTTTCATCACATATGCATTTAAAAGTATTTCCACTCTTGACTGATGGACTCTGCGGTTGTGAAGCCAGTGGATATGGACATCACAACATTCAGAGACACCGCCCTCCCCACCCCCCAGTAGCCTAGAATGCCAGCTGCACACCCTTTGCCATACTTCTGCTGATGCCAGCAGTGAGGGATAGGGGAAGGGAGAAAACCACACAGGCAAGGGGAAAACTCTGAATGAGGTTGTGGTGAGCTGGCAGTGTGTGGCTGAACTGGGGAGGCACACAAGGGTATCACCAGGGCTTGATAAATATTTATGCCATGAGGGACTGGGCCAACATCCAATTAAGACTTGTGACTTCTAAAAGGCAGGGGGGAAAATAGAAACCTGGGTGAGTTCTGAGGGAAGCTACATGTCTCTGATAATGGTTCAGTGTCAAGTGCAGGCTGCAGCACAAAAAGGTCACTGTAAGGAGGTGTCAACGGAACTCAGTAGTGAAGAAGTGGTCTTAAGAAGAGAAGTGTGGTAGCCATTGAGTGATGGTTTGAGGTACTGTGGGGGGTGAAGGACCAGGGTCAGTGAAAAGACAGTGGTCTAATGACTTTCAGTATCTAGGGGAAGAGAATGGTCAACTCTTTGCTATGACTTGCAAGGTCAAGAGCATGCAAAAGTATAGTTTCTCT
This sequence comes from Microtus ochrogaster, assembly GCF_000317375.1. Classification (NCBI taxonomy): domain Eukaryota; kingdom Metazoa; phylum Chordata; class Mammalia; order Rodentia; family Cricetidae; genus Microtus; species Microtus ochrogaster. Next base: position 27,024,947 of record NC_022028.1, on the reverse strand, counting down.
TCTTTTTCCTTTGTTTCTTTTTATGTGAAAGAATTGAGAATGGTTTCTGATGGAAGGTTGTAGTGATTGAGAAGAGACTCTTTGGTAGAACCATTGCTGCAAGTAAGAGGGCGAAAGTGGAGGAAATGATTCGGAAACAGGACTTCCTATTTGGGGCAATGGATACTGCCGTGTGTGTGTGTGTGTGTGTGTGTGTGTGTGTGTGTGTGTGAATGTGTGCTGTATGTATAAATAGCTATTTATCTGTGCAAATGGATGAACTAAGAGTCATTATTTGGAAACTCCATATTTGTGAATTGTCTTATTTGCTAAAATTGATTTGTAACTCCGAAGTCAATACCACTTGAGCATCAGTGGCCGCTTATTGGACATACACAGAGTGGTGCAAATTTTGAACTACTCAAACAGCTGAGGCTGGGCTGAGCTGAGGCTGGGCTTGCTTCTTGTTTCAACTTTCAGGCTGTAGACAATTGCCCTTCCCATAGTCTGTTCAGTGACAAGTTTTTCTAATTTGGTAGAATTTACTTGATGAAGTCACCATTTCCAACACTCCTCAAGAGCTGGATTAAAGCACTGGCTGGTGTCCCTAGGCACAAGATGTAGTAAATGCATACATAAAGTGGTTTCTGGTGGCTGCAGCTGAAAGATCCTGAGAGCTGGGGCATGGCCAGAGCACTACATATGCTGCCCCCGAACACAATAAAGTTGGCATTCTTGTTTCAAAGATGACCCGTGTCCCTGTGTCTCTGTCTCTGTGTGTGTATGTGTTTAAATCTTCAGGCCCTTTGCCTGAGACTCGCGTACCATCCCATTGCACAGGCACTATAGGACAGTAGTGCAAGTACTAGTACACATAGTACAGGCGGATGGTACATGACTCCAAGTGCCAGGATTATAGACACAAGCAATATTAGCCCTAGCCTGAGGAATTCTTAACTGGGAGATAACTATTATAATGTTTAGAGTAAAACAAGCAAATTACTAGCTATTTAAACTCCATGTAAGTCTGACAAGGGTGGATTTTTCTTTGCATGATTACATTGTGTGCATCTTCCTGTCACTGGGGGCCCAGCACATAAAGAACCAACATCAAGGAAGGATGTGGAGGGGAGTTGGGAGAGGATATTTTCAAGTGTCCCTGAGTCACCACTGGCCATCGTTATGGCAGATGGAAGAAATACCTATACCACAGATGGAAGAAATACCTATCCTGAGTGATGAGAAAGATATGGTGGCATTAAGTCACTTTCCAAGAAGATGAAATGAAATCTACTAGCAGAGTCACGTGGACCACTATGTTATACCCAAAAGATTAAACCATGATGGCAGTGCAAACTGGGTTAAAGGTAGATCATTTTTTTTAAACAGGGATAAAAAGAATAGGACCTGGAGAAAAGTCAGTCTAGTTGTACTTTAATGAGTTAGCAGACCAAACATCAGAATTTTTGATGTACACCTATAGAAATATCAATCTATTCTCTCTCCTTGCTTTCTCTAGACCCCTCCATTACTCCTTCTTCTTCCTCTTTTTTCCCTCCCTCTCCTATTCTTTTCTGGAAATGAGGTATTCTTCACTTTGTAATTTAAGTTGGCTTAATACCTGATGTGTAGCCCATGCTGGTCTCTCCTGCATCAGCTCAGCTTCCTTAGTTCTGGGATTCTTACTGTATGCTACCAGACTCAACATAAGTAGTCTACAACTTAAAAAATGGTTCTGCTGTAGGGAAGCCAAGGCTACAGAAACAGGTCAGACACAAATATTTTATCAATGGGTAAAATTCTATGTGACTTCTATTATATTTGCTTTCTCTCTTTTAATCATTCTAGTGAGTGGTACGTGTTGAAATACAAGATAGTGTCTACACCTGGAAAAGGCAAGGTGTGTTAGTGAAGAGCCTTGTCTTTACAAGTAGAAATAACTGAGTGAATGGGTGCAATATAATTCCTTTTCAAGTGTAGCCTTCAATACAACAGTTCAGTACTAACAGTAATGATAGTCCTTATTTTATGCTCCAGTAGGGCATATGTGTTTGAATGTGCTGCCAAGTTAAGTCTGGAATAATTTCTATTATTTTATATTGATAATTTTTAGTGACTGAAGATACTTTGGCACTCTACAGGATGGTCAGTGGTGCTGGTCTTAGAGCAGGGGATATTAGTATAGGTGAGAGCTTTAAATACTATGCTGGTCTGTGGACACTGAAAGAACAAAGTTAACATGGGGAAAAATGAAACCATTTAGGTTTTGGGTAAAGGTCTGTGAGCTGTTTAATGTCATAATTGCCTGCTGTCTCAATCATCAAACTGAGTGAACCTCTAAGTTGAAATGTCATAAACACTCAGCACAAAGATTTATATAAGCCAGGTATTCGACCTACCACTAAGGCCTGCCTGTGGCAGGAAGTGTTTGTTATGTCTTACTCAACCTTTTGGGAAAAAAATTCGGAAATGTGCTTGTTCTGGCAATGATCAAACATTAAGAAGCAATTCTGTTATCTGGATGGGATATTCAGGACCTGTGATAAACAAACCTATTTCCTATAAAAATAACTTAAATTCAAATTCCTTCAGCTGAAAATGGTTAGTGTCAGTCAAGTCTGTTTCTGCTGTGTATTTTACCAAAAGGAGAGAAACACTTCTTATTAAATTGAATTCCTTTTTATGAGGTTGTGTTATTCTGTGTTCTTTACACTTTGATCCTCCTTAAAGAACAAACCTGTATGTTTATCAAATGCATATTCTAAATGTGTACTACATGCAAATGATATTTTGGTCAGTTATTATTTGAAACTTCTATACGATATAGGAAAATCAATTGCTCATATAACCCAAATTAGTGATTTATTTTTTTTATTGAAAAGAGAGTAAAATCCATTATCAGAGACAATGTGCCCAGAGCTTTTTTTTTAAAGTCAACTCACCATATATCAGTAACTGTCTCATCAAATTATCCAAATTGAATGCTAATTAAACTATTATAAATCAATGATAATTTAAAATTAAAATAGAAAAAATATTTGAGTAAAATCTCAACCAATCAGGTTATGTAAGCTGTTGATGATATGTTAAGAATATTTAATATCTCAGTTTCCAGAAAAGTGCAGGACAAAACTATGGTACATAAAAGGCAGTATTCATATAGTAAAACGTAAAATGTCTGAAAACACTGGCAGTATGACAAGAATGCAGAGTGCTTATGGCATACTTATTCAGTCATGGTGAGAGAAGATATTGAGTACCTGATTTATTGGGAGCCCTGGATTAGAAGCTGATATGGGTGAAAAGCATTAGAGGGGAGGATATTCCCGTTTGTGAGAGGCTGGTGTGCTGGTGAAGCCAGTGAGATGAGTGATGGTGACTGATTACGTGTCTGTGTAAAGTACAGGGTACCCAACAGGTACCAAGAAATCAGACAAAGCAAAGGGTAGAAGATAGTAGGACAGACTTCACAAGGCTTGTCTGTTGAGTCTGAGAAGATTGAAAGGAATGAATCAGAGAGACAGAGAAGGGAGGAGATTATGAGACACAAATGCAAAATGATAGCACACGGGAGAGTGCTGTAGATTCAGGGAGGGATAAGCAGCCAGATAGAATCATGGTAGGTCCAAATGACAGGCAATAGACTATGGGAATGGAGAGAGGGACATTTCTGACTCACGTACCAGGTATGATGTCATGCTAAAATGTTGACGGAGGTTTCTGTCTTTCCTGATTTCGCAGCTGTTTAGTTCCAAAGAAACACACAGAGGTCTACATTAATTATAAACTGGTTGGCCTATTAGCTCAGGCTTTCTTATTAAGTAACTCTTACATCATACATTAACCCATTATTCTTGTCTGTTAGCCATGTGGCTGGGTATTTTATCAGTGAGGCATTCTCATCTTGCTTCTTCTGTGCCTGGGTGACAGCTGCAGACTGAGCCTTTTCTCTTCCCAGAATTCTCCTGTTCTGCTTGCCCTGCCCATACTCCCTGCCTGGCTACTGACCAATCAACATTTTATTAAACCAGTACAGCTTACAAAACTTTATAGGGTATAAGACCATTGTCCCACATCACTAAAATATTTAGTCTTCATCCTGAGAGCAATCCAAATCCAATAAGGATTTTAAAGATGGGTAATGGTAAAATTTAGGTTTATAGAAATCAAATCTGAGCTGAATTAAAAATTGAATTTAGGTAAAACTGAACACCAATCAACAAACTATTTGTAAAGAATGTATGATCCATAAACAATTACCAACACAGACATGATTTTTTCAGAGATCTGGATTTTGATATCTAGGGGTTCCATAGGCCCACTGTCTTTTTGAATGTGTGTGGCTTTCCTGGAAGCTGTGTGGGACATGACAAAACATGAGCCTGTCCTCACCAGCCCTCAGGGGAAACACTGCATGATCAGCAGATGGCATTGTTTTGTCAAAAGAAGATCAGAACCAATATTGTATTTTGTCACAAAGAAAATTCTTCCAGAAGAGGCTCTCACCAGTCAAGACCTAGGAAAGTTGCTTAAATTGGGCTCCTGCTCAACCCCGCTTGGTGGCACACCTCAACTGAAGTTTGGCAAAAAGGCCATCAAGCAGACAGGCTGAAAAGTGAAGCTGATTTTAAGGTTTAGCCTACTTAGAGTAAAGACAGCTTCTAAGGAGCAAAACTTATGGGCAGATGACTGCCCATCACCATGACTATATATAGAAAGTCTGACTGTATCAGCAGAGGTAGGCAGGAAAGGAGCTCCCATCCTCATGATTTATCAGTTCAACACAAGGGCACGTCACAGGGAATTATGTATTGAAGTGACCCACATATTAACTGAAACTGTCCAGAATCTGGAGGCGGAGTAAAGGGATACATATATGTTCTCCTCTCCTCTCCTCTCCTCTCCTCTCCTCTCCTCTC
>NC_022028.1:26997372-27019749 GCF_000317375.1 Microtus ochrogaster | reverse complement strand
CTCCCCTCTCCTCTCCTCTCTTTTCCTCTACTATCTTTTTTCGCCTCTACTCTCCCCTCTCCTCTTCTCTCTTTCCCTCTATTTCTCTTTCTCTTCTCTCTCTGTGTTTGTAACTATTTTTCTTGCTTTCTCTCTCTTTTCATCCTTCCTCCTCTCTTTATTCCTTCTTCTTTTTTTCTTCCTTTTTCTCCCTCCCTCCTTCCCTCCTTTTCCCCTTTCATCCTTCCTTCCTGTATTTCTCCTGTGTTTCTCTCTCCTCCCCTCTTTCTCTTCCTTCCTTCCTTCCTTCCTTCCTTCCTTCCTTCCTTCCTTCCTTCTCACTATGCCACCTAGACTGATCCCAAAGTCACCATTCTCTGACCCTAGCCTCTCATATCTGGGTCAACAGGTATACATACTTAATGTGTCGTTCTTAGAACTCCCGGAAAATGTGCAGGGCAAGTCAAAACCACAATAAATAAAGGGATTGTATAATAATTGGAGTCCTAATCCCATCCCTTAAGGATCAGTATGTTACTCTTCAGTCCAGCATTCTTATTTTATCCAGAGTGAGAAACCCAGAGTGGAATGCATTTGAGGACACTCAGCTGACATGCAACATAGGCATGCACAGACAAGATTTTACTGGCTCTGAGTAGCTTCCTGAATTTTGGGTATGTGGCTTGACAGAAAACCCATGTTCCTGCTGCTTTTGACTCCCATCTGTGATGAATAAAACTGATTTGGTTGCTTTGCTATGAGAATATTCAGTCTTGTTTGACTCATGGAAATGCTAGAAGCTTTCCCTGAGAACGAAGTGGGTTAAAGCCTTTGAACTCCTTTTCTAGTTGAACAGATATAAGACTTGTACCAAAAATAAGAGCAGCGAGCACAGTCAGAGGCACTTCTGGAACTTTAGAAGTTCCACTCTAGATTTTGAGATTATATCCAAATATATTATACATTGCTACATGAGGCAAGTAGATGGCAAAATCATCTAACGTGTAATAAAGGATACCCTGGCCATACAAGGTGTATGCTATAGGCGAGTTACCAAGCTTTGCATACTAGCAGCTGGTAGAGTGCAACAGGAAGGAGGGCATCAGGAAAGCATTAGCTGTTCAGCAATACAGCTATGTGTTAGGGCCTCAGCACAGAAAGAAAGAGAAGGAAGAGGGGAAGAAGAAAGGAAGGATAGAAGAAAAAAAACTTTAAAAAGAAAGGGAGAGAGAGAAGGAGAGAGAGAGAGAGAGAGAAATGGGAAAAGGGAAGGAGACGAAGAGGAAGGATGGAAAAAGGAAGGGGGAAAGGGAAGGAGCGAGAAGGTAAGAGAGGAAGGGCAAAGGAGGAAGAGAACAGGGAGAGAGTAAGGAAAAGAAGGTGGGAAGGTGGAAGAAGGAAAGAAAAGGAGGGGAGGGAGGGAGGGAGAAAGATAGGAAGGAAGGAGTGTCTACAGAGAGAAGGTGGGACAGCAGGGTGCTTCAGGAGCACATGCGACTCAGCACATCCAATGCTGAGTAGGAGCAGAGGTGAGCATGCTGGGTTTTTGTCCATCTCGGTGAGAAGCAGACTTTACTGTGACACAAAGGAGTGGTGTAGGAACCAGGAGCAATAGGAGCACGGGAGGGCAACCAGCCCTTGTGATAGAGAAGAATATCGGGGGAACCAATGATGATGGGAACAAACGTCTGTCTACTGGAGTGCCTGCTTGAGTGGAAACGACAGCACGGATCTTGTTTGTTTGCTTGCTTTTGTTTTTAATCTAATTGAATATGAGAACCCAGAAACAGAGCTAAAATACAAAACTAAATTTTGAACTTTTAGCGCCATCCATTAATGTAAGAAGATGGGAGCATGGCCCTTGGAGGAGGGCTCTTTTCCTTTCTGTCCTGCATTTTCTCCCTTCGCTACTTTCCCCTCCCCCATTCTTTTGGGTTCATCTCTCCCATTTTCTCACATCCCTTGGAATCAGACATGGGAGACGATGGTGGTTTGTGTTACATGACTGGGATGGTGAGAATCTCCATCCAAATGTAATTGGTACTGGACTCCAGGGAAGCAAATATTCTCTGTTTCACAGACACTGAGTTTTCTTTTTAGGATATTAAAAGCAGTTCAAACGTAGAATCTGAGGGCTTGGGGCAGATGCATGTGGGAGTAATCTTTGATGCAATCATAGATTACTGGCGTAGACATCTGAATGATATTAATTAGTTTTGACTCTTTAGGAAAAAAAACAGTGAATTATTTTCATATACTTTGAGGTGTCTCTGGTACTTCTTTGTGGCAGTTCCTGCTAGGTTAATAGATACTGGGATCTTCTGCAGAAGAGTAAAGTAGAATTATGGGTAATATCAGAAGATGGACAGCCTCTGTCACATCTGGAAAATTATGGACAACAACAAAAACGGAAGCTATCAAAAGCAAAGCCTTACAGGGAGCAATTTTACCATCAGGCAGAAGAAGAGGTTTGGAAACAGAAAAGACTGGGAAAGAAGGGCAAGGTAACTGAAGAATTAAAAAACAAAACAAAAGGAAAAGAAGTCAACCACTTAATGGGAGTGAGAAAAAAAACACTAGCCATTTAATAGGTGCGAACTGAGAGCAGAGGGAAGAAGTAGCCAACTCAGGCTGTGATGGTGTTGAAGACTGAAGAACACTTTGTTTTTGTCTAGGAGGGGCCACTGGGGGTTTAGATACATAAAGTTTAGTGGAATGGCAGGGATGCAAATTAATTGAACATCAGTAGCAAGGAAATTCATGAAGATTGTGTATTTGGAAGATGCATCTGGAATAATTTGCTTAGAAATTAGAGCAAGGGCCAAGGAAAGTCCACCCTAGTTGAGCAGAGACAGCCAGGACTTTTAGTGGTGAGCAGGTAGAAGTGCCCTGCGTGCTGGCTGTGGAATTTATGCAGTGAAGCGAAGGGCTAAGGATGGAGCAACCACATCAAAGCTGAGATAGGGAACTTCATTATAAATAATTCCATCCACCACCCCATCAGGATCCTAAAGTATTTCAGGCTGTCCAAAGAGTTCCATACCCAAACCACAAAATAGCCCAGGGAAGTCATGGCCATCTGAGGCTGTATACAAATGAGATTATCCCCTGTGCCGCTCTATTCACCGACCCCAGGTCTCTCCAGTAACATCAAATCCCTTTAATATCAGCGGAGAGGCTTCCATCTGGGAGTGCTTAGACGTTTTAGCGATAGCCTTAGGCTGAGATAGATGGTAATATCTCCTGAAATGAGACTCACTGTCACAGGAAATTCCAAGGGCTGTGCTTTCCTGGGCCCCTGGTCATCAAACTGGTTCAAGTATGTGATAACTATGTGAACAAATTAGGCACACCACACAGATAATGGCTAGATAGTCAAGATCATGTCGGCTGCTGTCTAACTTGAATCTCTGCTTTCAGGAACGCTTCTGGGGAAGACCCTCCAGTGAATCACGGTTCATGGGCTGCCGATCTGCTATTAATATAATTTCTGTTGCCCTTTGAGCTTTTAGCCCCACATGTGTAATTCCTCCAGCCTATTCAACATGTTATCTGCAAGGTCTCTCAACGCCACTGCCTCAACGCAAACCAGACTCCATGTAGACGAACAAAGGGAATTTAACTTTCGTAAGTTGGTTTTAAAAATGCATTTACTTTGACTGCACTGAGAGAATCTAAAAAAAGATGAAAAGCATCTTTAGCATGCCAAAAACATCTGGTTTCATATTTTCAGACCAAAAGGAAATTGCATGAGGACTAAAATCTTATGTTTTGATTTATATTATTATTGGAGGGCTGCGAAGCTGCCACTCACCAAGAAGGATTTTATGATGATAAATAAATAAGGAAAACAATCTGACAAAACATGTCATAGAACAAAGCTGCATCTCAAGTTTAATTAACTGATAACAATACTTATGATGGAAGAACTGTGCCACCAATTATACAGTTAGTAAATGTATGCTCCCAATGAGAAGATGAGCCCATAGAACTCTAAAGGCCTCCTCCTCAGCATAGGATGGCTTCATATACAAAGGAAATTTTGCTTTATACAATAAATCATGCATCTATTAAGACCGTCTCTACCAGTGTAGGTGTATGTGTACACACGCATGTGTGTTTATGCATGCAGGCATGTGTGTGTGTGTGTGTGTGTGTGTGTTGTTCTCTAGGAAGAAGTATCTCTCAGTAGCATGTTACAAATGGATTTCATAGTGATGGTAATTCCCCAAAATTGTTGGGCCCTGGGATGATGGAGACACAGCAGTCAGTGGAAGACAGGAAAATCTAGCAAGGAGGAAAAGGAGACTGGTTTCATTTCCTTAGCATCACCTTTTACCCTTCTGCAAAACTCCAGACAAAAGCTCCGCCCATGCCTCAGCTTTCATAGTCCTTGGTGACCAACGGGGCTATGAGTAGAAGGTTCCTTTCACTCTAGATAGGAGGAGTCTTTGCTATCATCTTGTATTCAAAAGCATTGCATGCTCAGGTGTGGCGATTCAGAGACAATAAGCTCACAGCTATTGCTCGTGGTGGTGCAAATTGTATGCTTTCCATCTGCCACCGAGAGCATCTCCGGCCATGTTTTAGCATCAATTGTATTTTTAAAGGGACACTTTTCATAGCAGATCTTATAAGTTGATTTACTTCAAACTACGGGAGGAGATAAACCGAGGCAGATATGTCGACGATTTTATGTCTAATCTTCCTCTGGCTTTGGAGTGCCAACTGAGGAAATATTTAACTCCCTTGTCTCCAGGAGCGTCAGCCATTCTCCTCACACACCATAGAATGCTTTCAGGAACAATAACTGTCACTCTGCTTTCGGTCTCTCTGACAGGGAGCCACACACCCAAATAAGATCAGTTAGCACATTAAGCAATACATTCCAAATATTAGGTAGTTTCCCAATGGAGGCCTGATGAAATTTAAAATACATATATATCTGATATTAAGGAGTAGAGTATTCAATCAAATGCTTTTGTTGGTAAAACTCAATATTCCACCCTCAGCCAGGAAGCCTAGAGAATGCAGAACAGTTGTGGAAATTTTCTGGGATTTTTAGCTTAGATACAACTGCCATCAAAAACATTCTGAGGCACATTGCTGATTTAAGAGGAAGCTCACAGGGTAGTTGGAACTTTTATTTTCCTAGATCTACTTCAGATTTGCGCATGGCACTTCGTGTGTGTGTGTGTGTGTGTGTGTGTGTGTGTGTGTGTGTGTGCTAACCTTCTTTCATCTGCTTGTATTTGTTCAGGAATTAATTTCAGGCCATTGCTGTCTTTAAATAAAATTATTAGCCATCTATTCTATTCGCTTGTTCAACGAACTTTCTACGAGTCTTTGTTAGACACAGGTGATAATTATCCCTTGCTTTAGGGATCAGAACTTTGCTTCTTGAAAGGAGCAAAGCTGGCTCACTTCCTGTCTTTCCACATGCATACATGTGCATGGAAAAGATACATCCTGTCTTCAGTGCTGTTGGGAATTAGTACTGGCATGTTTTGACTCATTATCTTGAATCTTAATCAGCTGGTGAAAAAAAAATTAGTTTCATCAGCTGATGAAGGCTCAGGGTAATGAGTCAAAACATTCTGATAGGCTTCTCAGCAGCCAGACATGGGAGTGGAGCGCTTCACCTGACGTGTCTCTCCTGCTGTCCAACAAATGGTTACCTGGTCTCTGTAATTTCTACCACGGAACAACCATGCCATAGCATAGGAAGGGAAGGGTTTGGTAGCTAACAAATACTATCTTTTTGGAAGATGTGTAGCATGTTTATTCGTATAACTTTTCATAGTATGAAAATATGTGGAATGTGAAGTCACAGTTGCAGCCATACTGAAGCCTATCCTTTGAATAATTTGTTCATGCTCATGGCTGGCAGTGCTTACCACCAATCTATTTCTAGAACCCTTTCATCTTGTAAAACTTAAATGCTGTTAAACACCAGCACCCCCTTCCTCCTGCCCCATTAACAATCTATTTTCTGTTTCTATAAACTGATTTTTCCTGGTGCCTCGTATAAGTGGAAACACTCAATGGTTGTTCTTTATGGCTGGCTGATTTATTTCAGTTAATACAGTGTCCTCAAATTTCTTGCATGTTGTAGCTCCTGTCAAAATTTCCTGACTAACTGAAGCCAAAAGCATTGCACTGTATGGGCGTCTATCCAAATTACAGTAAACTTCTGACTCTTGTTAATTATTGATAGGTCTGCTGTTGACATGGATATAGGCACAACTCATGAAAACTTTGTCTTCAAATACTATGATTCCAGGTTCACAAATGGAATTCTGAATGTTATTCTGTTTTCCATCCACGGCCATTTAACGTTAGTCACTGGGCAGGCAGTGCCTCTAATACTTTTTATGCTATAGGTGATCTTTTGGTAAACAGGTGGGATTCTTGTTTGCCGAGTTCCTTTTTGAAGAAGTGTGTGTGTGTGTGTGTGTGTGTGTGTGTGTGTGTGTTTTAATTACAGAAGATCCTTTTTCATGGTCTAGCTTGTTGAGCCTGTCTGATCCTTGTAGTTGGTTGTCTTTGACTCTTAGCTCTTTTACTCTTTCTCCTCTTTGCTCTTTGGGTGTCCGGCAACTTGCTCCCAAATATGAATAAGACACAAATGCCCAGTCTTAGCCTGGTTTATTTCTAGCCAGATTTTCTTAAATTATCCTGCCTACCTTTTGCCTCTGAGCTTTTATCCTTCTCTATTTCTGTCTACCTGTCTTTACTTCTTACTCTATGACTTTCTCTGTAGCTCGGTGGCTGGCTCCTGAAGCCTCCTTCTTCTCTTGCTCCTAGATCCTCTCTTTTTTTCTCCTTCCATTTATTTTCTCCTGTGTGCCAAACTTGCCTAGCCTTTCTCCTGCCTTGCTATTGGCTATTCAGCTTTTTCTTACACCAATCAGATGTTTTAGACAGGCAAAGTAACACAGCTTCACAGGGTTAAACAAATGCAACATAAAAGAATGCAACACATCTTTGCATCATTAAACTAAATGTTTCATAGCATAAACAAATATAACACATCTTAAAATAATATTCTACAACAGATATTCCCCTCCTTAAACTCCCAGATCTAGGACGAGTCCCACATCCAGTGCTCTAGCCTAGTTTCTCAACTATTCCCTGTGCCAGAACCATCCTCCAGGCTTTCACTATGGCCCACTCTGCCTGTCTCTGACCCACGGGCCCCTCCCACAGCAGTTCCCATCTCTCATCCAAGTCAGGCCGTTCACATCCTTCTCTAGGTCTAGCCTGATCCTTCCTTATACTCATTCTTCTCAGCACTCAGATCTGCTCCCATGCTCCAGGCTCACAGCAGAATTAGCATCCTATACACACAGCCCAGTGACCCATGTTCACCTAAGCCATTTCCAAATTCTAAGATTAATCTGCACACTTATCTTTTTATGCCTGAACCTGCTTTCTCCCTATCAAACACAGAACTAACAGAAGAAGTTCCTGTGCTTAGCTCTCATCAAAAAATTGCTAACAATATGAAAGATGAAACCAGTATCTTTTCTCTAAATCATGTCACTTCTGTATAATTGTGTGCCAATGATAAGTATCTATGTGGATCCCAGAACACAGAATTTTTTTCTAAAAAAAAAATACTCACAAACTTTATCAAACAATTCAAGGAATTTAAAGAAGCACAAAGAAACATCTCAATGAAAATAAAAAGAAAGAATTTAAGGACAATAAATATCCAAGTGATGTCCAATAATGTAGAAACATAAGACTGATATAAATGAAGACAACCCAGTACTTGAAAATGAAATTTAATAAGGATAGAAGAAGATACAAACTGAAATGAAGATGGAATTGAAAAATCCAATAACCCATCTAGACAATTCAAAGGAAAGCCTTGCAAGTAGGAAGAATGAGTCAGAAGATGGGACCGTATATTCTACCTTGAAGATATAGTAGAAGATATAGAGTGAATAAGCAAGGAGTATGTCAAAAACAACAACAACACACATGGGAAAGGAACACATAGGTCATGTAGGAACAGCGTGGAATGGCCAAATCTTCAAAGTACAGGCATAGACGAGGGAAAGAAATACCAAATCAAAAAAAAAATGGACCAGATTTACACTAATATCATGAAAGAAACCTTCTCCAAACTAAAGAAAGGCATATTCATACAGACTCAGAAACACAAAGAACAACAAACAGACAAGACAAGAAATCTCTTAGGTCATATCATAGTTAAAACATTCAGTACAGAATAAAGAATGTTGATGAAAAGCTGCAAGAAACATAACAAGAATCACATCTAAAGGAAAAGTTAGAAATAGCAAAAATAAATGATTTCATAACACAACTAAACAACTTGAAAATAAAAAGACAAGGAAAAAACAAATCCCAAATCACTTGATGGCAGTAAGTAATAAGACTCAGAGCAGAAATTAATGATATAGAAACAAAGAATAAAAAGAATTAACAAACCTAAGAGCTGGTATTTTGAGAAGAAGATAAAGAAGGTTGGGGACCCTTGACTTAACTAAGCGAAAGAAAGAAAGAAAGAAAGAAAGAAAGAAAGAAAGAAAGAAAGAAAGAAAGGAACCAAATTAACAGAATCAGAATTAAACAGGGAAACACTACAGCATACACAAAATAAAGCAGAACATTATAAAGGAATATTTAAAAATCTTGTACTACATTAATCTGAAAAACCAAAAATAAATGGACGAGTTTCTAGGTTCAATCAGATTGAAAAGGAGTGAGGCTAGTGACAGACTCCAAAGCACCAAAATTACACCAAGAAGGTAAAACCAGACCCCAGCAAATGGTAAGACTCAAGTAGTAATGGAAAGTCTTCCAGCTAAGAAAAGTCCAGTACCAGATTATTCACAGCAAGAGTCTACCATACTTTCAAAGACTATCTATAGACAATTCTTCATAAACTATTCTAGAAAAATAACAAAGAAAGGAAAGAAACAGAAAGAGCACCAGGAGTCACTGTTAGTCTAACACCCAAACAAGTTAAAGACACAACAACATCATAAAATTCTGGGCCAATTGCCATAAAAACATAGATCCAATAATGCTCAGTAAAATTCTTGCAAACAGAATACAGACATACATAAAAAATATTAACCACCATGACCAAGCTAGATTTACCACAGAGATGTAGGACTGGTTCAAAATTCACGCATCAGTAAATGTAATAAACAATATAAATGTACTTGAAGACAAAAAACACATGATCATCTCAATAGATGCAAAAATTCCTTTGATAAAATCCAACTTGCCTGGAAGGCAAAAGTTGTAGAGAAAGTAGGACTATAGAGAACATACCTCAACATAAAAAACATCTATATATGGGAAACCTACAACTAACATTATGCTAAGTGTAACAAAAAACTTGAAGTAATCTCATTGATGTCAGGACTGAAACAAGACATCTATTATCCCCACTTCTTTTAAATATTATTCTCAAAGCACTACCTGAAGTCAAGAAAAAGAAATGAAAGGGAAACACATAGGAAAAGAAGTCAAACTGCCCTATTTGCAAATGCCATGCTATTATACATTAGATAACATTTTACCAGAAATTCTGGCAAAATTCCACAAATTGTACTGGAAAAATTAGAAATCATCAACAAATTTTAGAACACAGCTGAATACAGAGTCATCTACATGTACAATCAATAATTTTCTCAATACCACCAAGAAACCTACAGAGACATGGACACACTGTCATTTACAATAGCCTCAAAGAGAATAAAATATCTTGGAATAAACCTAACCAAGGAGTTGAAGACCTTCAGATGAAAATTTTCAAACTCTGAAGGAAGAGATAAAGACACTGGAAATTTGAAAGACGCTCTGTGTTCATGAGTATGTAGAATTAATATTGTAGAAACAACCATTTTACCAAGAACTATCTACAGATGCTGTGAAATCCCGATCAAAAGTCCATCTCATTCTTCACAGAAGCAGAAAAACTACTCTATAATTTTTATGAAGCCACAAAAGACACCAGATGGCCAAAACAAACCAGAGCCAAAAGAACAGTACTGGAGAGACTACCACCCAGACTTCAGGATGTATTAAAGACCCACAAAAATAAGTACAATTTGGTACAGGCATAAGAACAGACTTGTAGACCATTGTAATAAAACACAAGACCCAAACAGGAGTTTCAACAATGACAACCATTTAATATTTGACAAGGATACCAAAAGCATACACTGGAGGAAAGATGGCATTTTTTAATAAATGGTGATGAGAAAACTGAATGTCCACATATGGGAGAATAAAAATGGACCCTTGTCTATCATCTTGCATTAGTGGACTTCAAATGAGGCAGAGACCTCAATGTAAAACCTGAAACACTGAAACTACTAGGAGCAAACATAGGCAACACTCTACATGATGTGGATGTAGGAAAGGACTTTTTGAATAAGATTCCATTTGCCAAAAATTAAGGCCCCAAACTTACAGCTGGGGTTCAGGAAACTAAAAAAACTTTTATCTTCCTAAGGGAACAGTCAATCAGCTGAAGAGGAAGCCCCCAGAATAGGAGATCTAGAATATATCTATATCTATATCCATCATCTATATCTATATATCATATCTATCTACATAGATACACATATGTATATATATATATATGTTAAGAATGAATCTCAAATATTCATAAACAAACAAAGAAAATCAAACAACCCATTCAAAAAATGGGTCTGGCCCCTGAAGAGAGAAGTAAAAAAAGTACATGACTAAGGTATACATATATAAAATATTGCTTGTCTCTAGCAATCAGGAAAGTACAAATCAAAACAACTTTCAGAATGACAATTATCAACAAAAGTACTGAGAACAAGTATTGCAGGGTGTGTGGGCAAAAAGTTATCAATCCCCTGTTCACTATTGCTGGAATTGCAAACTGCTACAGCCACTCTGAAAATCAGTGTGGAGAATTCTTTAAAAAGCTAAACCATTATTCAGTCACACGACCCAGCTATATTACCCAACTACATAACCAACAAGCTATGCCAGTATATACCCAAATGACTCTATAGATACCTGATCAGCCATGGTTATTGCTGCTCTATTTATAATAATAAGGAAATACAATCTAAATGACAATCTAAATGTCTTTCAATTGACAAATGGATATCAAAGATGGAATACTATTCAACTGCAAAGAAAAATGAAATCACAAACTTTGCAGATAAATAGTTGGAACTAGAAACAGTCATATTGATTGTGGTATTTCTCGGCATTGCATTATCCATGCAATTCTCAAAGAATTATAAAAATTAAATCCACTCAAAAGCAGGATGCAAGAATGGATTCTATAAGAGCACAGAGGACCTTCTGTACACAGCCAGGGACACCCACAAAAGCACTGTAGTAAGTTCCAGCTGTGGCCAATGTATAGTAGGAAGAAAACAGACCAGGCCTCAGAAAGTGTAAAAGAGCAGAGTGCAAGGGGGTGATTGGAGTAATGATGGTGTGCCATTTTAAAAGTGTACGACATGTGTTGTCAGAGAAAGGGCCACTACAGAATGTGGGTGCCTAAAAAACTTCCTCAAACTCCAGACTTCATGGTGTGCAGTGAAGAAGCCAGAGGTTGTTTGGTCCCACAGTTGCTAGGGGTAGGACTGGATGTCAGGAGAAATGGGTGTGCCTGAGGATGCCCAGCTGAAGAACAAACTGATGGCCTTTATTGGTAAGGGATAGGTAGGTTCTGTAACTTTACCTTGTGCAGTGTTTTTTAGGGTGTAGCCATAGTACATCCCATATAAACTTGGACTTTCCACAGCTTTCTTCATTCCTTCCTTCTCTGTGGGATGCTATCTTAGCCTTCCTTGAATTCTAAGTGTAGGAGACAGTCAGCATCACTGGACTTGTGGAATTCTCCATTCACCTTCCCGATTGACTCCAGGTCCCTAACTTGCTCTTTGAAAATTTTGCATTAATATCCCATTCAAATTATTCAGTCCTTTCTCTTTTATTGGTCAGGGTTTGAAACTCATTTACATTTATAGCTCCCAGCAGGCACAGTAGCTACTCAGAGGCCAGTTGATTAATTGAATTAATATATTGTAAAGAAGTAGCCTCCCAAAACATTGTAGGGAACGCCAGAGGCCGAGACAGGGAGGATAGCGAACCCTAGGCAAACTCAGGGTACGTAGCAAGAGCTTGTGTCAAAATGAACCACAAACAAGGCAGTGGGAAAATCCTGTGGATTTATCTATCATTTCCACCTTTAATGTTGCATGAAAAATAAAAAAGAAACATCCCAGACATTCTTTCACTGAATCACTGAGTTTTATGAAGAAAAGTTAATGTTTTTTTTTTAAGTTATACAATGTATTTGTTCCTAATGTCATTTGTTTTGGTTTTTGAAGCAGAGTCATATCTACTCCCTGGCCGGCCTGAATCTCCCTCTTTATCAGAGAGTGGCCTTAAACTCTTGGCTCTGGGCTTCTCTACCTTTTGGTGACAGGGGTTAGAGACACCCACCCTAGCTGCCTGCCTTGTCCCTGAGCCTTTTATGTCCTTTGCTTTCTCTCTTCATATGACAGTATCTCTATCCTTCTAGAATGTAGTTAATTTTACAGCCTCTTTTGGCTTTAAATGATACCTTGAACAAAACAAATCGGTCCTCCTCTGAGGAAACACTGCACCCTTACCTGTGGAGTTCCCTCCACCCATCCTTATGTCATCCCTTATCCTTCTTTCTCCTCTTCTTCACGCCCCCATTCTCAGCTCTCTTCTAGTTTCTTTATTCTTGTGCACCCCTTTCCTTGACATTTTCCCCTTCATCTTCCCTCTCCTCTCCTAACCACCCTGGTTACTCTTCTCTTCTCTGCTCTTTCCCCCTCTGCGTGCTTCGCCATGACTTAGAACCCTGGCATCCAACTTCAGTTCTTTCTTCCCATGTACATTGCCCTCTGCCAGCTATGTCCAACTTTTTGATACTGTACTACAATGTTATGGTCGTCTACATTGTTCATCCCGGAGAACCATGAAATAAAGTTAAAAGGAGTATCTCAGAATGTTGTAAATAAATGTATGGTTTGTGTTGGGCCATAATTCATAGCAGTTTTCGGCTTCGGGCAACCTGTGGGTCACAGGTTAGACCTGCGTACAACTCTGCACGCTTCTCTTTTTGCATTATAAATTTTATTTTATTAAAAACTTATATTTATTGTATTTGCTAGGGACCACATATGGAAACTAGAGTGCATTTCCCAGGAGTCCTTGCACCATGAGGTTCATGGGAGGGGTTTCTCATGCTTGGTGTCAGGCATCTTTATCCATGGAGGCAACTCGGCACCCCTTATTTATTATTTTTTTCTTTCTATTCTAAAGAACACAAAGAATAAGGAAATAAAGAACTCCCTCTCCATTTTTCCTCTGCCACACACCCTGTCGCAGGCATCTAGTGAGTTCGGAAACACATAGAGTGGGCGTCCTTCAGTTCTTTCCTGTCCCCTTCAAATCCACCCAAACAGTGACTGTAGCTGGTTTTCCTACCTAAACTCTGCAGCCTGGATCTCCTGTCCACTCTTTGAGCATCTCGACTCTTGGACTAATAAAGCCATCTTCAATACCCGATCTTAACATTCATTTCACAAAATGTTTCCATGCCAAAGGAACTCACTTTCGCAATGCAAATTAGACCAAGTTTGTACCTTTTCCCGAGTTCATACATTTGGGTTGCTTTTGAAGTCAAACTGAAATTGCTTTCTTGTGCCTTGGGTCTCCCTAGCTTCACAGTTCTCTGATCTGCTGGAGTTGTCTCTCCGTTTTTCCGGTTTATTCATAAGCTTTCTCATCCGTAGGCAACCCCGTCTCTGCTCACATTTATAATTTCTATCGTATCTCAACTTCCTTTCTAACCAGCCAAGCTTCAGCCTAACTTCCAAAGTGTCACCTTGTAGTGGAAAAACAAATCAGTTGGTAATGAACGAAATTGGGTCCAGTTTAATCATTTCACTGATTAGTTATCTGTGCTTAGCCGTCATTCAGGACAAAGGCACAGAGAGCATAGAGGTGACACATGCTACTCTGGGTGCTAGCAATGTAATGGAGAGGGGAAATAAGGTCACTGCCAAGTCGAAATGATATGAGAATCCAGTTAGTTATTCAGCTGGTACTTGGAGCACGCCGTGTAAGTATCCCGTGGACTCTGTGCCTGCTATGAAGATTGGATAAAGGAGTCAGACTTTGATAAACCTTGGTGCTTTCATGTCTATTAGTTACTCATCTTGCCCTTTGCACCTTCAATTCAGCTTCACCTTATGATAATAGATACATATATAAGTTTTGTATGCACACAACATTTCCCTAGTTTTATATAAACAGAAACTCAAGACTGTATCCTGGTTCACATACCAGCTCTGCATTTTTTCCCTCTATATTACCACGTTCCTACGCAGAGTACAACCAAGGTGGTAAGAAGCATACATAATTAGCCAGTCACGAGCACTGGGATTTCTACCTGAACAAATTTATTAAGCAACTGGGTTTTATAACTAGAGTCAGTTAACGCATTGTACATGACATTTCTTCAGGAACAATACAAGGACACTGTCATAAACATCATGTTATTACCCATCAAGCTGTGCCAACAAAATTGCAAGTCTCATGGCCAACTCTAACTATTTTGAAGCCTTGAAATTTAAAAGTTTGAAATTTAAAACATGATAGCACTCTGGGTAAGGTATAGTATGTGAAGCTGCATTCTTCTCTTCCATGGTTCAGCAAGGGACATTGGCAATTCTTTCACAGTCTTGTGGACTCTCACAGATTTAACAGAGTGTGTGTGTGTGTGTGTGTGTGTGTGTGTGTGTGTGTGTGCATGTATGTGTGTGTGTGTGCTTGAACACTGGTGCAAAAGACTCTGACTCACTTCTGTCACTAAGTAATTTTTTGAGATATAAAACAGAAAATGGTTTCTTTTAGTTGGACAATTCCAAGTAATATCTGCTCGGGGGCTAAAGGTGCATGTCAGCGAAGGGAGAACATCATAAACAAAGGGCCACATGCCAACCCAACCAGCAATTACAGATAGTGCACTTTTCATTGGCACAGGAACAATCAGAGTGCTGAAATTTGTATTAAATTTTATAGTTCTTAGTTGGGTTGTTCATTGCTCAATTTTTTTTTACTCTATTTTTTAAGGTAATCTTAAGCTTTGATCCTTTTGCTGAACTGATTTTCCAAAATACATATATCACAATTTAGCAGTTATTCCATGGTGTTTGTAATGGTCTTTTCATCTTTTACTCTTTTCTTAAAACACCCCATTAGAAGAAATATTCCAATTATCTAATGACTATCATACAGCTTTGTATTGAACTCTTTTCTTCTAAGAGGGCCATTTCAACTGTAAAAGCCCCAGAGATTACTAGTTATGAGCCCAGGCATTATATTTTTGATTTATGAGTCCAGGTATTATATACATATATTTTTAAAAATGCTACTTTTAAAACAATTTTCTTGACTTGATTATTCTTGTTGGATGATAAACAAAGGTGTACTGTTTTCTCATTTTGCATGGGAAGAGCAAAAGGAAAAGAAACCAAAAAGCCTGTCCACAGAGTGTGGAATAGTTAGGATGCATCACAATCTGCTATGTTAATTAAATTAATAAGGCTAATGACTCCTAATGATGGGCTGCCTGCTGTGGTGTGTGCAGAAACAGAGAGCAACACTCTTTTCCTTCAAAACATTCACCATTGCCTCCCCTGCACACACACACACACACACACACACACACACACACACACACACACACACGTGATAGCTCAACCAATCGGGAACAGAGAGTGTTTGAATGTGCTTCCGCTTTGGGAGATACTGCTACTGCTCAATGCAAAGGCTGTGCTGAAAGCAACGAACACTGTTAAGTCACCCATGAGGTTTGAAAGTAACCCCATTGGTCCTTGATATAGAGGTGTTGGGGGTGGTGGGACTTTTTAAGGGATTGGGTATAGTGGGAAATCCTTAAATGAAGGAATGAAATGTCCTCAGAGGTAGGCTTTGAACTCTTGGGAAAGTGTGTGTGTGTGCGCACTCACACATACACACAAATGTTTTCAAGCTGCTTGGAGACAGAGGTTAACATAACACAGAAGATGCATTCTCTACAGTAAAATTTGAGAAAGACACTCTGATATCATCTGTAACTCATTCATTCCGTGAGGCTTATTGGTCAGTGAGGCTCAGGGATCTGACTCCCCAATTACGTTCCATCATGCCCTGCTTTTTATGTGGATGCTGTAGATCTGATATAAGATTTTCATGCTTGTGTGGCAAACAAACAACTGAGACTTCTCCCCAGCCTGATGAAAGGGTTACTAACAGAGACAGCCTGGTCCTTCAGTCACTCTGACTGTGCTGGTGTGAAATTTCCCTCATGAGAATTCTCTCACTGTTATGACACTATCTTATATCATGAGATCCTCACCAGAGCTGAACTGAAGCCAGTATTGTGCCCCTGAATTTCCAGAATTAGGTATTAAATTTTTTTTTGTTTATAAAATTAACCTGCCTTGGGTATTTTATCACAATAATGAAAAATGGGCATGAACTGATGTTGCAGTACTTTGTGTTTATCACTTATTAGAACCTATGAATTTTCTATTCAGTCTATGTTAACAAATACCTGGCCACAATGTTATTACTACTAACCTTGGTTTTCAGTGGCTAAGCCGCATGCTGTATAAAGTCCTGTCAAGACACTGACAGTTACATCTTCAGCATTCTATAACTTGAGTTACTCTTTAATTAAAACAGTCCTTGATAGTTATTTAGGTGTATCAGACAGTCTATGACACAAGTTTAATCCATTCATAATGTCCTGGGATTAAAAATTGCTGGACTTTTACACATTTATAGAAAATTGATGGAGAATTTACACATACATTTTTGTTCTTCAATTTTTTGCCCAGAGATTTTTGGCAACAGACAAACCTTCCTTTTTACCCAGACAAAATGTGCTCACTAACGCTTCTAAATAATACATTCTGTCTTCTATGAAATGAAATATCTCAACTCTTAATTTAAAGAAAAGTCTACCTATCTGAACTTAGCTTGATCTAACAGATATAAATTTATAATTCCCTTGGAAAAAATAACACCAGTTCCCAAATGTATTTTTCAAGTATGTTTTACTTCCAATGCATTCTGAAAACTTCTGAACTGTTTTCTGATTGGAAAGTCCTCATGCTGCAAGGAGCGTTTCCCCAGGTGTGGTTCTGTTGGACAAATGGTTTACATAGAGCTAGCTCTCAGAGTCTTTATAACAATACAAACCCATCTCCAAAGGTCAAAGTCAAATATTCTTTGAAACATTGGGCTTGCCTTACTTTACTTTTTTGCTTAATTTAACTTATTTTTTGCAAGTTAAATTTACTTGGCTTTTAAAGGAAATTGATGAGTATTATCACAATCTCAGTCACATACGAACCCTTGGCTTGTAGGTGCTTCCTTCTATAATTATGATAAAATAGTCTATGGTTTTCACATTGCTTTGGTTAGCACCAAACTCTGATTCTCCTTGTGAACCATTAGATATTTTTTATGGATAACTATGTCAGCATTCACTTCTGCTGGAGAAAAATAAAAATATTCCAAAGGCTAAATGTGGGGAAAATGAGCTTTAGACAGTCAGGGCTGTGACACTGCTCAGCTGTAGGGAAGGACAGGGTTGTGTGCATCACACTGGGAAGACTTTTGAAAGCATCACAGGAACAAATGTGTGTAAGCAAGGTGAGCTCTAAATTAGTCTGGTGGTGAGGTGAGGCCCTAAGGTTACACACTTGATTTTTCCTAAATTCTCTGTATGACTCAGGGTTCTCTAGAGTAACAGAACTTACAGAATGAATCTATCCTTATATAGAGAGAAAGTGATTTTATTACAATGACTTGTTGGCTGTGGTCCAACTAATCCAACAATGGTTGCCTCTGAGTGGAAGGTCCAAGAATCCAGTAGTTGCTCAGTCCATGATGATGGATGTCTCATCTGGTCATTAGTATACTGGAAACCCAAAGAAGAAGGATCTAATGCCAGTGAAGGAATGGACTTGCTAGTGAGGGAAGAGCAAGCAGGGAAGGAGAAAAAGCTTTCAATTTGCATGTCCTTAAATTCTGGCAGAATGTTGAACAAATGGATCTTTTCAGATCCAAAAGATCTGGATTAAAGGTTTATCTTCTCACCTCAGAGATCTAGGTTAGAAGTGGAACTTCCCAATTCAAGTTAGAAAACATCCCTCACAGATATGCTCTATCATTTTGGGATTTTAGTTATTTACAGATGTAGTCAGATTGACAATCAAGAATAGCCATCATGTGCTTATAATTCTCCTTTTTCTCTTACATTGTATTTTATGAAAAAATATGCTTCTTTTAGAACTGTAAAAATTATAAAGAATTCAGTCTTCACCCTTTTTATTGTCTAGTTATTTCTTCTTATCCCTTGGGGGAGCTGGCAGAAGTCTTGTTCCTTGATGACAGGGTCATGGCCATATAAGTGTTCTTAACCATGAAGCAAAAGTATGTGTCCATCAAAGTGACATTTCTGGCATCTGGGATTTTATGTCTTCATTTCCCTGGATTCCCAGATGTCCAAGGAAACTTTGCTTATTGGCTTTTCAGGTAAATTCA
The DNA here is from genome assembly GCF_000317375.1 of Microtus ochrogaster. NCBI lineage: Eukaryota > Metazoa > Chordata > Mammalia > Rodentia > Cricetidae > Microtus > Microtus ochrogaster. The sequence continues at coordinate 27,001,128 of NC_022028.1, read as the reverse complement.
GGTGGACTACATACTCAGAAGACGTAGAAAAAAAAGAGGGACGGCTCCCACCTCTGCTTTGTGCTCCTAGAACTTTAAGCCTAGACTTTTGTTTTGTTTTGTTTTCTCAAGACAGGGTTTCTCTGTAGTTTTGGAGCCTGTCCTGGAACTAGCTCTTTTACACCAGGCTGGCCTCAAACACACAGAGATATGCCTGCCTCTGCCTCTGAGTGCTGGGATTAAAAGCATGCACCACCACTGCCTGTCTAAGCTTAGACTTTTAAAGACACGAGAAAAAAAATGCTCTGAACTCCATGACATGTTCATTCAGTCTCTAGAGCTGTGCTAGATTCCAGCAGAGTCTGATATCTAAAGAGAAGAAAGTTATAGAAAAAGAAGGCTCAAGCTTTGGAGAATACTCCTGAAGCAGTTGTCAATCACACAATCATTTATTGTTTTTGACTTAATGAGTTGAGACTCTGAAAGAACGAAAATACATTCTGCATGTTTCTGCCAACTATGCTTGGGGCTGAGTCTGCTATGTACTTAGGGGAAACCACAGGATGCTAACTAGATTCTGTGTGGTGAGCTTAGGCTAAAGTAGTAACACTTACAGGCAACTGGTGGCTTTTAGCCCTGGAGTCTGGGATTCTCAACACTTGAAGCAATTGGTAGAGTTGAGAAGCATTGCCTCTCTCTGAATAATACTGATTGTTTTGGAGCATGAGATTGTATGGTGTTGCAGGAGAGAGGCTTGTTGGTTCCTGGCTGCCTAGCTAGCTTAGCCCCGAAATAGCTACACAGAAACTGTATTAATTAAATCACTGTTTGGCCCATTAGCTCTAGCTTCTTATTGGCTAACTCTCACATCTTAATTTAATTCATTTCTATTAATCTGTATATCACCACGAGGTCATGGCCTACGAGCAAAGTTTCAGCATGTCTATCTCAGGTGGTAGATGGCATCCCTGACTCTGCCTTCTTCCTCCCAGCATTTAATTCTTTCTTCCCCACCTACCGAAGTTTTGTCCTATCAATAGGCCAAGGCAGTTTCTTTATTCATTAATGGTAATCACAGTAAACAAAGGCCACTCCCACATCAATATAGGAATATAGAAAGAGCAGAAAACCCATCATAGATTCTACAATTATACCAGAAAGTGTAAAGTTTAAGTGAAGAGTGAGTAATTTTGAGATTTGATTTATTGGTCTTTTTCTGATGAAAATGAATAAAGATGCCTTGATTTCCAGTTCCCTTTGACATCTCTCTGAAGCTTTGATATGATGAGAGTTTATTAGAGTAGTCAGTTTTTCCAAGATGAAAGAAATCAGAGTTGTCTTTTTTAAAGAGCAGAGTAATTCCTTGTTGAACTTGGGCCACCCAGGTGGTTCACAAATCAGAACTACATTTTGGACATTGTTTTCTCATATTTTCTTTATGACAATGGTTGGAATTAGAAAAATATGTATTGAGTGAAGGAGCAGGAGGGAAATGGTGTAGGAGGATCTTCTTTCTATGTGTTGCTTTCATTGGTCAAATAAAGAAACTGTCTTGGCCTTTCATAGGGCAGCTCTTAGATGGGTGGAGAAGACAACAGAATTCTAGGAGGAAGAAGGCAGCGTGGCAGATGCCATGGCTCTCCTCTCTGAGACGGATACTGGTTAGACTCATGCCAGTAAGCCACAGTCAAGTGGCGATACAGATTATTCGAAATGGGTTAGATCAATATGTGAGAGTTAGCCAGTAATGGGCTGGGGATAATGGGCCAGGCAGCAATTAAATTAATACAGATATCCCTGTGATTATTTCATGTGTAAGCTAGCCGGGTGGGATGGGACGTGGCCTGCTCTTCAATACAACAATTGAGGGGGTGTTGAGATGGCTAAGTGGGTAAAAGCAGATATTCCTATGTGTCTAGAAGACTCAAGATGGATTCCCAGAACCCACACCAGTAAGCCCACCTCTACCTGTAACTATGGCTCCAGGGGTTCCTGTGTCTCTACCTCGGTGGGCATCTGTACACATGTGCATATACCCACAAAGAACCTTCCCTACATGCACACAATTTAATTAAAAAAAAACTTTAGAGGATAAAGAAAGCAAGGCTTAAGTTTGATAACGAGTTTCCAATGAACTTATTGCACTGAATTTTGGTCTATAGATTAGGTCCCAAAGCTTCAGGCTAGCCTGAATCTATACTCCTACAAATATATACCTCAGATGCCCTCCCACCCTTGGGTCGGATTCCTCAACACTCATATCCTGCCACCATCCCACTCAGCATGTTCACACCAATGGCCAGGGAGAGAGGAACAGCATCAGAAACCTTAATCTTCAGCCCCGGCTTGTGCCATGGTGATTCTCCCAATCAGGACCCGAGAGAATGACCTATTTTTGGGTGAACATTTGTACTTAACTGTAATTATTTTCCATTAAAAACCCTATTATCTCAGTTACTCGTTTTGGTTGACTAGCTCTTCTGTATTTATCTCCTCCTACTTCACCCACAGAATAATTTCCACATAAGAAAAGAAACATGGTATTTTGGGTATGATAATTGGTAATTATATGGTTCTTTTCTCCTGGTTCCCTATGTGCTTTCAACATAGCACTGGGGACTAAGCAATGAGCTCAGAGCCCCACTCAGCACGGTTTGTTGATCAATAGACCTCCAAGAACATCCTCCTTCACTTGACAGCACTACTTTCTCCTCACAGCGGGACTCCAGTCCTGTTCCAGGGCTGAAATGCAGGAAGAATACACTCTCCCTGACTCAAAGCTCATGACCTGGTTTTGGTTTAAAACCAGTAATCCTCCAATGGGAGGAAAGAAGATAAAAGTGGCTCAGGTCCCAGGGATAGGTGTTGGAAACACTCAGCTGGCGTCCAGGGTCTCAGAAGACCTTGACAACTGTAACTCCGATCAAGGGCAGCAGGAGGTGTGGGCAAACTGTGGTGTGGCCAGGAGAATTGTACCATCTTTCCTCAACACACGGGACACAGGGTCCAGGACAGGCTGCTTGGTCATTGTCCTACCCATATCTTAGTCAACACACACTCTGCGAAATTCCTTTCCAAGTTGGAATTCCCTTTCTCCTACTTCATCTTTCTGCCTTCGGTTAGGATCTGTCCTTGTATCATGCCAAATCCAGAGCCATATGTGTAGGATAAGCTGTGATAAGCTAAATAGAGGGCTGAGTCTCAATAGTTTACGCTGAGCCAGTACCTGGTTGGAAGAAAGACCACAAACTCAGATTACCTAGATACCACCCAGGAACAGACCACCCAAAGGAAATTCCTAACCTTCCCACTGTTGTAGATAGAATCACCTGCCAGCATACATTCATCAAGACACCCCTAGATAAATGTCAGCCAATCAGGGGTCCTGAACCTTAGAAATCCCTCACCCTCAGCTTTGCTACTATAAAAACCCAACTCTGACTGAGCTCGGGGCTCTTCGATCACTCCAATACATTGGGCACATGGAGAGACCAAGTTTGTAAACTTGTGTAAGAATAACGTCTCTTTGCTTTTGCGTACAGGACTCAGTCTCCTCATAGTCGGTTTTTTTTTGGGGGGGGGAACTCCGTGATCTGGGCATAACAATATGCAGCATCCACTCCAGTACAAAATGATTTCTACTTCTCTGTAAATTGGTCTAGCTGCTCCGAGATAGTCTATTGCTCAAGAAAGATCCTCTTACATTAGAAAGGATAGAACTATTAGTTCATCAAGAACTGTGTCTCATATGACCATGAGCCATGACCAGAGAGTTTC
>NC_022028.1:26994479-26996052 GCF_000317375.1 Microtus ochrogaster | reverse complement strand
GCGGAAATTTTTTTCTCAATAAAAAAAAATCAACGTGACAATAAAAAAAGAAAGATATCCTTTTGAAAATAAATAAATAAATAAATTATTTTAAAAACCCACTCAGCCAAATTTTGAAGACTGTTCTGGAATCTATGTTTATACAAGATTAAAAGGCAGAAAGGGCTGCAGAGTTGGCTTATCTGTTAAAGTGATTGCCTCATAGTTTGGGGGCCTGAGCTTGAATCCCCCCAATGAATGTAGAAATTAATGTTGTGGTAATGAGTACCCATAAACCCAGGACTGAGGAAGCAGGGGCCAGTATCAATAGATCCCTGGGCTCACTGACCAGCCAACCAAGCTAAATTGGTGAGTTCTAGGCCAATGAGAAAGTATGGCCCATAGGAAGTAGACTGTATTTCAGAGCGACACCTAAAGCTGTCCTCTGTCCTCCATTTGTAAGTGCACACATGTGCTACTGTGTGCTTGCGTGCACACGCACAGAGACACATACACACATCATACACACACATGTTGTGGAATATCAGTGGAAAATGTATTACATTTTTTTTATTCTGTGGAACATTGGTTTAATGATGCACAGATGTGTTCCATTCTTTCATGTTGCATTTGTTTAACTCTGGGAAGCTGTGTCACTTTGCATGCCTAAGGCACCTGGTTGGTCTAATAAGGAGTTGAATTGCAAAAAGGGCGGCGGGAGAAAGGATCGGCAAGGCTTGCAGGAAGAAAGAACAAATTGGAGAAGAAATCTAGGGAAGAAGAATGTGGAGTAAGAGGTGAGGAGGACGCCAGGGGCCAGCTACAGAGTCACACAGCCACACAGCTACACAGCAACACAGCCACACAGCCACACAGCCAACCAAGGAGACAGAAGGAAAGAAAGATACATAGAATAAAGAAAGGTAAAAAGCCCAGAGGCAAAATATAGTTAAAGAGAAGCAGGATAATTTAAGTAGAAAAAGCTGGCTAGAAGTAAGCCAGACTACCGCTGGGCATTCATAAGTAACAATAAATCCCCATGTATTTATTTGGGAGTTGGGTAGCAGGCCCCCAAAGAGCAAAACTAAACAACTAAACAACTACAAACACACACACACACACACACACACACACACACACACACACACACACACCACATACACACACATGCGCTTGCACCAAAGTAATAAAATGTTCAGCTCAAGTTCAGTCAACATGAGTTTTTTGTTTTGTTTTTTTCCCATTGCTGGGGATGGAACCCAGGGCCTTCCACAGACCAGGAAAGGGCTCAGTCATTAAGCTTCATCTCAGGGCCTGACATAGGAGTTCATGAACGCGTGGTAGAGACTAGTCACACACAAAAGAAAAAAAAGAAAGAAAGAAGAGGCCTGAACTATTTACATCTTATTTCTATTAGCTTTTATTTTGCTTAATTTATAAATTAAACTAGACATTTAAGATGATAAATGACATCAAAGTGGTCTTTCTATAAATGTTGCTATTTATTACTATTTGAGGAGAAAACTGGAGAATTCTAAAACAACTGTTAGCTCTTTTGTAACCAAAACCTCGAATTCTCTGCTGGTCACATTCT
>NC_022028.1:26959687-26994379 GCF_000317375.1 Microtus ochrogaster | reverse complement strand
AGATCCTCTTACATTAGAAAGGATAGAACTATTAGTTCATCAAGAACTGTGTCTCATATGACCATGAGCCATGACCAGAGAGTTTCTGGGGCTAGGGATAGGAACACATATGTCTAGAAAATGCTTCAGCAATTCTGACTTTCGAATCAGATAGAAGGAGTGTGGAGGTAAGAACAGTCGTGGGAGTAGCTCCTAAGAAACAAGAATAGGTGGGTGATATGAAAATTCATTTTGAAGCAATATGTCTGGGGACAGAGACTTTAGGTGGGCCGCAGTTCCTGGGGCAGAGCTGTTGGCAGGTCCATGAGAAAGTTGGTTTGTGGTCAGACTAATGCTGTCCACGGCTATGCCAGCAAGGTCTAATAGTTACAAGCTAACCACTTCGTTCTGAAAAGAAATCTATGCTTGTTTCTATTACCCCTAATGTGTCTGAAGGCTTAAAATGGTAGACCGTGTCTAGGTAGAAGTAGAAGTTCAAGCAGATGGGTTTGTGTTGATTTTTCATGAAAACCCAGTGATCTTTCCAGGCTTAAAATGCCTCCTTCCTACACTATGGACAATCCTGATAATATGTCCCACTGTTCTCCCTGAGCTGGGGAGAGGAGTAAGGAAGACAAAGGGGAAGACTGGAGGTGTTAATATACAACACAGGAAAACTTCCCTCAGGTCAGGCTACAGCAGAGGTGGCTCAGCAGTAAAGGGGTTGACTGGTCTTGCAGAGGACCCAGGTTCTATTCTCAGAACCTACATCAGGTGATCCATAAGCACCTCCCTCTCCCTCCAGTTCCAGGGTATACCAAACTTACTGGCCTCCTCAACCTCCTGAACATACAGAGAATGCACAAACTCATGCAAACACACACACACACACACACACACACACACACACACACACCACATACACACACATGCACCAAAGTAATAAAAAGTCCAGCCCAAGTTTAGTCAGCATGAGTTTTTTGTTTTGGGTTTTGTTTTTTTTCCATTGCTGGGGATGGAACCCAGGGCCTTCCACAGACCAGGAAAGTGCTCAAACATTAAGCTTCATCCCAGGGCCTGACATGGGAGTTTATGAACGCATGGTGGAGACTAGTCTCACACAAAAGGAAAAAAAAAAAAAAGAAGAGGCTTAAACTATTTACCTCTTCTTTTTTTTTTAAAAAAAAGATTTATTTATTTATTATATACACAGTGTTCAGCCTCCATGTATGCCTGCAGGCCAGAAGAGGGCGCCAAATCTCATTACAGATGGCTGTGAGCCACCATGTGGGTTGCTGGGAATTGAACTCAGGACCTCTGGAAGAGCAGTCAGTGCTCTTAACCTCTGAGCCATCTCTCCAGCCCCTACCTCTTACTTCTATTAGCTTTATTTTGTTTAATTTATGAATTAAACTAGACATTAAAGATAAATGACATCGAAGTGGTCTTTCTAAAAATGTTGGTATTTATTACTATTTGAGGAGAAAACTGGAGAATTCTAAAACAACTGTTAGCTCTTTGGTAACCAAAACCTCGAATTCTCTGCTGGTCACATTCTGGACTTTGAGAAGCTCTTGGTATTGTGGGAAAGAAGAGCAAGCACTAATGAGAGTCTTGCCAAGGGATGGAAATGAGTTTTACATCAGAGCTTTCTGTTTACGAGGCGTTTCTTTCAAGTCACAGGCAGCTGTAATATTTTATTTACCCAACAGACCAACTAATGTATTAATGCAGGCTAAAAGTACACCTGCCATCATTTTAGGTATGGAAACTTTACTGATAAAATTGTATTGAAAAATATTTTATCTTAAAAATATCATATATGCTGGGTGGTGGTGGTTCCTGCTTTTAATCCCAGCACTTCAGAGGCAGAACCAGGCAGATCTCAGTGAGTTCAAGGCCACCTTGCTCTACTAAGTGAGTTTCACGACAGCCAGGACTGTCCCACAGAGAAACTCTGTCTCAAAAATCAATATATATATATATGTGTGTGTGTGTGTGTGTGTGTGTGTGTGTGTGTGTGCGTATCTTATATATTTTAAAGATTTTTTTCCTGTAAGCTTGTTTTTTTCCAGAAGCAGTACTAATACTTTCCAACATACATTCACTACATCAGAATAGAACTCCGCTCAAATTGAAGTTTTGCCGATGCTAAAGCAGCTGGATTCATGTTAGCAAGGCTAAATTAGGGTTTCAGTGAAATCAGTGTAAACAAAACTCTAAATTCACATACCTAGGAGGAATTCGGTTGACAAACAATTGAAATGTGTGTCTCGTTTTGGTAAACATGAGTTGATTCCCATGTTCTCTTAAATTATGATAATTATAGGTACTTTCCTCCAAAGACTATGTTTTCATGGTTGCTATCTCATCCGTTACTGTAATGTTGCTGTGAGGGACAGGTGTAACAGCCTTCAATTTACGGATGAAGAAAGTGAGGCGCAGATGGCCACCTTTGCCTACAGAGAAGTTGGGCTAACATGCTGGCGTCTATGATGCTGATGTTGAAGGATTTGCTTGAGTGGGAAGGTGAAAGTATATAATACTTGGCAAATGGTCATTGTCCTTTGGCTTGCTTGACTGAGAGCTTTCCCCCTTGCTTCAGAAATGTATAGAATTGGTCAGCTTTTACCAGGTCAGCCATCCTAAGGAGGCAAAGCTTCTGCACCTGCCTCGTACCTTCTAGTGTAATAGGAACAGATGAAGGGACTAGCATCAGCAGCCACCATTATTCTCCAAAGAGAGTTTTCCTCAGAAAACTAGGATTGAAGTGGTTATCTCCATTTGCCCCAGCAGATCACTACAGGAATCACCTTAGTAGTCTCTGCATTAATTTATCTGCTGACTTTTTATTGTCGGCAGGAGCTGGCCTGGTCCAGGTGGGCAAAAGGACCCAAGATGATGGAAAGCAATGTTCCATTGTCCTTAGGCATACTCAGTGACACATGGGGAAGAACAACAGATGGGGGAAAACTGCACAAGGTATGTGTGTTATCTACTGTAGACTGCTCTAAATCTCGCAGCTTCAAGCACAGCTACCTATTTGTTGTGGTTCTGTATTTTAAATCGAGTTTAGCTGGGCAGCCTCCCCTTTGGCTTAGGGATTCCTTGATCAATTGATTTCAACCGGTGTCTTGCCTGAGGCTATCTGATTTAAGAGGGCCTCCACTCCATGTGCCTGGAAGTTAACCAAGGCTGTCTGCTGGAGCTTTTTGCTCTCCTCCTGTGCCCTCTTCAGCCAAATAGCCTGGTCCTTAGTTTTAAGTGCATCAGTATCTCACAAACATATCCCACAAGCACTTGCAGGTCTTTGCTGGGATCAAATTAGCAAGACACATCTTGACACGGAGCCAGCATGGGAGGGGGTTACACTGAGGCACTGGAAGACTGAGCTATCGGTTCCTTTCAGTAATAATTCACACAGCAAGCAACGCAGTAGCTATTGCTGCTGTACTTCAGGGATGATGAAATGGACAGGCTTACAAAGCTGGCTTCTGCCTGCCTCTCACGTAAACTACATCCTTGTACCCGCAGCTTTCATTCCTTCCTAGGGAAAAGATTATATCACCACCTCCTTGCTTGAGTTTGCAGGGTTAATGTCCATAAAGTATCTTAGAAAGCCTGTGTGAAGATATTGTGTACTATTTTATATAGAGAACAAAATGCAGGTGCCACACTCTGGGATTTTCAAACCTTATGGTCCACTGGGGAAGATGGGCAGATACAGAAAACAGTATCGATGACAGCAAAACTTACAGGCCTTCTGGGGCTTTCATAAATGGTTTACAGATGAGGTATGTTATAGGGCTTCACAAGAAAAATGCATGTCTTTCGGAAAACCAGGGCACATTAATGAACATCACAGAAGAGAGTATTGAGCAGCGATGGTTGGTTCATCCTCTCCTAGAAAACTTAAAGAACATTTCTTAGAAATTAATTTCATTGCTTCCCACCAATACCAATAACTTAACTGTAATCTAGGAACATTAAGCTTATTTATTATTCTGTCTTTAGCCATGCGCCAGCAAAAATTTCCATATGTAACTCATTACTAATCATTCCTTTTAAGTGGCCTCTCAAAGATGGAGTAATTAAACGGAAGAGCACAGGGATCCATATTTAAAACCATTTAACACAACCTTGTAACACAAAATAGCACAATACTCTTAATATTTTATTCTTTTCAATGATTTTTTTTCAAATAACATATTTTATGTTTCTCCATAGTTTTTCTTTTTTGTGGTTTCCACTTTGATGCTGTACGTCAACTATTTTCCCAAAATGTATTATCAAAATTCACATGTATTTACTTCAGGTTTTAAAAATATTTTTATATTCCCTTAGGGTTTGCTTTGATGTGTAGAGTAACTGAAAGTCTCACCACCTGTGTGAGTTTGGGTGTACAGACATGTCTCTGCCTACATATGCACACAGTTGATATCATCCATGACATTTACTGACTACTTTGGTAAGTGAATAGAATATGCTCAGAGAGTCAATATAGATCACATGGTCACAGGCTGTCCAAGAAGAACACACATTCAGCCAAATTCTTTCTAGCATAATTTAGGTTCAACTCATACAAACTGTCTATTCTTACAAGCAGAATTAGAAAATTGGTTGGTAAAAGTGATATGATGGTCAAAGTTCACAACTGATAGACGAAGAAGGACAAGATAAGCAGGGCAGGTGTAAGTCAAAAGCTGTTCTTCTCTAGGAATCGGAGATTGTTAGGGTGCAGCGTGTTGCAAAGGGTTCAACATTGGTACCATGCTGGCAGGCCAAGTGCTTTGACCTGCTGCTGTGCTGGCCCATTCTGCACACTGATGCTCAGAATAAGGGCATCTTGTGATTTTGTTCCTCTTTATAACAGCTCATGGTCTCAGAAATATCATCACTTCCATCCCCACTTCATAATTTCCAAAGCTGAAAATTAGGGACCTCTGAGTGCTGAACTCTCTGTGAGTCTGGAGTATTACTGCAGTGACTTTGGAAAAGCAAAAACAAAACAGCCATTATTAAGGGGTGAACATGAGAACAGGGAGATCCATTAGCGAGGGGTGTGAGGTGGGTGATGATGTGTTAACAAGATGCACAGGAGCTAAGGTCTCCTTCAGAGCTAGAATAAACAGGACTCAGGGGATAATTGTGGATGAGGGGCCAGGAATGAGCCTGTACAATGACAGGTTTCTGGGTGTGGCTCAGCAAGAACTTTAAGAATTTAAACACCTCATGAGGGATGAGGTGTCAAATGAAGAACTGCTTATAGATCCTGACTCTGAGCAGGTGTGATTTGGGGAGGAAGCAAAAATTGTTCTTCTTAAACTCAGAGATGAAAAATTGAACTGAGATATGAGTTTTGTGTTGGCCACAAAGCCACAAGGTATTAACATCAAGATTAGTAGAAATTTTACTTCTCTCTCTCTTAGTACTTTTCTCATCATGAAATAAAGATTTGCAAGGCCTTCTCCCAGGTACAGAAGAGGTTCAAAAGAAAGATGACATGATATTGTTTCCCCAGTAGGTGCACATTCCAGAATTCTTCACAGAATGCATCTTCTGTATTGGGTTTTCATTCACCTGCTTGCTTAAATGGTCCTTAGTTTTAGCTGTCTGTCTTGTATTCTCTCCTTCACCCCTCTTCCCTCCTTTCCTTCTCCATTTGATCCTCCCATTCTAGCCCCCATCAACCCGTAACTATCTATTCTATCCCTAGGGTGATCAACTTTCCCCCACCAGCCCCTCACTATGTTTATAACCTCTGTGTTTATATGGATATAGCCTGATTATTGAAGATTTAACAACTAACATTCACATGTAAGTGAATGCATACTTTGTTTCCCTAGATTTCGGTTTCCTCCTTGGGATGCATTTTTTCTATTTATTTACAAATTTCATTTCTATGCAAGTGAATAATATTTATGTAAATGCATATTTTTCTTTATCAATTCATTCATTAATGAGTATCTAGTCTGTTTCTACTGTCAGGCTATTATAAACAGCAGCATTGAACATGGTTGAGCAAGTGTCTCTATGGTAGGATCTATAGTCTTTGAGTATATGCCAAATAATGATATATCTATAGCTCAATCTTGGACTAGAATTATTCCCTGATTCTTGAGGAACCTTCACATTAATTTTCATAGTGACTGTACAAATTTGCACTGTCACCAGCAGTGGAAGAATGTTCTCTTTACCCACATCCTCACTAGCATGAGCTGTCATTTTTTTTTCTATTATCTTGGCCATTCTGATTCATAAAAAATGGAATTTCAGGGTGGTTTTGATTTGTGTTTCCCTGATGACTAAAGACATTGAGCTTTTCTTGAAGTGCTTTTTACCATTTGTAATTCCTCTTTAGATAATTCTCTTTTTAGATCTTTACCCTAATTTTAAATTGAGTGTTTATTTACTTGGTATCTAATTTCTAGTGTTCATTGTATATTTTAGACATTAGCCCTCTGTTAGGTGTGTTTTTGCTTAAATATTTTTCTCATTCTGTAAGCTGCATCTTTGTTTGAATGCTGCAGAAGCCTTTTAATTTCATAAGGTCTAATTTGCTAATTGTTATTTCTAGTTCCCGTTCTAACGGTATTCTGTTCAGAATGTCTTTTCCTGTGCCAGTGAGTTCAAGACTATACCCTATGTTTTCTTCTATGAGATTCAGTATGCTTGGTTTATAGTGACGTCTTTGATAAATTTTGAATTGAGTTTTATAGAGGGCAATAAGTATGGATCTATTTGGATTTTTTTTACACGCATTTATCCAATTTGACCAGCACCATTTGTTGAAAATGCTGTTTTTATTCATTTTTTCTTTCCAGTGAGTATTTCTAGTGTCTTTATCAAAAACTAAATGTTCATAGATGTGTTGATGTATGTTTGAGTCTTCAATTCCATTGACTAATGTGTCTGTTTCATGCCAAAGCATGATGTCTTTTATTAATAGTGCGAATGGTGATATCTCCAGCATTTTTCAATTATCCAATTATTAATGAGTCCAGGTATTTTTTTTAATTCTGTGGATTTCCTCGGTATCTATTTTTATGTTTCTTTTTATCTCTAATTTTATTAATTTGGATATTTTCTCACTAACTTTAGTTAATTTGGCTAAGGGTTTACTAATCTCATTCATTTTTTCAAAGAACAAACTCTTTGTTTCATTGATTCTTGTATTTTTCATTTATATATTATTGATTACAGACCCGAGTTTCATTATGTCTTACTGTCTACTCTTTTTGGGCATTATTTCTTCTTTTTTTTCTAGTGATTTCAGGTGAACCATGACATTACTAATATGAGATTGTTCCATAATTCTTTTTTTTTATTTTTTAATATAAGTTCTTAGTGCTATGAACTTGGCTTTTAGAACCATGTGCATTTGTCCTATAAGTTGAGTGTGTTATTTTCCTGTTCATTCAACGTTAAAAAGTTTTTAATTTCTTTCCTAACCCATTTTTATCCTGTAGTGACTCATTCAGCTTCCATGAATTTGTAAGCTTTTTGTTGTTTCTGTTCTTGTTGATATCCAATTTTGATCCATAGTGGTAAAATAGGATGTAGGGTGTTACCTCAATTTTCTTGTGCCTGTTGAGACTTGCCTTGTGTCAGAGTATGTGGTCAGTCTGGGAGAAAGTTTAATGAAATACTGAGAAGGTATATTCGTTTGTGTTCAGGTGAAATGGTCTATTAATATCAGTTAGAGCCATTTGGTTTATGACATTGTTAAGCCCCGGCGTTTCTGTGCTTACTTTTGTCTGGGTGATCTGTTTATTGGCAAGAGTGGGGTATGGAAGTCACTCACTATCACTGTGTGAGTGTCATATGTGCTTTTGTCTGTAGTAGTGTTTGTTTTATGGACTTGGGTGCCTTGTGTTTAGTGCACAGATGTTTAAAAGTGAAGTAGGTATTTTAGGCCCGACTCCATCAGGGCCTGGAAGATTTCATGTAAATTGAGAAGGAATGTATACCTTCAAGAAACAGGATTTCTGTCCTAGATTGTTTTTCTATTGCTATGATAAAATAGTGTCATTAGAAGCCACTTACTGAAGAGAAAGCTTATTTGGCTTATAGTTCCTAAGAGATGGAGTCCATTATGGAGTGAAAGGCATGGCATGGTGTCAGGAACAGAAGGATGACTGATAACATTTCATCAGCAGAGAGAAAGCAAAGAAAGAGACCCAGAAGGAGAGGGGATGAAGGAAGGAATGAAGGAAGGAAAAGGGGGAGAAAGGCATGGAGGGAGGAAGAGAAGAAAGAAGGAAGAGAAGAAGGGAGGGGGAAGGAGGGAGGGAGAGAGAAAGTCTTTCTTTTGCAAGGCTCTGCCTCCTTAATGTTCCATAACAGCCACCAATTAAGGACCAAATGCTCAAATACATGAGCTCATGGGGACATTTCTCATTTAAGCCACTACAATGCCATACTTAGCTTTACTTGTCAACTTGACACTGCCTAGTTCCATTTGAAAAGGAAGCCTTCTTTGAGGAGGTACCTACATGAGACTGGACTGTTGGGATGTCTGGGGGCCATTGTCTTCTGAATTGGTGTAGGAGAGCCTGGACGGAGCCCTCCCTAGGCAAGTGGTTTGGGACTATATAACAAAGATAGCTAAGCTTGAGTCCGGTAGAGAGCCAGCAATCAGTATTCCTCTATGCTTTCTACTTCAAGCTCCTAGCTGAGTTCCTGTTCCTATCAAGACCTGGATATATAAGCCGATAGATCTGTCCATTTAGAATTTGTTCTTCATCGGGATGTTTTATCACAGCAGCACAGATCAAAATAGGACAAAGGACGTTTCTAGATGTGTGTCGTAAGGTGCGCTGCCTTAGTGGCAATCGTTCAGACAGTGTCTGGACAAATAAGTCAGAGAGAGTCTAGGGAAATTTCTATAGAGTGATGGTAATGTCCCTTGGATATTTCTAGTTCTTAGATTTATAGATGTCTATTTTTCTGATTTTCTTTGGCAACGTGTTCATCTCCTAGAATTGAAAATCTGTGAAGATGGAGTTTGAGGATAAAAAGGAGTAATGAGACCTTTCTCCCTCCGGTTCTCCCTCCCTCCCTCCTTTCTATGGTATCACTGTCAATGATGATGCTTTGATAGAGAGTTCTATTGTTCTGTGTTAACACACCTGCAACCTCACTAACACTTGTTGGAATAACCTGTATGATTTGGCTTCTCAGCAAGGGTCAAGCATATAATGTGATACTGCTAGTTATAGTTGTTGTACTGTAAGGAGACTTCTAGAACTTATTTGTCCTGTCCACTAGAGCTTCATGCTATTTACTTTGTAGCGCCGAGGTTCTTACGTGCTCCCACAGCTTCTAGTAGCCATTCCTCTGCCTTCTGCTTCTGCAACTCCACACCACACATGAGGTCACACATCATTAGTCCTCTGTGCTGGCTTTTGTTTATCATGGTGTGCTTCAGGTTTATTGCCATTGCTGTGAATAGCACAATTCCTTCTCAAAGTTAAATGGTATGCCATGTACACACACACACACACACACACACACACACACACACCAAATTTTAAGGATTCCTCCAGGCTGCTTTGTCATTGTGACCATTGTGACATAGAACAGGAACTGTTGATCTCTCTTTGACATACAGATAACATTTCTTTTGGATATACTTACAGGTAGGATTTGTGGATCCTATGGTCCCATTGTTTTTTATTTTATTTTATTGAGGATGATTCTTCATGCTGTTTACTATAATGACTGAACTAACCTAAATTCCTACCAATATTTACACTAACACTTGTCTGGGACTTTTGAACTTTTCCTTCAAGGGAACATCCAATCGTGCACTAATTTAAATTTTCCTGATTATTAATGATACTTGGAATATTTTTATGTATCTGTGGCTATTCGTATGTTTCCTTTTTGGGGAATATCTGTTGATGTTGAAAGTCGGGGTTTTGTATTTTCAAGATATTGAGTTATTTTGGCCCTTCATCTAGACTGGATACTGGTCTATCACTGTCCCTGTCCAGCCCGCACTGAACCTAGTAGTCTGCTTCTGGAATGAGCCCCTGTATCCTCTTGCTAACACTGCCCACACTGATGCATCTCATAGGCTACCGGTTCCTCCTCCACACTTCTTAAGGGAAG
Organism: Microtus ochrogaster; assembly: GCF_000317375.1. NCBI lineage: Eukaryota > Metazoa > Chordata > Mammalia > Rodentia > Cricetidae > Microtus > Microtus ochrogaster. Next base: position 26,984,284 of record NC_022028.1, on the reverse strand, counting down.
AAGCAGTATTTACTGTGTTTAGTCTCAAACACTCAAACTCCTAATGTAGCTAAAAACGTAGCAAAATTTGTATGATGAAGACAGGATCATAGCCTGTCTGTGTTGAAATAGAAGGTCTATAAAATGTGAATGCATACACAGTTAAATTTGGGTTTGGCTCTGTTTTGTTTTTTTTTTTGTACGTAATCTCTTTCTTGACTCTAGAGAAATTGTATGTTGCCTTTCTTTTATAACAGGTTAGTTGTTATTGTCATTTTATGGGCCTGCATATCATCTCCTATGGCTATTGGTGAAAGAGGGTTTCTCTAGGATTTCAAGGCATCATCTGTACAGTTTACTGTGTTTTAATGTTCTTCACAACCATTATTTCCCTAAATGCCTACATTCGCTTCCCTAAGTTCCTATGCCTGTAACTCAGCAGGTCACTTCATTCCTGGAGCAGGGGGTCTAGAAGACTAGCCAGGATTTCTGCATTTTAAATGTAAAAGTTTAAGTGTAAGAGCTGACTGAAAGCTATGGTTCTTTGCTTCCTTGTTAATAAACCCACAGTGGGATTTTCAGTACCAATGAGATGAGTCTGAGAGAGTACCCAGAAATCTGTTCAAAACAGTTGAGCCCCAAGTCCCAGATCTCTAGACTTCAATTTTCAATAAACTCAGATTATTCTGATGCTAAATATTTCATTTTCCCCAACTTGATTAGCCCCACTTGCTATTTCATATCAATTTTCAGCTTTGCCTTTCTCGGGGGGATCTTTACGAATCCTCTAATTAACTCTTCTGCATCTCTGAGAAGGAAGTAAATATTTTGTTTCTCTTTTAAAATATGGGGAAAGAACAGGAACAAATTTTTAATGTAACAGCAAGATCAAATAGGGCGCCTCACTAAATTCATCTAAGCAGCATAGACCCCTAAATACAGTTAGACCAAAGTCCTACTCCTTATGTCTGTTTAACCAAAAATGCCAATTCTGCCAACCACAGTATTCTATAAGTTTCTCCCATCTTATCTTTGTTGTTGTTGTTTGAGACAGGGTCCCTCTGTGTATCTTTGGCTATCCTGGACCTTGCTCTGTAGACCAGGCTGGCCTGGAACTCACAGAGATACATCTGCCTCTGTCTCTTGAGTGCTGGAATTAAAAATGTGTGCCACCACAGCCCAGATCTCCCTTCTTCTTTTTTCTGAGTATTTCACTAAATATTAAAGGACACAGAGAAGCAGGTATAAGGTAGACACAACAGAGCTTGCCCTACTGACATGAAAGAGAGTGTCTGCCTTTGAGTATAAGAACGAGCAAAATGAGTTTTAAGTGGTAAATAGTTTAAATACTGGGAAAGGAAGTAAGGAAGGGCAGTCTCAGCTGAGAGTAAAATATACACCAAGGTTTGAAATTGTGAAAATGCATTTCATAATTAATTCAAATAAAGAATGAAGTAAGTACATAGGATGATATGGTAAGTTACATAGTTTAGTATCAAGAGCCACAGGTATTGAATGGGGTTGGTCTGAAACCCAAAGCAAAGAGATCAGTAGCGGTGATCACCGTAGGGAAGTCCACGTACTATGATAAACGAAGGCATATGAGCACGCTTCCTGAAGAATCAATATGCTCATGAATGTGATAGTTCTATTCCGGGATGGCAGCACCTGTTTCTTGTCCCTTTGTATACCTTGGGTTTGTTATGTAAATAGAAAAGCTGTATTCCTCCCAGGTATACCAGCTGCAGAAAGATAAACAAAACAAAACAAAATAGGAGCAATGAAAACAGATTGTGATAAATTCTAGGGACTCTGACAGACTAAAACACAAAGCCAACTCTACGTGAAATAATAGATGACACAGCCAAATTAGGACATCTGGGGAGAGAGCATTAGCATGGAGTATCTAGGATTTATAGATAGTCACGGTATTCTAGCCACTATGGAAGACAAGTTCTGCACTCTGGAAATGGTATGGGATTCTCAGATCACAATGGCATTCTTGCCCTATGCTTCCTGTTATTCTGTTGACATGATGGCAATTTAAAGGGCCATCTCTGCCCTTTACCCATAGCAAGCCTACAGCCTTCTTGGTAGAAGAATTGAAATTGTCCAAGTGAGGACATGGAGGTGATCAGGAACATGGCTCTATGGTTCTGTTGATAAAATGTTTGCCAAACAAGCACCAGGACCCGAGTCTTATCCCTAATACACATACACGATGAAAAATCTGGCTATGTGACGTGTATTGGTAATCCCAGTTAGTCATGGTGAGAGAGACATGTGGATCCCTGTGACTTATTGGCTATTTAATAAGCTCTAAGAGCAGTGAGAGGCCCTGTCTTAAAAAATAAAGAAGTAGTGTAGGAAGATATCCCATGTCAACTCTTGTCTTCACACACACACACACACACACACACACACACACACTCACTCACTCACAAATTGAAACGGTCAAATATCGATCATTAGCTTGACCTTCAGTGCTTGTTTATGGGCTGCTAAGGCTTTACCAGCTCGTTTCTTCCCTAGTGACATCATTAGAGGACAATGTGGGAATCCGGTCCCTGATGCACACTGGGTTCATCATGGACTCAGTGTCTTTTCCTTTGCTTAAAAAGCATTTCACTGACTGACCAGCTCATTTGAGGCACCTGAGTGCCTCGGTTGATTCTTCTGAACTATGCTGTGATATGAAGTACCCCTTTTGAGATTGTCCAGTAGATTACACAGAATACCACACAATTAAAGGTCAATGACAGGGTAGAAGAGAGCGTGACTTCTTGAGTTGTTAAGGTAACTTTTTGGAATGTTGTATCTTACTTGTTATTATTAGTGACTAGAATACTGTGATATTACTTATATCTTGTTTGTAAGTTAGGTTTCAGACTGACAGGGGCTTTAAGGAACCAACAGTCATGGGGTTCTCATATATATAAATAATGTGTTTACTTACTGCTCAACTTTAGGAACCTTCACAAGTCTATAGCTGGGAATATATTGCTCTAAGATCTGATTATCTTTCTGGAAATCACTGATGTTCCTTTCTCCCCATTTCTTCCCCCCCCCTTTCTTCCTTCATTCATTGTATATGGCCCACAGTGGCCTGGAATTCACTAGGTAGCCCAGACTGATCTTAACGTTATGGCTCTTCTGTCTTGGCCTACTTCCTGAGTATGGAATGGTAGGTATACACCTACGTAGAGTTACCATTTTTTTAAATGTTGTTTTGTAGTTGTAGACTTTGTGGTCTGCAGGAAAATTGTGACATGGTATTTAAATAGCACTTTATCAATATGCTTTTACACTTTCTCGCTTTGGGTCTTTTGCTCAGCTAATATAAAAGGTCTTTTGAAAAAGCCATATGGAAACTGTAGATGCGTCCTAAAATATGTACATCTTTAGTCATCAGGGAAATGATTATTTATACTGCTTTCATATTACTATCATCATAATAACCAAGATTTAAAAATATGACAGCAGATGATTTCATCTGGGGAAAAGGGAACACTGATGCACTCCTGCTGATGGTGGCACGAACTGGCACTACCATTCTGGAAAATGGGTCCTCAAAAGATGAAAACAGATCTACCAGATTATTAAGCTATACTACTGTTGGGCAAATAGTCAAAACATTTTCTATCCTACCACAGAGATATTTGCTCATTCTTGTTCATTGCTGCTGTATTCATAATAGGCACTTGGAAACAACCTAGATGCCCATCCACTGATGAATGGATAATGAGACCATGGTACATCAACACAAGGAAATAGTACTCAGCTCTCAAGAAAAATGAAAATTTTAAATTCTTAGTAAATGGATGGAGCTGGGAATGACCGTACTGGCTACCTCCTTCCTTCTACTGCTCCTTGGAGGTGACAATATTGAGGTTTCAACTGAAGCAAGACCTAAGCTTCTTATTCAGCACCTCACTTATCTGTTGGCATTTTGAAGAGTCAGTTTTCAGACAGCTTAATTTTTTAAAACAAATAAGTATTGAAATACACACACACACACACACACACACACACACACACGTATGAGTATATGTAGGGAGAAAATCCTGAATGAAGTTTCTTAAATTTCTTGAATCAATTTTTCAAAGTGGTAATTCACTGAATGTAATAAAATTATGTTCAAGACACACTAGTGATATCAAGTAAGTGGAAACTACAGTCTTGCTCTTAAGATCAAGCTCTGCTTGAAAGAGGTTTACAAACTCAGTGAAAAATAGTAGATAATACAGGACATCACACAATTAAAGGCCAATGACCGGGTAGAAGAGAGAGTGACTTCTTGAGTTGTTAAGGTAACTTTTTGGAATGTTGTAGTCTTATAATAGTTGTGGTTGTACTAGATTGGGGGTGGACATTGTGAAGAGAGTCATGATAGTTAAAATGGACCCATGATATGCACAGGACAGGTTACCAGCTAGTTTAGTTGGTTGAGTAGACTTGTTAAAGCTGAGAGTTTGGTGGAAGCCAGGTTTCTAGAAGATACAAATGTCGCGAAGAAAAGATCACTATTCTCTGAGACCATGGGCCTTTGCAGAGTTTTTTTTTTAATATTTATTTATTTATTATGTATACAATATTCTGTCTGTGTGTATGTCTGCAGGCCAGAAGAGGGCACCAGACCTCATTACAGATGGTTGTAAGCCACCATGTGGTTGCCGGGAATTGAACTCAGGACCTTTGGAAGAGCAGGCAATGCTCTTAACCACTGAGTCATCTCTCCAGCCCAGTTTCGAACAGAAGATCTCTAAGAGGAGGCAATTTATCAGCATCAGTTTGCAGAGGGATGTTAGATATCTGGGTAATGTCAGAACTAGATAATGACAGCGGGGTGTGTGTGTGTGTGTGTGTGTGTATGTGTGTGTGTGTGTGTGCGCGTGCGCGCGCATGCGTGTGTTAGGGTTTCTATTGTTTTCATAAAACACCATGACCTGACCAAAAGCAGCAAATACTTTTACATTACAGCCCAGCATTAAAGGAAGATAGGACAGAAACTCAAGGCAGGAACCTGGAAGGAGAAACTGCAGTAGAAACTAGGGGGGAACACTTTTTCCTGGATTTCTCCTTATAATTTGTTCAAGGTGGTTTTCTTTTCTTTTTTCATATGCTCAGGACCACCTGGTCAGGGATGGCCCTGCCTCTCTGTGGACTGAGTCTACCCACATCAATTATTAATCAAGAAGATGCTCTATAGATTTGCTTACAGGCAATCTGATGGATGTCTTTTATCATTTGAGGTTCATCTTCCCAGATAACACTATCTTGTCTCAAAATGACAAAACAAACATACAAACAAAAACTAACTAGCAAAGTGAGTGATTTTGTGGGTGTGTATGCGTACATGCATGCCCGCATGTATATTATGGTAGGTAGTCATCCATAGAAATCAGTGTGAAATTCTGGATAACAAATTTCCAAGGGATAATTATTCTGTACAAATATAACATAATATAATGTTAAAAGTTAAAGATGAAGATGTCTCCAAAGGCCAAAAATATGACTATCATATAACTCAGGCAAAGATTCCTGGGCCTGATCTAAATAAGTCTATAATCTTGCTACAGAGATGCCTGCTCATCCATGCTCATTGCTGCTCTGTTTACAATGACCAGGAAATGCAATCAACCTAGTTGTCCAACAACTAAAAAAAAAAAATAGATAATGAAACTGATTCATCTGCATGCAGAATTCTGTTTGGCACTAAAGGAAAAGGAAGTCATGAAATTCGCAGGAAAACGGATGGAATTAGAAAACATTATGCTGAGGAAGGTAACCCTGTTTCAGAAAGACAATGTTCTTCCACATTTTTGGATCATGTATTTGAATTTTGGATTTACTGTGTTTAAGCTGGTGTCTGTAGAGTAGAGTAAACAATACAGGACCCATGAGAAAGAAATGAGGGGAAAGGAAGAAGTTTGAAGGTGGAGGGAGGATAGTATACATGTGTAATATGAAATTAGTAAGGGGATACTAAGAATGGAAAGCTTCAAATAGGGATGGAATAGGGAGATGGCAAAATACAAAGGATAGGGAGACTTAACCAGAACCCATATAGGAACCTCTTCATAATCTAGTTAAATGTATGATATAAAAAAAATTGCTTAAACAAAGGCCATGTCTCGGATTGATGATGCTGCTCTCCAAAGTTACATAGGTTTTTAGAGACAAATTCCAGTGCCAGATGTGGAATACCTTCTTGTGAGTTGTTAGTAAGTCTCCCAGATGCTCCCTCAAATAGAGGATATTGATACTGTTCTTAACAGAACTAGATGGTAAGAGTCTATTGCTCATGACATCATCTTGAAAGTGAGCTGTAAGCTTCCTCCTTGGTGTTTATAATGTTTGTGATACAGAGATGAATCTAATGCCTATGCTAGTTAATTGCACAATTTCATAAATTTTAACTTAAAATATTTTGTATTTATATTCTTAAAAGCAATGTGTATAATACTTAAATATTATTATAAATAATATGTGTTATAGATCAATGAGCATAGATTGAATCCATTAGCCAAAAGGATTACTAGATACATCCTGTCATGATGAGAGAAAAACAGATAAGTAATAGACTTGTGAGAAAACTGAAACCAGTATTTACAAGTTACCAGTGTGCTATTTTTCTATGTAGAATAGTGGTGGCATTTGACTGAAGTGTTTACCACCTTCCTGTGGTTTTTAAGTGACAGCAGGCACCGTCTTGTTGCAAGCAAATAAGTTATGACTGAAGACTGACCTAAAAGATTAGCGTATTAGATTCTGGCAGAAACTTAAATTAAATAAGATACACTATAATTTATTAATCACATCCTTTATTCATTGTGTCATTGTTCTAGTGGTAATTTTCAATCCAAGAATATAAAATCACTTTTTTCAAAATCATCTATGATGACACTGATACAAAACAGTAAATGCTATACTGATAACTCTCTCATGAATGGAAATAGGGAAATGAATTAACAACTAACATATGCTGTTTTCTTTCAGAGAACCCGGCACAGAAAAAAGTGAAGTGCAGTGGTTGATGCATGGAAGTGGCCAAGAAAAGTGAACACATTTTAGTCTAAACTTACAAAATGTCATCCCATCAAATTTCCATTTTCTTTGAATTAATCTTTTCTTCCATTTTGTAGTTGACATGAGAACAGAAAAGCTGATATTGTGAACATAAAATGAGAAATTCCGCCTTCTGGAAAATGCGTCTGTATCTCATGTAAACACACCAAGACCTTATTCAATGCATTAGATAAAGATTAGTATGATGTTGGATAGTGGTAGTGCATATCTTTAATACCAGTACTCAGAAGGCAGAGACGGGCACATCTCTGTGAGTTTGAGGCCAGTTTCTGAAAGTAACATATAAGCAGGCCATGGTGACTGCTGTGTGATCTTTGCAGTGGGCAATTTGATATGCCACTACACAGCTGTATGTCAAGAAAGAACTTATCTGTTTAAGGGAAGAATTTTAACAAGAAAGGGACATATTGATGATCTCCTCTGCACTAACTTCTGATTTAAAAAGATGGAGAATGGGACAGAGGTGTTGACTTGACATTTCTTAGAGTTGGCGCAATGTAATTGAAAGAGAATACAAATTAGATTTATACTAAAGAACTACTTCTGATCTGAAATTTCAGAAGGAATAAGAGGAATTGGACAGTTTCTTGTAATGCCAATAATGTTATAAACTCACTGTGCTAGATTTGAATGGAATACTTTCTTTGGTCTGTCATGGTGCCCTCATTCAGGTAAATAGATATTTGTTCAAATCTCTCAGCAAAAAGTTTTCCAGCACATTGAGATGTAGAAGTAATGTTTAATACCCCTAGGAAAATCCATGGTAATAAGAATTGTAACCAATGAAGAAAATTTTTGGCTTGCTTTCCCTGAATTCCAACAAAAGTATCTTCAGTCCCCAGAAAGAATGGGGTTACTTGATTGATAGAAAAAGAATGGAGTGACTTGATAGATAAAGTTGGGCTGTACAAAATTACTCTGTTTATTAGAATTTGTATACATGTCATCTTCCATAGGATAAGAGATTATAGGCATTGTTGAGCTAGTGACTCTGAGAAAGGTTAGTTAGCATGGCTGATCCTAGTGGACCTATTGTAATTACAAGTTTTTTTAGAGATGAGAAAAGGGAAGCCAAAGTAAAAGAAATTCTCAATTGCTCTGTGACATTGATATCATTTAATATAGGTAATTATATAATGAATTCTAGAGTTTAATTGCTTCTTTATAATTCCCAGAGTTCTGAGATTTAATGCATAGAATTTTCTCTTGGTACATCTACATTTGTAAACCTGAACAATGTGTCATGGTATAGCTAAATAGCATTTTCAAGAACATGAATAAACCTGGAGCCTAAGTTTGTTGAATAAAATAAACTAGATATAGGACAAACAATATGTGATATTTTTTACATGATGAATCTAGAATAGTAAAACTATCCACAAGTAGGATGGTAGTTGCTGGGGGGTGAAAAAATTTAATATGCAGAGATGACCAAGTGGTATAAAATTTTGCTTACAGGAGATGAATAAATTCTAGAGCTCTACTATATAACTCATGTTTATATTTACTATGCTGTGTCATAAGTTTAAATCACTACTAAGAATATAGGTCTTGTATTAGTGTTCTTTTTATAAAAGGATATGATAACAAATAATAAGACAAAGGAAGCTTGTAGAGGTGGTAGGTTAATTTATGATGTATTGCATTTATAAATAGTTATCTTTGTGTTCACAGATGATTGGTTCTAGGATTCACCATAGATAGCAAAATACAAAAACGCTCATGTTTTTTTACATAAAATTTCATGTTATTTTCTTGTTATCTACAAATATTGTCCTATGCAATGTAGGTCACCTCTCAATTACTTTATAACACCCAATATAATATATGTACTAAATAAGTAGACATTTGTACTGTTCAGGCAGGAAGGTGCTTCACATCAAGAATATTGAGTACGGTTCTTTAAGAATAGCTATTCTTTCCCAATGTCCCACAAACAATGGGCAGGGTATTCATGAAGTTACCATAAGAAACAAACATCTAAAACAGTTTATGGAAGACATGACTGCCAACCTTTGCAAAGTCTAGCCTGAAACACTTTTCAAATTTTATTTTCTTATAATGTAAATCTTCCATATGCTCTTGAAGGTGTCATGATCCTATAGGATTCTCTGATCTTTGTCTATGAACTTCTCCCATTAGAGTAATTCAACTCTTCCCTGTCAGTCAAAGCCAGTCAAAGAAGGACATTCCTAAGGTCTTCCACATACCTCCAACACTTGGAAATCTCCTGTGTCACTTCAGATGTCAATCATCTTTTCATATTTCTCATATTCTCAACTCCTCACTGTCCATCATGAGGGCTAGAAATGAAAGAATAAGAAAAAAACCGACCCAGGTTTTTACCTTTAAGAAATTTATTGGCTAGAGGGAAAGATAGATATCAATTAAAAAAATAGAGAAAGACAGTAGTTCAACAGTGATTAAGGAGATGTACATGAGGATCTATAAAAGCAAACTGAACCCAAAGATATTAGAAAAGGTCTTCTTGCTCTTGTGGTAATTGACTAAGTAGTAGGTATCAGAGAGAGGAATTTTAAATAATTAACAACTGGAGAAAGATCCTGGAGCAAGAGGGGCATGAAAGAAAAATAGATATGGAACCACAGAGGAGGAGGTGCGGCTGTCTATCCCGAAACAGCAATACTAGAAGCATTTACATTAAAGAGAAACAGGCAAAGGTGTTTGAACTAACCTATATAGAAGATGGGTCAGGAGAGCTCCTGGTGTAAGTGGTTAAGTTTGGAGAACTTCATATAGCTTAGACTCAGTGTGTAGATAGAACATATTTTTCTACCTTAACACACACTGAAGCTTAATTCTACACCACTTTCTAACATCTATTTTTATGGCTTCAAGAGTCATCATTAAATGCCTTTGCTTATCTGGTTATGCAGCATTTTCTTTTTCCACTCAAACTTTGTTTCAAAGCCTTCAAGTTTGAAAGCCATATTTGAAAATACAGATATATAAATGCTGTTGAATAATAACATAGGCAGAAGAATGAATTAAAGAACAAATAGATGCATTTAATTTGAAGACATTTTGATAAAAATAATCATTTAAATTCTATTTTCAAATTATTGACAGTATCATCAAAATTATAACGTAGTAATCTGTTTTATAGTCTGTATTTTGGGGTGCTCTCAGAAGTGGTTGGTGATAACTCTTCAAACTCAATGTGAAAAGTGCACAAAAATAATCACTTGAACCTTGGATTTCAAAGAAAATGTTGGTTTCCTATAACTCTCTATGGTAACCAACTATTGCATTGGCCTTGAAGCAGTCAGTCCTGGTCAACCACTCAATTTGAGCTCCAGCCAACTCAAGGATTGTAGCAAGGAAGGAGCCTTAAAAATCCCATAGCCTAGAGTCTGGATCTACCAAATTTTCTGGATGTCATCCTAGAGTGAGTGGGCATTGACCGTCTGTGCTCTATGCAGAGACACTCTCAGAGCTTTGCCCAGCCCCTGGCCTGTATGAGTCTTCTCTACATTTGTCTAGATTCTAAGACAGGTAGTACTATTTGACCACCCATCATGGCCACTGGGAGAAAAACGCAGTAGTTAAAGACCAAAGTTCTTCTAGGAAGTGTTGAAATTAAAGAATAAAATTCCAGCTGCTCTGGAGCATCAACAAACCTTGTGAAATCTTGAAAATCAAGCATTATTCCTCAGGATTATGGATGATCTTGAAGAGAGTCACCTTGCATGAGTAAGATTTTAGTCAGAGGGCATCCTGATGGACTCAGCAAATAAAAAGGGATTTGATTAATTCTCTTAATGACCTAGAGATACAAAGCAAGATAACCAACCATTTAGTGCTTACATGAAGAACAAGTTAAGAAAGGTGTTCAACAGTGAGGTGACAGATGGCAGGAACCCAGAATTCTACTGTGTCCCTGTGAGATTCAAATAGCTAAGCCTTATATGCAGAGTTGGAATATGGAGAGTTGTTTGCTAAACATAGTCCCCTAACACCAAAAGCCTCAGAGCACACCCAACAGTCAACAAAGAGTCCTTGGATCTTCAACTATAGACACTGATAGCCATAGTCAAGAATTAGACTCAGATGTAACTCGGTAAAATGAACCCTTTCCTGTCCCAGCAACACAGACCTGGACTGTTCAATTTGGAACTCAATGGCTTCCAATGCCCTCATGGTGAGGGGAAAAAATCGAACCCTGCAGCAGATGAATTCGTAAATTACACTTGCTCCAGAATTGTTGTCTAGAGGGATCACCTGACCAAAATTAAATGACCTTCAACTGTACTCACCATTGCAAATATATATATTTTCTCAGTTGCTTCCCAGTTGATTCCAGAGTTAGTCACAGGAATTGATATGGCCAAATACAGTGTTAGGACTTGCTTTTTTTCTGCCACAAACTTAAGCATCTGGAGGTTTAACCTGCAGTGATTTTCTGAGTTAACACTAATCTGTGGATACTATGAGTGACTGCCAGGTGTGAAGGCTTTCTTTGCTCTATAGTGCCCATGGATTCCTAAGTCATTAGAGGAGGATTCAAAGATTGAAAGCTATGCTACCTAAAAGACTGGAGATGCTGGCCTGCATCACTCTCTTCTCTAGGTAATGTGTATTTCCAGGTTTGTTCTTACAAGCACCTATCAGCTGTGTGTTAGAACCAGCCACATATCCATTTGCAACCATGTCTTGTAAGCTCCGTCACTATGTCCATAAGCTGACCCATTGATCTTAAAAATGTCAACATTGATCTTAAAAATGTCAGGGTACAAGGGTATTATGTTTTTAAACTTTCATTGGGTTTGAGTCATAGACAGTGGTATTAAAAATTTAGCTGGTAAAGCAAAAACACATGAAGTTGGGAAGGAAATGAAAGGTGACGATACATTGAGGAAGTAAGGGAGTTTGAGGAAGGGTGATGGAGGATGGAACTGAACAAGATACACTGTATACATATATGAAATTTAAAAATGTAATAAATTAGAAATAAAGAATTCATATGGATAATAATTCTTTGAAGCCTTTGGAGGAAGTAAAGAGTTGGCCTATTGCAAATTTCTGTGAAAACTACCTCTAGTCCAGTGTTTATGATAGCCCTAGTCCCCTGTAATGTCAAGACTTTACTTCCTCCCTTTCAGGATCAGTCCCTCCACCAATACCCTGAAAACTAGATAATACAGCCAGAGTTGGTGACCTGGCAGACTGAAGAAGGAACCGAAGTTTGCCCAGGTCACATCGCTTTCATTTCTGGCACTAGGTCAAATTCTGAGAGCAGTTGATACTTTGCTAAAGATATATCAAGAAGGCTTTACAGCCCAAGACTGAATCCCTTCTTCAATGATGTGGTCAATCCTTGTGTATCTATGAGGCCATATTTGTGGAAATGGGCAAGAAGCTGCCCAGATCAAATATGACATATACATTTTCCCTTTGATGGTTCTGCTCCATCAAGTTTAACTGCATGCTTTTGAGCAATAACAATAACTCCATAAACTGAAGATACATTTGGGTTCCAAGCCTTGATCAGTGCAAGGCAGGAGTAATAAGGCAGATTGCTATTAGCAAGCAAATCCAGCCCAGTTTGTGACAACTGGTGGAACTTCTTAGTTCAGGATTCAGGAAGCCTGGGGTGGTGTTGAAACCTTGATAGAATATGCAAAACCCACTAAAGATGTCTGCTGCAGTGGAAATGTAGTATCTTTGTTCACTTAATTATTGACTCACTGTTTTCCCTGACCAATACAGGGGACTCTTTGAAGAAGTATAATTATACTTTGCAGTTTTTTTAATAGTTCAGAAATTGCACATGAAACACCAAAAATGAGTGTAGTATTTGCTTCTTTGGTGGTCTAGTCAATGCATATTTATCAGGCATTCATCAACCAGGATGCCTTGTCGAGCTATTAAATTAGCACATCCTGCAGCAGGTCCCTTGTACTCCGTACCACTCAGATGGGACCCCACAGTCTCACTTCTCAGAATAAAAGATGGTCTTACTCATTATTAAATACTCTTTCCCTGACCCAATATCTTTACAGCTCTGGGTTCTTCCTGAGCCTGGGGCATGCTTTGAGAGGTAAAAGCAGAACAGCATTGCTGGAAGAGCTATGACTGACGTAGTAACCTTGCCAGGCACCATGTGTCAAAATCCTGTCTATCCACAGAAGCACGTTTGATTTGAAATGACGAGGAGGTAGCCAGGAGCAGAGAATGAAACCAAAAGGGCATTAAGTTAGTTTCAGATTATGAAGGAACTTCCAAATTGTTTGAAAAGGCAAGGGCTGTGTGCAAAACACAGTTAAAGTGTAATATAGAAATTCCAGTCCAGAGTTAGAGAGAACATGAATGGACCACAGGAGTCAGAGCCGTTTGGTCTATGTTACAAAGAAAGAATGCTTCAGTATCCCTCCAGTGTGAGGGGTACACTGGCCAGCATGACATTGAAGCCTGTTATCAAACTATTACAGATTTCCACGTACACTATTAAACAGATATTGACTTTCATGAGGTTATATCAAGATTTATTGGCCCAAGAGGTAAATATTGACTGATAAGATGTTGAGGTCAATAATTACCTCCAGGGACAATAAATCTTTATATTCACAGACACACAAATCCAATAGTCAGTGCGGTTTGTTAGATTAAACACAAATTCCAACTCATTATATGTATCTGGAAACCCCTGTTCATAACCATGAATTCTGACAGTTTATAATTCATCTTCAAACAGCATATTTTCAGTCACAACTGATATAACTCCACAAGAGTAAGTTGATTTTATTTTTAATAATAGACTTCTGTAAAAATAGTTTTATATATTTCTTCAGAATGCCTATTTCCTTCCTGGCAGTTTGGCCTGTAACTGCCACTTGGTAGGTGCTTATTATACATTTTTAAATGAAATTAATCTCACACAATTTGGACTTAAATTCTTAATTAACAACAAATGCCGATTAAAATATGTTATCTAAAAATTGTCAAATTTTTGTATTGACGTCATTATTCAGTACATAAATTTTTATTCAGAACTTAATATCAGTGTAAAGAGCATATCAAGGATAATGTTACTAATGAATTTAAAGAAATGGGTTGATGTTTGTTTTTCCCTCAAATTTACTCATTTTATTTAAATCAGACATTATGCTTTCAGTATATTCAAATTGGAGATAATTGAGAAATTGTTTGTTTATAAAAGGTTAAAATGCATTATATTGTAATAGAAAGTACACATTTGTATTGAGGTAGTAGATTATTTTGAAAGGCCGTACCTAAATGGTGACTGGGTTGAAGTTAAGGCATCATTGCCTGGTGTCAGGTTAAAGGCTCAATGTTTGAGTCCGATTCAGCGGACTTTGTGCAAGCCCAAAAGGAACTGGTATACAAACTGGTTCCCTGCTTCATATGTTGTGGTCTCTGTGGATGGTTTTTTATTTTTACATGAGTGCTTGTATATGGTTTATTTATAATACTCTCCAATTAGCACCAACATAAGTAGTCATAAGTGTATGGGTAAATAAACTGTGGTGTCTCCATACATGTGATCCATGCTCAGCAAACACGGAGAGATGAACAACTGGACAGCAGCTACAATGCGGAGAGTTCTCAAATACAGTGTGTCATTTAATTTAAATAAAATCACTGAAACTAAAACTATAGTGACAGCAGATCAAGGTTTGACTAAGGATGTGGGGCAAAAGGGGTAGGGGAATCCAGAATCACAAAGACACACAGTAGAACATAGGGGAGGTAAGGATAGACTCATAATTTTGAACGTTGCAGTCATCCTCATCAAACTTAGACCATCAAACACAATGTTGACAAGTTAAACAGAACCACCATATACAGGCTGCCCATGCATGCTTCAGCATGGCCAGGGCATAAATTTCATTCAAATTTCAAGGTTCCACAGGAACATACACACACCAAAACTACTTTGTATACTTAGAATATACAAATAGTAATTTGCTTATTCATTAGGAATCAAAACATGTTCAAGAGAATTTTATTTTCTGCCCTTGCAAAGGTCATATGTTCCAGCTTTATCCTTCAGTCTATTTTCTTTCTTGCCTGATTTCTAATAAGTCTATATGAAGAACATGCTTTACATCCTCAAATTTTTGTCTTTGTTGTTTAATCTGGGTTGTCCTTTGCCTGGCCTGACCTCGACCACCCACATTAGCCGTTTACTGCCTCTGCAGCCACTTCAGAAGCCACAGCTCTCAGTTCACAGAGAATAGCCCTGCAGATAGCCATGTGCAACTGTCATATCCAGGCACCAGACACTGTCATATACTGGAAAAGGTGTCTCAGATCCTAGAAGGAAATGTAAAGCTCTACATATACACCACGCTAGCCTTCCTTGCTTAATCACGGCTACTCTCTTGCCATCCTTCTGCATTCAGATACTCTGTTTGGATAATATAGTTTCATTGAATGCCCATTAACTCCAATATGAAGGGTAACTATCCTTACACGTTTGTTGTCTCTTCTAGTTTATTTAAAGTACACACACACACACACACACACACACACACACACACATTTACAAATTGCTTAAATGTCTCATATGTATTTTTTTTATCTTTGTGTTTCAGTACTTACTGAGTAAATCTATAAATAACTGGAGTTAGACTGAATACCTTAAGGGACTTGGGGAGTGAGGGGAGAAAAATCATATTAAATTATGTTCCATGGCTCCTTAAATATGAGCCTTTAGACCAGTATTTATTTTTCTCTTTTCCTTTTTACATGTTGTCTGTGTGCAAGGTTATGTGCATGTGTATATGCGTGACTCCATGTGTGAGCGTGCACATGTGTGTAGAGACTGATGTTGGATGACATCCTCAATCACCCTAACTTTATTTATTGAGTCAGAATCTCTCACCGGATCTGGCCAATCACAGCTAGTCTAGCTAGCCAGATTGTCCCAGGGATTCTTTCTCTGCCTTGCAAATGCTGGGGTCACAGCATGGGGTTACAACTCCCACGCCTGCCTAGCTCCTACCAAAGTTCTGTATATCTTAATTCTGTTCCTCACGTTTATGCTTAGGCAAACGCTTTCTCTTCTGAATTACCACTCCAATTTCTTTAATGAAGATCCATGTTTAGGGACCTTATTCTATTTTGCGAGTGTGATTATAAATGTGAGTTTATATTAAAGTGTGTTATCTCCTGAAAGACACTCCACATTTTCCACTAAGTTCTCAAAGGTATCCATAACTCTGACTTTTGGAATCCCTTTTGAAGAGCGCTACCTGATTTCAGCACAACAACTTGGGGAGTTGGTCCATGAACAAGTCCCTGATTAAATCTATGTTAGAAACAGAGTTTTAGAAATCAGGGCTAGAGATTCACTTAATTGCATCTAGATATTTTATAAGCCAAATGCAAACAATAATTCCACAAATTGTCATAATTAAATCAACACATATATCACTAATATTAGAAATAGACGATAATGGGCTCAATGTTCAATGAAGGTACCTTTTGATTATTACTTCAAAAGATAAAGTCTAACCCTTTCATTTCACAGATGGAAGAAACTGATGCTTAGCAAGGTAAAGAGACATCTACACACCCATTCGTCTTAGAATTATAATTAGTGAAGCACTGTGAAGAATTTTAAAGGAAATATTTGGTGGTCCAGGGAATTGTAGCCATTCTTTTACATCTGTATATAATTTGGATGTGAGCTAGAAGTCAAAAACAAGTTCTTTCTTGGTAGGTACTAGACCTAGGTGGTTCAAGAAAATTCAAATATTTGAATAAAGAAAAGTGATTCAAAAGAGAATTTTAAACATAATATCTTGCCCTGAAGAGATGGCTCAGAGGTTAAGATCACAAGCTGCTCTACCAGGTGTCCCTGGTTCAGTTGCAGGCACCCACAGCCCAGCTCACAGTGTCTGTAACTCCAGTTATAATGAATCTGATACCCTCTTCTGGCCTCTAAAGGCACTGCACACACATGGTGCACAGACGTTCCCTCAAACAAAGCACTCAATCACACACAAATAATCTTTTTAAAGAGTTAAAAACATTGACATCTTGATTGGTTCCATTTTTCTGACCACACATGCACATGCAGACACTGAGCCAGTCCTGGAAGTCTTGGCGGAGCACACAGATGGGGCTGTCCTCACTGAGCCATTAGGTGACATTAGTCTGTAAGCAGTCAGGCGTGGGAGGGTATTGACCTTGAATCTTCATTTCTTAATCACCGAAGAGCAGCTCAGGGAGACAAGAGACAGGGTGGAGGGCGGATAGATGTCTCACTGGGATAAATCACTCAGCTACTTTGGGCAGAATTATTTTAGAGGCAGAAAGTACAGAAGATGAAAATTTCATAATGAAATTTTACATAGCACACACTGTTACTTGGTTGTGCTAAACCTAGAAAATTAATTTTCAAAAGCTTAAAAGAAAGTCCAGCAGGCAATCTTGTCTTGTCATTTTACTTCTTCAAAATGGATTGAAAAGATCCTGGAAGATGTGGCCAGAACTAGGGCTTGGTTATGCTAAACTCTTACTTCTTACTTCTCCAGATTCCCAGGCCTGCAGGTCACAGTGACAGTGGGTAGCTTATACTCACAGTGACGCTGAGCTGTATGCTTCTTTGAGAGTGGGAAGAGGTGAAGGTAAGACATGTCTGTGGAGAAAGGACTTGAAGCTAACACCCCAACCTTAGGCTATCAAAAGGCTCAAATCATGGTCATTTTGGGGACAGTTGAGCCGTAGACGGTACTTGTGACTAGGCAGAAAGTTGCTTCGGTCTTCAAACTAGAACATGAATGTAACCAGGGTAACCAGTGTCTCTGATTTTTTCCTGGGCCTTTCTGGAGCCATCGTCCTCCCACTTGGGTTGATTTTACTTTGTTGTCTTTATTTTGAACCACTTGTTCTCTTACTGTTTTATCTTAGTTTTATTATGTGGTGTGTGTGTCTATGTGTGCATGCCTATGTGTAGGTATGTGCAGGTGAGTGTGAATTCCTACAGAAGTCAAAGCTGCGGGATCCCCTGAAGCTAGAGTTAGAGGCAGCAGTGAGCCACCTGATGTGGGTGCTGGAAAGCAAACTTCAATCCTCTGCAAGAGCAGTACGTGCTCTTAACTGATGAGCTATTTTTCCAGCCCACAACACATTGAAAAAAAATGGAGAAGAGTTTTCATGTGGGTTGTGCTCTACAGTTCCATACACCCCACCCTCACGTTTTCCTGTTGCTAATATTTGCTGAGGTTTGGATGAGTTGTAATAGAAATTGTTCATTTGTTAGGAGATTAGCGCCCAGTGTGATGATATTAAAAAGTTACAGATGTGAAGGGACCAGTCCTGCAGACCTAAAGCTGTAGGATCTCTGTGACCCAGGGCAACAGAAGGATAACCAAGAGGAGTCCCAGTGAATACCCAGCATCAATAGTGTAGCAGAAACCAGAGGCTTTGGACCAGACCAACGACTCTTTGCAATGAGCACTTGCAAGTAAAGATATATGGAAAAAAGGGTTTACTGTGTGTCTCACTGTATCACACTACAGCTTCTATGATAAGATTGATTTGTCTTTTTATTTTTATTTTCCCCTTAAGTCTTATTTTATTTTATTTTGGGACAGGAGGTTGCAAGGGAAAAAGGCAGATCTGAAGGGATGGGAAAATTAACAAGATGCAGATGCTTGATGTGAAAGACACAAAGAATAAATAAAAAAGAAAGTTTAAAAAAGGAGTTAGGGGACCTAAAGAATGTGTTGCATAATGGGAAGCCCCTGGGATGCTGCCCTTGGAAGGGATGACATAATTCTCATGAGGCAAGTGAGGTGTTCAAAGGAGAAACATTTGTTCCTCCCTGCCGTCTGGCTTCCTCTCATGCCCTATGCATTAGGTTTTAGACAAACATTCCTGCCATGACGCATCTTGCCATGATGTGATATGGTTGGGGGAAGAGGCCTTCATTGGAATCACTGCCATGATATTGGGACTTTTAGTATTCAAAACTATGGACTAAATAAACCTATTTTTCTTCTTATGGCATTCATAGTCCTTTTCCATATGCCACATTCCACTAAGTCTTAACGTTTCTTTGGGCTCATGAGTTGTTTTTTTTTTTTTTATTTATGATCAGAGTGGAGATTGGTTTTGAGGAGGAAGCATGTAGAAGCATAGTTTCATTGTCAATGAATCTTCTCAAGGACATGATCTACCACTACCGCCCAATCAATAATATTGACCTTGAAGTCCAGCTGAAGTCTTTGTCAGGTTCTTTTACTGTAGAGGATACTGGGTGCCATGCCTTCCTTCCTCCCCTTGGCATACTGTTCTTTGGAAAGAAGTTGCCATGTGTGGGTGCTTAGGCTCCACTTGTTTAAGGGTGGAGACATCACATAAGTTCTCTGGGCTTGTCGATACACTTATAACCCAGCACTTAAGAGATGGAGGGAGGAAGAGTTCCATCTTAGCATCACGTGGGCTATGTAGTAAGACTTTCAAAAAAGTCTTTTCTACAAAGGAGATTTCTGTCCTCTTTTCTATTTATTTAATTTTCTATAGTCTAGGCAGCCCTGGAGACTGGTGCTTTGGGCATCACTTTATTTTATTACTTCTTGGTTCATCTTTGATCACTGAATGCTGTTTCAGTTGACCCTGTATTTCCTAGTACTCCCCCACTCTTGTGGGTTTTTTTCCCCCTTTTTCTGGAATAGTTCCTTTCTGGTGGAACACATTGCTCCAGGCTATTATATATATTTCTTGATCCACTGTGAGACTACTGGCTCTCTTCCCATATTTATTATAATTTCTTTTACAGTGTGACATTTGTGTGTGTGTGCACATGCACACATTTAAAAACACTGGCTTCATGATTTCTCGTTGTACTCATGGGGTCTCTTTCTTCTCTACGTGCTCTGTATCAAGGGATGGCTGACCCATCTGGATTAAAAAAGAGCCTGATTATGCAGTACTCAGACATGGTAGGGAGCCCACTGATGGAGCTTGGGCTGAGTACCTCTGCTTGTCTCCGCAGTGAGCGTGGCCTGGACTTACCTTGTCTTTTTTAGAAAAACTTGGTTCTCATTAGTCTGTCTACAACATGGTGTCTTTGTCCCTGAGACCCATGCCTTTCTTCCCATGTTCTTGCTTTGACTTATCCGAAGATAAGGAAGAAGTGTTCCTATTGCTGCCAAAGAGGCAGCAGTCTATGTCTCGCCCTGTGTTCTATAGCACAGATATTTCCTTTAATATTTTTTAAACTTTAAAGATTTACTGATTTGAACATGCAATTAATTATGTAACATTCCTTTATATAATATTTGTTTTATTATATAAAGAGAGTATTCATGGTTAAAAAGATAGAAGCAGGAAAACAAAGGAGAGAGAGAGAGAGAGAGAGAGAGAGAGAGAGAGAGAGAGAGAGAGAGATTATAAATGTTCCAAAGAAAGACAAAGTATATTAACATTGCTGTGGTTTGAAGCTGAATTGTCCCCAAGACTCCTGTTTGAACTGTTTGTTCCTCAGCTGCTTGTGCTATTTTGGGGTGCTGAGGAAGCTTTAAGAGGTGGTTCTGGATACTGGATATTAGAAGCAGGTCTCTGGAAGGTTTCACAATGTGACCCCAGTCCCTACTTTGTAGTTCCCTGTGATGTGAACAGTCTCTACCACACATTCCTTCTGCCTCCAGGTGAGCTGCTTTGTCACGTTTCCTTGCCTTGATGGACTGATACTCTTGGGAACCACAAGGCAAAATAAATCTCTCTTTTCTCTAGTACTTTTAGTAGGGAACTGTGGTCACAGTGACATGAAAACAATGGACACAAACCTTTTTGGGGGATAACCTGAAGGGGGACTTCTTAAGAACAATGGCACAGAGCTTATAGTCAGGCCATTCCTCACACGCTGTACAATTTGAAGTCAATGTGCAGAGGGGGCATTTTGATTTAAAATTTAACTTCGTTGCTAATCATTTTAAGATGTGCAGTTATTAATAACTCTAATGGTATCCTGACAATGTGTGAGACACAGGATTCACAAGTAGATTAAGAGCAAGCATTTCTTAGTACTACAGAACAACTGTGGCAGCCTGACATCTCTGCATTTCTGGTATGTCGTGTTGTCATCCGCATTGTCTTGGATATATTCTTAATGAAGGGAGAATTATTATTCTCTACATTCCTTTAGGGTAAGTAGTAAATGTGGCTTTTGGTTGAAAAGTTATTCAGCATGATTTCATGGCATGATAGTGTTACTGAAACGTGTGGAGCTGGAAACACAGGCTGCCACCAACAGCAAGATCTTGATCCATCTTTATCACCTACCGACTTAGTAAACGATGATCTAACAGATACTGAATAGAAATTGAGAGTTTCAAACATGAGGAACTAGGTACTGATTGACTAAGCAACTTTCCAAATATCATCCAGGCAAAATGTGTGATGCAGAAACCATGCCACGGGCAATAAAATCTGGATTTTCTTTGCCATGCACTTTTAATTAAGCATTTTATTTATGCCGCTGGTTAATATTAACAGTTATTCCATAGAGGCCGAAGAATTCAGGCATTCTCAATATGCAGGAATTTGAAAAAGAATTTCTGTGAGGGCTTCAACTTGCAGTAGGCAGTGAAACCACTGTGGGTTTTGTTGTTGCTTTGTTCTGTTTAAGGATTTTGAAAGGTTTATTTTATTTTATTTTATCTGTACAACTGTTCAGTCTGCATGCCTATTTGTACACCATTGTGTGCCTGGTGCCTGTGGAAATCTGAAAACAACATCAGATTTCCTGGAACTAGAGTTATAGATGGTTGTGTACCTCCGCGTTGGTGCTAGGAAATTAATCTCAGTTCTGTGCAAGAGCAGCAAATGCCTGTAACCACTGAACCATTCCTGCCGGCCCAATGCTATTTTTTTAATTGAGCTGACTTTCCCTCTTCCTGGAAGGCTTGAGTGAGTGTAGCGAAGCCTCGCCATTCTTTTGACTGCCATTCAGTGCCAAAGCATTTGATTTTTTCCCCCCAAAGAAACCAAAGGTCAAAACTGATTTTTTGGGGTAACAAAAGCTAAAACTATCTTTTATTCTCTCCTCTTGATATTCAGATAATTAGTATGTGGAGTCCAAGTACGGAGATACCCGGTACATAGATACCCAGTATGTAGATTCCCAGTATATAAATACCCAGTATGTAGATTCCCAGTATGTAAATATGCAGTATGTAGATTCCTAGTATATAGATACCCAATATGTAGATTTCCAATACACACACACACACACACACACACACACACACACACACACACACTCAGGATATAGATACCAGGATATAGGTTCCCAGGATGCAGATTCCCGGGATGCAGATTCTTAGTATTTACTTGGGTTTATTAAAATCAGATGGACAGAGCTGATCTTGGACAATCTCTTCTTCAAATTGAACAACTGAATTTTTGCTCTGGTGAATTTTTGGTGAGGACCTGGTTGGATTGAACTCAGAGCTTCACATCTACAAGGCAAGTTGACGACTTCTGAGTTACAAGCCCAGCCTCAAATGGAGCTCTCTATTGCTTTCTTTCATTCAACAGGGGATCTCGGAGGTTTTCAGATCTTTGGTGTCCTGTAAGGGTTGGCAACAGTAGAGATAGTCATGATATATGTCATTACAATCTTCCCTTATTAATGACATGGCATTATGATATGTGAGCACACTGAAAGGAAAATCAAAATGCCCCAGGGCATACCCATTAAAAATATACAGACTTTCAACAGAAGTTTTGAGTCACTCCTTGAAACCCAGAGGAACAGGCTCAAAGGTGCAGTGAACCCTGCCACTGTCTTTGCATCTTCCAGAGCCTGGGCACTGGGAGCAAAAGGGTCATTTTCTCAAAGACACAGAACCAAAGCAAGGATGGCACCTCAGATAGGACACTAGACCCATCTTCCTGGGTATCTTCTACTTCCCAACTTCCTAGAGCACACTTTCCATATGTTTTTCTCCATTCTATCTATATGCTGGGGAATTTACTTGAACAATATAATTATCCTTTGGCCAGCTCAGTGAATTAACATGAATTAGGCATGTCCTCTGCATACGGAGGACAGAATGGTTTTCACATGGTGGCTCTTCAGTACCATTGAGCACTCAACATTTTACTAAAAGGGAGTGATTATGTAACTCTAGTATGAAGCATCGGAGATAGTGCAGTGAGCAAATTTCTACGGAGAAGAAAAGGGAATTATGAGAAAGATTAGCATTTTCTGAGTTTGTTATAGATACAGTTCATAGAATTATGAACTGGAGATCCTTAGGGCCAGGCCTTTTTACATATGAGGAGAGTATTCTGGAGCTTAGAATCTACTATTATGAACAGAGAGAAGGGAATTTATAAATTTGTGAAGAATAAATAGTATGACCATATTCTGTGTTGTCTTACGCAAATATTTCCCAAGTATTCTACATTGCTAACTGATCAGTCTGTAGGTAGACATCAGGGGAAGATAGAGTAGAAGAGGGGACCAGAAACCATAGGTTAAAGGTCCTCTCTCTGAATAATGAGAAACCTGCCAAGGTGTGTGACACAGGGTGGAGCCCCTAGTCACAAGCCTGCATTCTTCCCCAACGGGAAGCTAATAGTGGCTTTTTTATATTCCCTAGTCCCTTCACCTTATTGAGTGTTCAGTTTCTACAGTTGGGAAAAATTACTCAAGCCTCCAATTTGGATTTATGCCTCGCCATCCTGTATTTGCCCAATGAATGCGAGCCTCTATATTTCTTTTCCTTTGCGGGTCTATGAACGTCAGCATCAGACTTCATATGTGGTTCGAATTTATTTTTAAATGCCCAACTTGCCGTAATTAAAGATACCTATTTGGATTAAGCCACTTCTTCTCCCGTATTTGTAACCATCCAGCGCTGAATACACACAGGGCACAGAGACATCTCAGGCAGTAGCCCTCTATGTCCTCCTCCGTGCCCTGCTGTGGGGTGTGTGCCTTACCACTTCTGGCTTGGCCTTCTTCCCCTGTGTTTTCTTCTGTATCATGTTTGCGGCTGCTCCATTTCTCTTTAATGTTTTCTTATTTTTGTTGAAATCCCCAGTGCAGAAACCCACAAAACCAAACAAATACGAACAGAAAACTCAGAGCAGGTCCAATGTCCTTGGAGACAGTCTTTTTTATTTTTTTTTTTACTTTTTATTTGTGTGTGCGTGTGTGCCGCCATCTGTCATCTCCTGCTCAGGGACATCAACAGTTTTTAGAAGGCCGATCAATATTCTTTTAACCCAGACATTGTGCGGAAGCCTCCCTGCCTCTCACCTTGGCTCCCTCCTCCCCTCCAGAAGTTGCCCTCTCTCCTATGGGCCCCCTTCTCGGCAATAATTTTGTCTGAGCAAGACGGCAATTTTTCATCTTTTGGTCAAAACCGGTGACAAAAGAGGGAATAATGGTTGCTGACATATGAAATGATAGATTTGACACATGGTGGGCTGAGCAGGGAGCGTTCACATAGTGCCAAGGGAGAGAGAGAGAGAGAGAGAGAGAGAGAGAGAGAGAGAGAGAGAGAGCTAAATGCTGAT
>NC_022028.1:26954360-26959432 GCF_000317375.1 Microtus ochrogaster | reverse complement strand
TCCTTCCTTTCCTCCTTTTTGGTTGAAAAACTTCTGTTTGTGACTACATAGTAAAGCAGCGCTTTCTCTGTTATCCTGCCTCAAATAAACATATCTCCATCCCGCAAAAATGATCAATCTATGTCCCTTTTCTGTGGCATCGCGGGGGCAATCCAGCCTGCTGCTTGAGGAAATATTAACAAATATAGCCAGGGAGAGGGAAACAGATGGGACGAAGACATTGAAGCAGCAGATTTCTGGATGGCGTTCAATGCGAGGAGTTTTATAACATGGGGAGAGAACTGCTCTTCCCTGTGTGTGAGCATCAGTGGTCAAGGAATAGCTCACCCAGCCTCTTGGCCTCCTTACTAAAGACCTCTATAGAGGGGGTACAAAAAGGTCTCTTTCTTGATCACTCTGGCAAGAGTCAATTCGGGCAAACAAAAGCTCATGCATGCCAGTCTGGAAGAGGAAGGTAGTAGGAAAGAGTTGGCTCCTTGGGCATATGGGGTGACTTGCCTGTCACAGATGATCCCCTTTAAGTCTTCAAACAAAAAAGCTTCTTTCAGGATCTAAACTCACCAAGCAGGAGCGCTTCCTCTTTGTTCTTGGACTCCTTGGGTTGGGACACGTGTTCGCACTTAAAGCCCTGCCCCTGTGTCGCTTGCCTGCATGTTGCTTTATTTGTATTCTTGATATTTGCAAGGGCAACTGTCATCATGACTTTCCAGGGTCACCAGTTGCCTGAATATCCCCTTTGTTTCCTTCAATTCCAAATCCACTCTTCTTTCCTTAACCAGCTACATTATTTGAGAGAAGATACTGTTTTTATTTCCTGTTGTGATATCATCACCAGCAGTTAAATAATCCCCCTCCACCTACCCTGTGTGATACAACCATTAAGGATTCTAAGGTGAATACTACTTACAAAGTCACAACAATGGCCTCTTTCCTCCTTCGCTTAAAGAATGGGTTTTTAAAACTTCTCAAACCCATCTTGGTCTCCTTAGGAACTTACCTGCTTTGTGCATAAGAAAAAGATTATAGACACCATGGAAGGCATGTTTTAAACTTGCTACCATCCTTCCATCTTTTTTCTTTGTATATGGGTGTGTGTTGACAACAACCTTTCTCTCTTCTAGTGACACACTATCGGGCACATTTGTGGTATTTTCCCTGCAGCTTCGGCATGTTTGACATTTCAACTGATTCTGTTGGGATGATGAACCAAACTGGAGAGCTGCCATATTTTCTCTCAATAATGGAAATTAATAAGAAAGTTTTTGAAT
This sequence comes from Microtus ochrogaster, assembly GCF_000317375.1. Taxonomy (NCBI): domain Eukaryota; kingdom Metazoa; phylum Chordata; class Mammalia; order Rodentia; family Cricetidae; genus Microtus; species Microtus ochrogaster. Next base: position 26,958,164 of record NC_022028.1, on the reverse strand, counting down.
ACAGAGCACTAAAAGTTTTGGAAGATCACCTCTTAAATAAATGTTGGGAATCCCAAGATTTAGCAGTAGTAGTTGCTGAGTGACAATTAAGTACTCTCTTAGGCATGCTTGTGATGTGGGCACAATGACTTCAAAAGAGTTAGGGAAGTTGCATTCCAAAATAAAATCTGGCAGAAATCAGTTTTCTACCATGAGAAATATTGGCTAGGAAAGAGTTATGGATTAAACGTATTCTTTTTCTACCCCCACATGTCCTAGGTTTGACAACAAAATTACCTGAAGTCTTAGATTATTGTTGTTTGTTTTCAATTAATCCTGAGGTTGTGACTTCAGATGCACTTCTGTGGAGGAAGGTCCCCAAGTGAAACCGGAGAGTCTTTTTGGCATTTTATTTTAATAGCAATTCCAAGGATGGGGATCACCGAAATGTAGAATCACTGTTGAACACACACCCTGAGGCCATAGGACTATGAAGAGCCTCTCACTGGAGTCGATAAAATAAAAATAAACCCCATCCTACCATTCTTTGGAAAAGCAATAACACTGTTCATCGTGGCCTTGGCTTTCACCCTGGCTTGTTTTCTATTGGTGAATTGGAACTTCAATTCCAATTGAATTGGAGGGACTTTTCAATCTAAAAGGTGCCTTTGCCTCATCTGCAGACTTTTTGTCTGTAGAGTTGGGTCTCCTGCCAGAACATTTACAGGCCCCTTTTATAAAGAAGCATTTGTGCTACTGTTCCATCTGTAAAGAATGCTGTCTATGGACAGTCCCATAAAGGCAGACAGGATCTCTCCTGTAGGCTACAAAGAGTTAAGATGCTGTGTCTTGTAGAATTAATCAGATTCATCTTAGCAGGAGTAAATGTCATGTTGGCACCTTTTTCCTTCTCACACATTACAGCTTCAAGTCTTTGCTATGAGGAAATAATGAAGTCAAGATATGCGGTGCCATAGACCGAGCGTCTATTTGTCAGTCTGCATAAGAAATGAATTGTATCTGCTACTACCAGGGTCAGCGGAGCAGCAAGAGAAGCACACTGCTTCAAGAAATGACACGTCAAGGGAAACAAAAACTTATTTTTTAAAGGAATCTCTAGGTGGAATGCCTTTTGGGGAATGAAATATTCCCAGTTACTTGGTGTGATAAGGTTATGTTACATTTCATCAGTATTGACCGAAGGGTGTTGGGAGTCTCACAGCTCAGTTATTAAGCGCACCCAGAAATCAACATTGAGCACCAACAGAAGAGGGCATCTCATTGTTTGTCTTCTGACCTCTTTGGAAACCCAGGGGAAGAACAGCCACAAATCCTACCATCTAGGGTGAACTGCTCGATATAGCCGAAACCATGACTTTTCTTGAATGAGTTATTCAGCCTCCTGAACCACATTCATTTCAAAGCGGGGCTGATAATGGTATGTTTCTGGCATGATTCTGGCAAAATTAAGGAAGCTCTATAAAGGGTGTCATAGAGGCTGCCTTTTACTGAGCATGGACTGAATGCCTCCATGAATATTACTGGCTAACAGAGATCCATTGCTTGTTTAATTCGCAGATGTGAGAAACAAGGACAGAGGGGCTCGATGCATATTCAAGTCTTAATTTCTCTCTGCACCCCAACTTAGAAAACATTGCATTACCTTGTTAGTCACTGGAACATTCTTGCCTCTCCCAGAAGCATCCTAGTGCTTTATATAGTCTCACCAATAGCTCTTCCAGCAACAGAGTGTCCACTCTTAGACACTAACGTCCTTTGCTAACATTCATCAGTATTAGATCATGTGGGAGTTTGGACAAAGCAGAGACAACTGTGGAGATTAAAAGTTTATGTAAAATGTACAATTCTGCCAGGTGCCTAGGCAGTGGTCTTGCAGTTCACTGAGGAGGGGCCACACCACCACAGTGGACTTTGATACCTACTTTCTGTTTCCTTGGTAACCTTAGAGATAGAAGCATTACAGTTTCCCCCTTAAGATTTACAACAGTAATACAAAAACATGGAGATTTCAGGGTTTTACTTATGGTCCTGGGTAGAGACATAACATTATGATCTGCCTCAAAGATTAAAAGATTATATTATTGCATGTTATCATTCCCTTCCTTAAGACTTAATCCAGCTGGACCTGTCAGTTATCTGACCAAGAGACCGTTCATGGGAAATCTGGTTCACTTACAACCATGCTAAGGCAGTGGGAGGAATAATTATCCCCTGAATGAGGTAATGTACTCATCTTCCCAAAAGTCCCAACCTTGATAAAGCCACCTGTAGAGCATCCATGGCTCATTTCTAAGCCCTTTTTTTTTTAGATTTCTAATTCAAAATGTGTTACATTTTCTTTTTCTTTCTAGGTCTTTCTTTTGGATACTCCTCCTAAAGCCTAATCCTCTTGTCTCTGACACTCCGGATATTCTCATTCTCTCTTAGAAACTGCCCTCTCCATTCACAACACAATAGTTCTTTCCTTTCAATTGCTGTGTTCCATTTCATTCCACAGTGTTCCCTGAATTGTCTTGTCACCATGACGTGAAATTTTGGGTTATTTCAATGTGTTGTCATTAGATGCAAGCTGTATTCTTACAATGGGTATTTATTTTATTTGGGAGGGGTACCTGGGTAAAGAGTACCAGGCCCTGTAGCAGCTATGTGTGTGATTTTTTAAGGAACTAGCTCCTTTCAAAGTGGCAGACCTCTTTATATTCCCACCAGCAAGAAATGAAGATGCTGCATCTGGTCCACAGATCCAACCCTCTGGAACAAGCACCGGTAAAGATGGTGGATCAGGCCAAGAGATTCAATGCTGTGCAGCAAGGCTAGCGGCTTTCTTTCAGAAAAAAATATTCAAGTTTGTCTCTAGCATTGCTAAGAGGTTTTTTTTCCCCACTTCTTATTTCCATTCACCAGTGGCAGCTCTGGGTTTTCTCCAAAGATCCACTGCAATGGCTAGTGACATGGATGCCATGTGGTTCTGTCTGGATATCTAGCATCCTGGCCCCAGGTTCTTGGGATGATAATGAGGTTTTGAATTGTCCCCAACCCCTGTCCTAGAAATCAGTCATCTAATTCTCTGGCAACATGTGTGCTCATGCCACAAAGGGCTCACCTGCCACCCTTTGCCCTTTGCTCATTGACTGCCCCTGTCTCACAATGGCACAGCCCTCATCATGTTTGGGCTCAGGAAGCAAATCTAGGGGATGTCATTGGGTTTGGAACCTAAACAAAATTTTATTCCAAGAGTAGCCATCTATGGGAGTTGTCTAGAACCATGGGATGCTATATGATAGGCTTTTGAAACTGATTTAGTAGAGCAAATACAGAATACTCATTACTCCAGTAAGTAGTAGATGCCACTTTGAATTTTTGAGTCCCTATAACAGGCTGAGTGCTTATGTAACTTGTTGTCTTTGCCCTGAATTATCTTTTGAGGTAACTGTTATTCCAAGCTTGCTAATATGAAAACTAAAATTGGAAAGGAAGAGACTACTTCAGTTTATATAGTCTAAAGTTGAGAGAATCTGTAATATTTGCAAACAGGTCTTTTCGAACCAACAGGTGTTATAATAGGAGCGGCCGGCGGGGCTGCATCCCCAGCACCCTGGCCGCCTGGCTAGCTTATACCCCGAAATAATTACATGGACACTGTATTCTTTTAAACACTGCTTGGCCCATTTCTATCTAGCCTCTTCTAGGCTATTTCTCACATATTAATTTAACCCATTTCTAATCATCTGTGTGTAGCACCCCAAGGTGCGCTTACCAGGAAGATTCTAGCCTACGTCCATCCTGGGTTGGGGCTTCATCCCC
>NC_022028.1:26951284-26954225 GCF_000317375.1 Microtus ochrogaster | reverse complement strand
CAGTTTCTTTATTGCTTAACCAATGAAATCAACAGATTGATATATGACACTCCCACATCAAACAGGCAGTTTTTATCAGCGTGTAGACAAGTCTGACCTGGAATATATATTCTTCCTGCTCCAGCCAAGGGAGTGCATCTACTACTACATTTGGATGGAAAATGGGTTGTTTACTTCCTTTTGAAGTAAACTTCAGAGTTGAGGAAAAGTTGAAAAAATAGACTTTCCCTATATCTTCTTCCCATCCCCACCTCCATTTTTACATCATGTTTCTTGCAAAGGTGACATTTTGCTTTATCTTATTACAATGATTAAACCAGAAAATTGACATTGTAGACATACTCTTAAAGAAGGCTCTTGGGCTGCTGAGATGGCTCAGCAGATAAGGGTCTTTGCAACCAAGTCTTAGGACTGAGTTCAATCCCCACAAGCACGTGATGGAAAGGGAGAAGTTTCTAGCCTTCCTCTGGCTTTCCTCCACATGGGGCACCCATCCCCTGGACACTCGTGCACGTAGAGAAGATCAAATGAGTAAATGTAATAATAGTTAAGACTTCACTGGAACAGCCTGGTACTTTCACTGACGACACCTCTTCTGTTCCCTTACTTGGTCTTAATTAGGGAACACTTGATCATTTGATAGGTGTAGAATGTCCTTCAGATCAGGTTCATCCAGCGCCGCGCCTCTCCCCCCCCCATCAGACAGATGCCCTGAACCTTTGCCAGGAGCCATCATACTGTGGTGCTCTCTGCAGGGTGCGCCATGCCTACATCCAGGGATCCCACAGCTGAATTTATGAGTACTGCTGAGACTGACTTTGTGTAGTTGACAAAGAGAAAGGCTGTACAGTTTCTCCAACCAGAATGCAGTAAGCTCTGTTGCAAAGAAAAATCTTGGGATAGATATGAAGACTATGCAAATCCTGATTTCCCTCAACTGTGAGGCAATTTGTAAAAATTGATCATTTGCCAGACAACAAAGTACCAAAACTGTATGAATTAGAAGTTATAATTATCGTATTCTTGAGAAAAAAACCCCAATAATATAATCATAGTCACTTCACATTGAAATTTATAGGAATAACACTCTAATTATTGTAGGGCAAACAAGTAATCATCTTATAATTCCAGATTATTTTTAAAATAATAGGATTGCATATGATACATCTCCAAAATTAATTATGGAAATTGCCAAACTTAGAGGGAAATTCATGTCTTTAAAATTCCATTAATTAATTCAAGGAAGATTATTTTTTTTCTTTGCTACCATATTCTCATTTCTACATTAAGAATGACTAAAACACATCGGATCCTTGCTATATTGATAATGAAGAAAACAAGTTAATCTTTTATTTCAAGCTTCAGGGGAAACCATTAAGTCAATCTGGGAGAGAAAGGACAAACCAAGTGAAACAAGTAACCAAGATGGGAAATAGAGCATAGTGGAGGCCACAAGACACCAGGAGCATTGAGTTCCATGGAGTTGGAAATACAGAAAGTCGAATTCCACATTAGTCAGGAAGTCTTCAGCAACACCCAGATTCACATGCCCCATGGAGAAAGGGATGGACAAGGCAAACCTAGCTATCAAGGATTGCATACAGGAAATTCCTAAAAGAATGTGTAAGAATGACTGGCAAGCAGGTTGCATTTCGTTAGCAGTTAATGGGATATAAAGGCAGTGGGATGTTTTCCCCATAGGACTTTTAGAGGATTGGAGATACTCAGGATGCCTGGGAGTGGGGAGGATGCATCCACGTAATGTAGATGCTGTCAAAATTTTTGAAGGAATTTATTTTAACTGCTAGACAAAATATCTTCTAAGATATAGATCAGAACCATGTATAAGTAATCCAAGATTTTACATAAGGATATAATCAATCATGGGTTTACGTGATAGAATTCATCAGACAATACCTCATAACAGTGGAAAAAATAGAAACAAGCTAACTATCCAATAATTAGGAAATCAATTGATCAAAAGTTAAACATTCATATAAGCTTTGCATATATGAAACTTATCACAGAAGAATATTAGTGATGTTATAGATTAATAACTCCAAGTATTTTAGGTTATTAGAAGTATTTCTCCAGGTAAGGTACAACATTCAGTATAGTTTTTATTATAGTCATTTAAATACCGATATACATATCTGGAAATGTGAAGCAGAATGAAGGATGAGTTTTACTCCAAGTCTCTTATCTACTCCTGTTGAGTTCCATTCAAACAGGCATGTGTGTTTACATACGTGTGTATTTTACTCTTCTGATCAGGCTGTATCAAGCTGGCTGTGCTCCTAAATTTTAGTGATAAGTTAATTTTCTTCTATGCTTTAAATGATGTCACCTCATCTTCCTGTTGATGTTTTTATTTCCCACATGAGAAAACAAAGGTGCCTTCAAAGACTCATTTTAAAACTTTAAATGCAGATTTTGAAAACACGGCTTATTTGTTTGTTTTTAATTTATTTTTTATTGAGACACGGTCTGGTTATATAAGCCAGGTTGGTGTTGAACTCATGACCCTTCTGTTACCAGGCATCACTAAACTTGACTCTACCACCCTTTACACCTTGACCCCCTGCTTATTTGTTAATATTTGTTATACATCTGTACCTCTGCTCCCTCTACTGCTGCTTTCTCTAGTTTTGCCTTTTCAGTGATTAACTATGAAGTAGGACCACCCCCATAGATTGGGTGGGTTCCCATCCTTTCCTGCAGACTGGCACGGAGGTCCAGAATCTCTCCCTCTTTGCTTCCAGTAGTTTGGGAAGCACATGATTAACATGGGTGAAGCCCAGTGAATCTGAATGGTCACTTCGTCATTAAGAATCAGTTTATGGAGTCATTTGTTTTCCTGGTTATCTCGCTATTGGCAGGTATACTTTCGCTACTTTCATTCTTGACTACCATGTCTGTAGCTACTAACTACACCCCACTC
>NC_022028.1:26915126-26950881 GCF_000317375.1 Microtus ochrogaster | reverse complement strand
AGAAATATTTCCCGAAATTTTCAGGATACTGATGAGTTGACAGCCCAGATAGAGGACATAAAAGTCTTTTCTAATAGGTTTCTGTGTGAACTGCTGCTAAGAAATAAAGAGGTGCTGTGCCCCAGAGCAACCAGGATAACATTCAGAGCAAAGCAACAGGTGGAGTGGCCCCAGAGACCCTGCAGCTGAAGCCCATAGGGAGGTACGATCTAAATGGCAGCTCCACTTAGGGGGCAGCTGAGTCTGTCCTTATTTCCCTAATTGGTTTGTCCATTTAAGTAGAGAGTTGAAGGAGAAAAGCTCAGCCTAGAGGCAACTTTCCCCTGCCTTTCTTTTTAGATGGAGGAAACCAGGAGGAGGGGAGGGGAGGGAGGTGGAGATGTGTTACATGAGTGAAGAATAAATTTTATAAAAATAATTGAAAAGGAGATGGTTGTAAATGGTATTGGAATACTCAGAGATGGGGACTCCAGAACTGTGAATTTAGGAGAATTCTGTGTGGTCCAGAATCCCCCTGACAACGATAGCTAGATCAATTTCTTAATGAAGGAAGCAGCACCTGCATTGAGTGGCTCTTTGTTTCAATTAAATTTCAGAGAATTGAAACATCAGGGACTTTAAGCTCCTGTTACATCCTGTTAACTATTTTATTATACTTTAAAATTTTTATTCATTTTTAATTAAAATAGAGTTATATAACTTTCCCCCTTCCTTTTTTTTACCTCTAGTCCCTCCCAAGGTGTCCTCCCTCCATCTTCTCCTGTATTCCCTCCACTATCAATTAAATGGCCTTGTTTTCTTTGATTACTATTGTTATATACACACACATACACACACACACACACACACACACAAAACACGATGAGTTTGTTTTTGTTGTTCGTGTTTATATGGTTGCAGGGATGACCACATTGTATTGGATAGCCATTGGAGAGGCGAATCCTCCCTCTCCCCACACTCATTAGTTGTCTGTAGTTCTCTGTCTAGAGGAGTAGGGTCAAATAAAAATTTGCCAATTCTGCATTTACATTCTATTGATAGGACCATTGTTCTGGTCTTATTTATGCTGTCATTCCTAGGCAAGACTATTTCTGGCTCTTAGCTTCATAGCTTTAGGGATAGTTCTCCTGGGACCCTGGTTAGTTATCTAGAGAGGGCTATTATGAAAGGACATGTCTGACCACTCTCCCATCTCACTGCTTTATGCTTCTCATGTGACTTCTCTTTCTTGCATGTGGTCCTTTCTAGAGGCCACTCGCTGTGATACAACTCAGCCAAAGAGCCTTCACCAGACCTGGTGCCATATTGTTTGACTTGTGTCTCTAAAAGTGTGAGCTAGAAAACCTCTTTTCCTTATACATTCCCAGCCTCAGATGCTGCAATGGAAGCAGACTACATTGAATCCTCTCTAAAAGTTTAATGATGGGAAGAGAATTCAGACTTAATCTCACAAGTAAATTAAAGATATGTTTCTTTTCCACATGATTTCAAGAGACATGCTATTTGACTGCAATGTCTTTATATGGTCACATTTTCAAAGACACCCTGAAGCCTTACATCGAGAGCTCTCTCAACAGGCCCAAGCATGGCAAAAAAAATGGTGTTGGCAGGCTCTGCCCTCCTCCCTTTCTTCTCCCTTGCTAAACCATTAGATTCCATTTCTAACACTAGCTCCCAACATCTATTTCCTTCCTTGGCCACTGATTCATTCCTGAGACTGATCATGAAATCCAACTACCAAAACACCAAGATCCAGAAACCAAAATTCATTTCTTGGCTACACTGCTACTCTGTCTCATCAGAACTTAACAACTCACCCAAGCACAGACTTCCCCTTTTTTCCTTAAAAACGAATTCCAAAAAACAAAACAAAACAAAACAAAAAACACCTGCTGCTTACCATCTGCTTTTGCTCAATGAGAAAGTGCCCATGCCCTTGTTCCTCTGGGGTTAAAAATCTCCGTTGTTCCAGAAGTTTGGTGTTTGGGTATGTCCTGAGCTGAATCTGAGCTCCTTCCTACCTTACACTGCAGGTAGGCTCTTTCCACTACAGCATAGATTCTGCTGCACAAAAGGAGAAAGCTCAGGTTCTCTGTGTACACATACACATGTGGTGATAATGTGACCATGATCTCCAAATCCACATTTGTGAAAAACGTTAAAAATGTTCTCATCTTGCTGAATATACTGCTTTCTAGTTGTGCAAAATCACACGTGATGTGGGATTCCCCTCTGTATGCTGTGAATATGTTTTTATTACCATTGGTTAATAAAGAAGCTGCTTTGGCCTCTAAAAGGGCAGAATAGAGCTAAGTGGGAAAACTAAACTGAATGCAGGAAGAAAAAAGGCAGAGTCAGGCAAATGCCATGTGGCCACCCAAGAAGCAAAATGTGAGCTAACAAACCACGAGTTTCATGGTAAAACATAAAACAATAGAAATGGGTTAATTTAAGATGTAAGAGCTAGCTAGGAATATGCCTGAGCCAGTGGCCGAACACTGCTGTAAGTCATATAGTTTTGTGTGATTATTCAGGTCTGGGTGGCGAGGTAACAAATGTGCAGTTTCTATTTACACACATGTAGACAAATTTACAAAACAGTTTAAAAAACACTCAATGAAAGGTGTTTCCAAGAAATCTTAAGAAGGTACGCATCTGCTATTCATTCAAAGTGCCCCTCCTTATATTGGGTGCAGGACACCAAGACATCTATTTACCGTTGGTGTTAATGCCAACGTGTCACACATCAGAGTCATCTGGATGGGGACCTCATTCAAAGAGCTAGCCTGTTTTTCTTGATTCATGCAGCAAGACCCATTGGATTGTGGGTGGCATCTTCTGGCAATTGCCTCGATATAAAAAGGAAGGAAAGACTGGATGGATGGAGCGAGGAAGAGAAGGAAGGAGGGAAGAAGAAAGAACATCAGGTCTTTTGTCCTCTGCCTTCTTGCTGCTAAGCAGACTGGCCCTGTGGCTCAAATTCTGGCTGATTCACTTGCTGATAACAGAGCCAAGCATCCATCACAGACGAGGTCAGGGGCTCTCCAGGAGTCTTCCCAGCTTCTGGTACCAGATTGGGACTACTGAGGCACCCACCATGTGGGTTGAATAACTAGTGATTATGGCCTCCATGAGAGAAAGATATTATGGTACTACACTGATTATTGCAACCTCAAGAATCAAATAAGTATCAGGTTCTCAGCTTTTAGGATGTGATTAAGCTGTTGTTGCTACTTTAAAGCTCAGTTAACAACTCATATATATACATACATACACACATATACATCTATGAATGTAAATTCACATGCACACACAGACACACACAGACACACAACCAGCCCATCATTTCTCTTCATCTATCAAACCCTGACTAACACAATGTCATATCCATGACGTGTCAGATCTCTGCTGTATGGCTCTGGATATGCACAAATATACAAATACATCCAAATGAAGTAGATGAACTTGAGCCTTAAAGTGCTCAACATCTAAAGGGGCAATGGGCTCACGGGCACTTAACAGATGCATGAACACATTCATTGCTTTGGAATGAAAAAGTGGTTGGTGGGCAAGCTGGCCTGTGAAGCTGGAAGGAAAATTGCCTAGAAGGAACTAAACTTTCCTTTGGAGTTTGCACGACATCAGATAGCTCTGCAAAATAAGAAACCGGGTCAGACTGAACCACAACTAGTCATTATGCTATCCTTACTCCATTCACACCTCCTACTACCATGTGCCGGCTCAGCCAAAGCCCAACTGTCTTTATACTCATTGTGGCAGGGATGTTAGTGACTGGACAAAACTCACATGTTGAAATCTAACCCCTAAAATCATGAGGATGAGAGTGAGGTCCTCTGCAAGTAATGAGGTCATGAGGATGGACGACTAATAAATTCCATTGGTGCCTTTGCAAATAATTCCTGATAGGGAGCTCTCGTTCCTCCCATCCCAGTGAGGAGATGGCTACAAATCCCTACAAAGCACACACCTACCTTGATCATCTGCCCTCAATTCCCAAAACTGTGAGACATGAGTGCCTATTGTCTGGAAGCTGCCTGATAGACTAAGACGGTGATCTGGAATCCTGGGGTTTCTTTCCCATAAATCAGGCCTGCTTCTATATCATCTTAGGCAGAGCAATGGAAAACTCCCTTTCACAGAATCTCCTTTATGTAGAGTCAAATCTCCCTAGCCTCTACATTGACCAAAATCTGCATGATTACATTTGTAAACTGGGAGATGGAAAAATGGAAGGTTTTTCCCCTCTTCCAATTTTCTAGGGGAAAAAATGTTTTCCTTTAATCAGGGATGACATGAAAAATATTTAACAGCCATTAGAGCCAGGCCACCAACTATTAGGAATGATATCAGGCACTGAGCTCATACCGGGCTCCGAAGGAAGCAGGGTGGACTAGCTTGTGTGGGGGACATAGCTAGGATTCTGGAGGCCTTGGGGCTTTAGAGACATGCTCTTCCAAACCTGAATTAGCATGGCTGCGCTGCTTTATGCCAGTTGAGCATCAGAAACATCTTTGTGGTGAATACATAATTTAACATCTTTGTTTGATTAGAGTACAGAGCGGACTATTGTTACTCAGTAATGGAAGGTTCAGGAAAGTTAGTGAGGGAAGAGGAAGTATGGAGGCTGCTGAAGGACACCCTTCACATCTAATGGCTTCCTCATGCCTCTCTCCACTCAGTCCCTTAGTACAAACAACAATACAGAGAATAGCATCAACTTCAGTGATGTGGGAATGATTTCTTATTAATAAAGAAACTGCCTAGGCCCATTTTATAGGCCAACCCTTAGGTAGGAGGAGAAAACAGAATAGGATGCTGGGAGAAAGAAGCTGAGTCAGTGAGTCGCCATGATTGTCCCACTACAGACAGATGCAGGTTAAGATCATTTCTGGTAAGCCGGCTCGTGGATTACATAGATTAATAGAAATGGGTTAGATCCATATGTAAGAGCTAGCCAATAAGAGGCTAAAACTAATGGGTCAGACAGTGATTAAAAGAATACAGTTTCCGTGTAATTATTTTGGGACATAAGCTAAGCTAGCCATGCGGGCGGCAGGGTGCTGGGGACGCAGCCCCGCCGCTCTTATTTCAACACTTCAGCCCTATGGGAAAGACTCTGATTTATGGGTTCAGTTTATAGTGTTTCTCAGTTGCTTTCACAGTGTCTCTCAGTGACTTTGTTGGAGTACATGATGCCTTTGCTGTAGGAAGTATGTATAGGGCGTGGACTTTGAGATCGCCAAACTCAAGCCAACTCACTTGCTGTTGCCCTGGATTCAGACATAGAACTCTCAGTTCCTCTCCAGCACCATGTCTGTCGGCATGCTGCCATGATTCCCACCAGGATGATAACTGACTAAACCTCTGAATTGTAAGCCATCCCCAATTAAAGGTTTCCTTTTATCAGTGTGGCCGTGGTCATCGTGTCTTTTCACATCACTAAGGCCCTAACTAATATAAGTGACTTAGCATAAACCAAGTAGTCTAACCCAGAAGGTTTTCTGTATGCTCTCAGCATGTACTGTGTACTTCAGCATGTTTCATGAGCTGGGGACCTCTGAGGGAATGGAAGGTGAAAGGTAGAACAAATGGAAGGCAGGTGTTATCTTAGAAGGCTTGCCATGGCGTGGTTTCATCTCTTACAAATTTTTAAAAAGGAATTTCAGACACAACGAAAAAAGATTAAAACACCTTTCCCATTTGATTTGAGGAAGCTGTGATTTTTTTTCCCTTTTGTCTTAGTATAGACTTTTCATCTATAATGTTAGATCGCCTCCAGCAAATCATGTCTATAGGATGTTTTCCAAGTGGAACTGTTCTATAGGGATTGTAAGATGTCTCTATCCAAACAGCATATCTATGCTGGATTGCTTCAGAAGATTCAGACCGACATAAAAGCAATAAAAATCCTCAACACATATTAAACAAAGGCTCTTGGTTGTGGTGGGTGCAGAAATTAAAGAAAAACTGCTCAAGTGAGCGCTTTCTGCCTTACTGAAAATACGTTTACCTGGGAGAATAAATACTGTTAAGAAGACCAAATTAACAGGCAGTCCTCAGAAGGTTGACCCACATATCCACATTTCCAAAAGTTTTGTATAGCTTTTCAAATACACAGTGAAATAATTCCTTTAATCAAGTAAAAACCAGATCTATAGCTTCCATTACCTTATGATAAGGAGAAAAATCACAAAGAGCTGGAAATCTTGCTGGGGTTTTTTTCTAGTTGTCACAATATAATCAACAATTATCAGACACTATCTGGTTTTACTAAGAGTAAAGTATATGAATTAGTCCCGTTTACTGTCTATCATGGAAGGTCCCCTAGAGTAGGGATACATGTATGACAAACATCTTCTGGAGATGAAATATTTTGGAGGCGATTATTGTCATCACCTCATAGCAGCTCTGCATTTGTCCTAAATTGATGACTTTTGTAAAATTTGACTTTTCATAACTGGATAGCACAATATTAGCCTTGGTGCACATAGAACTGTTTTATTTTTCTTTTCTTCAATTCAATGTTTATGTTCAACCGATAGTAGATATTTCAAGATAATCACATTATCATTCTAGGGCATTTCAAACAGTGTCGATTAGTTTCTATCAAATGCAGAAATGTATAATAATCTGCAATCCCTCATAAAACAAAAACAACTTCCCCAAATAAATTCTGGCATGGGCTTAGAACACTCGAATGTGGGGCTGCTTCCCTTGGTGACATATGGAAAACTCATAACCACAAAGGTAACTAAGCTCAAGTGTGTTCTGGCCACTGAAGTGAGTTGAATATGATGATTTGTGCCCTAGGTGTGCAGATGAGCTGTTTGTTTGGTTTTTTGAAGTATGAAGATGAGGATTTTACTTACCAGGACAGTTTAAAGGAACTGATGCTCTTTCTGTATTTGAGAGGAGAGGAAGTTTAGGAAGGGACCAAAGTCCAGAATATCTGGAAGTTCTCCAAGGAATGACTTTTTTTTCCAGAGGGAAACAATTCCCATCATCTGAAGATAGCTGTCACTCCAAAAATCTGGTTAAACAAAAAAAAAAAGCCATTTATTAAGCACTCTACATCTTATTATAGTCTTCTCTCATTTACGCTAAGATGTCTTTTGCTTTTCATTTGGTCAGTTTGAGAACTCACCTTTCCTGTCCAAGATATAAATGCCACATTTCATAACAAAATCAAACTATTTGTGAAAAGGAATTTGGACAAGGTAAGTTGTGTTACTAGAAATCAAAAAAGCTCACTAGTCTTCTGGGTGTGAAAAATCAACATCTCACTTTTTTCCCTTCCTGACAATAAATAAACCCCTAGTAATTTAATGTATCTTCACACTCCACAGTCCAAAGGCCCATTAGTAAATGTTTACTGAGAGCAAATCTCCTGTTTCCCTTAGGGAAAGCTAAGAGAAAGCTTAATTTCTTTACTCCGGTAACCAACTTTATTCCCACAGCCGTTTCAAACACTGAAAATATTTTCAAAATTAAGCAAAATAATAAGAAAGTTAATTGCTTATTTTCTATTGCCTGTATTATTTACACCTTGTGGGTTAGACTCACCTACACTTCGGCACCTGATGTTTTAATAGTATTCTCAACACATGCTTGTAAATTGCATGTTTATAGCTCGAAATGTGTTTTCTCTGGATTTATTTTCTCCTGATTGTTGATGTTTATTTTATCCTGTGCTTTGGAATGTGGGGTGGACCTGGAAGGATCAGCAGGTTTGTGGTCCCTTGTACACAAATGGCATGGAGCAAAGTGATGCTCATTTCTTACCAGTGGTCCTTGAAACCCTTTTGAGGAGGATGGCTTTGTCTCCCTTTTATAAATGAGATGATTTCTTCTTTAGAAACTGAAAACAAAAAGCATTTAACAGGCAAATTTGCCCCAGGTCTGTTCAAGTCCAATGGATGCCCTAACTATTGGTCTTGTATTCCCCTGCCTGCACAAACCCAAACAAATGTGAGCAATTCAGAGGAGTCACACGAGGTTACTGCATGAAAATGAAACTTCTCAATAGATATATCACTCTGGAAATGAGCAGGGGGTTGATTCCTAGGGCAAAGTGTAGGATTCTCTAGGGTGAAATCGGAAGCCCTTTGCAAAGAAACCTCCACTTAAATTAACATCCTGGTCAGAGATCCAAACAACTGGTCATGGATACTCTACTGAAAGACAATACAATTATTCAGTAAACCAGGAGACAGAAAACTAAGGGGAGACATATGTGTGTTCACACGTGCGCGCGCGCGCGCACACACACACACACACACACACACACACGGAGGGGGGAGCTCAGAAAGGCACAGGGCTGGTAACAAAGGAGGACAATACACTCCCGAATCGTTCCTCTTCTTAATTCTCTCCACCGACCACTTGAGTATCACACACCAATAAAAAAACAAACACATTGTATTTTGAGAGTCAAACATGTTACTAAATGTTCATCTTATCAATGTATTATCCTATAGAATATAGTCATAAGAAGATTATTAACATAAATGAAATCAATTTTGGGCATGTAAATCTCTATGATATTAGAAATATCAAAGTATGACATCACAGTATGACCAACTTTCATGGGTGGATTTTAGAAACAAGGACTCTGAAGTGAAATTATGAGTAATATATGCCCTGCAACTTTACAATTAATATAGAAAGCATAAATTATACCTTTGGTAATGTTGAAACTCAAAAACCCCAATTAAATTAAACGGCAGGACAACAGAGCACATGAGAAGTGCTGTTTTGCAATTATTATTATTGCTCATCTTTATGTTTATCTCCTCCATGGACTAATCACATTACAAGGTTCTTATAAAGAACTTGACACTTACAAGCCAGTATCTTATTTATACATGAAGAATAGGCTCATAGTACATGCAAGGCCTAGGGACAACTGGCTGAGGAGTAGGAGTCAGACAACCCTTTTCCAAATTATTGCTTGTCCTCTTTCACCATATTGTGATTTAATGGAAAGACAGAATTTCAATGGTGGGGGCAGGAGGCAAGCTACAACAAAAATTCCTCAACAACAGGTGACTCGTGACTGAATAAATTTCTGCTGTGGTGTTTTGTGTTTAGAAACTTCTTTGAGATAAATTTGCTTCTTCCACTGATCAAATTCTATTGCTGAACATCTAATAAGGAAAATATGTATCGGGTAAATCGAGTTTAAATGGGGCAATCTATACATTGAGTGCAACATTCCATGTACTAAACTTAAATAACCCAGCGAAACCAGACTATGACATTCCTCCCACTTTGTCCATTGGGTCCAAGAGAGATCAACATGATCACAAGGGACCCTTGAACCTGTCTGATTGTCTGACCATGGAGGGACTTAAACAGATAGCACTAAAGTGAAGGCTTAGAATACGTGTGGACACGGACAACAGGATGGGATTTTAGTATGAAGGACTGAAAAGCAGCAGGGAAAGAAGATGGCCAGGCCCTCTGGTTTCATTTAGTAGCACACATAACAAGGTAGTAAAGAACTGGTCATGATGCTGAAGGATAGACTGATCTTTTTGAAGACTAAAATGCTGAAGATGCAGACAGATGAACTAATAACTTATTTGGTAGCAAAAAGGTAGTCACAGATGCTGATTCATCAGACAAACACACACTTATTCAATCATTCTAAGTATTTATTTGTGGCTTATCATATTTCTATGTGGCACTAGTCGGAGCTTGTCATGGATACTCATTCATTTGGCCCGTGGAAGACATTCATAAAATAAGTACAACTACTAGCCAAAATTTGCTATGGGAAAAAGCGATGTACTGAAAGGTTAAGTAACCATACAGCTGGTTAGAATTGAAGCTGGAGTTCAAACCCAGGCCCATGGCATGGAGCCCATTCTTACAGCTTCTGCTTGGTGTTTCTTTGAGAGCAGTGGCGGTCCCAAGTGCAACTGATCAACTTCACAAGGTCACACAAATACCCTTGGGCTGCCAAGGGATTGACAGGAGAATTTATCATAGTCAGTTTTATAGTGACGGAATATTGGCTGTTTTCTCACTATGGAATGTATGTTTTGGTTTCCTCATGCCTTTGGCTTACCCAGTGGTTCCTGACTGGAACGCCTTGTGTTTTTCTGATATGTTTTCATACCATGAATAGGGCCTGCATAATTTTATTTATCTGCCCATTAATTGATTAATTCATTTGTTGTGCAGGGGACTGAATTCAGTAATTTTACTTTTGATGTGGGTTTTATGACATGATTTGCAAGGTTCTTTGCTTTTTCTGTTGATGACTCTATTCCTTCCATCTATGCTAACTTATTGGATTGGAAAGACATTTGTCCCTTGTTTAACTGTTGCTGTCTTCATTCTTTGCAATGGATCTTTTGCTGCTTCGTTTTGATGCTATGAAATATCTGTATGTGTGTTTTGTGTATGCTTCTTCTTGCAAACTGACAGAGGCATTGAAACAAAAGCTACAACAACAAACCGTGAATTCTGGTAACTCTTTTGACTAGTGCGACCGAGAAAAGAAAAAAGCAGAGGAGAAGAGAGGAATTTTGAGTACGAATGGTAGAGTGATGTTGAACAGACCACAGCAGGAGCAATTGTAGGAAAAGAGACTTCCTTTGCAGATGTTTTAGTGTGTCATATAATACAGTACAAGATAACAAAGCATAACATAACATGACAAAAATATGAATACTTGGTTGTTGGATGGGAGAGATGCTTGTTCGTCCTGGCCACCCAAAACCAAAATAATCACACAAAAGTGTACTAATTAAATCACTACTTGGACTGTTAGCTCTAGCTTCTTATTGGCTAACTCTTACATCTTAATTTAACCCATTTCTCATCATCTGTTTATCACCACGTGGCAGTGTCTTACCTGGTAATATTCCCAGCGTTTGTCTCTGGCAGATCCATGACGTATCTCTCTGCCTCTTCTTCTCGGCATTCTGTTTAGTTTTCCCCACTTAGCTCTGTTTCCCTATAGCTCTGGTATAGGCCAGAAGCACTTACTTTATTAACCAATGAAAGCAACACATAGACAGAAGGACCTCCTACACCACTTGGTGTATTGCTTCTCTGAAAAGACTGATGGCAGAAAGGTCAGGTCAGAACTCAGAAGAGTAAGATCCAGACAGAGTGTAGTAGTTATAACGGTGATCCTCCATACATACTCCACTGGGGTCCATTTCTACTACTGGGACAGCCCAGCCTAGGGAAATGGGCTGATCACCCCGAGCTCAGAGCTTTTCTTATTTCAAAAATAAAATGACACCATCCATGGTTTCTGTAAGGGTGAACTGAAGTGAAAATTAAATCGGTGCTCATGCTCAAGTACTGAGCCTATCTCAGAATATGTTCCCAGTAAACATGTATGTATGACGATGTATGTGCTTGTATGTTGATACATATACACACATGCACGTAACAATGCTATGATCGTCGGAAGTTCTATCCCAGCGGACAAGACTCTGAGGGAGTGAGGGAAATGTTGAAGCATTTTGGGGGAATGGAAAAAGCCAAAATCTGGGGCAGAGGAAGAGGCATAAAAACGGAGAGGCTCACTCAGAGCATTGAGAGATAGAATCAACGTGAGGTAAGCCATGGAGTGAGAAGGCTTATGAAGAAGCAGATGCCTACATTCTGAAACATCCCTCTGCAGTGAGTAAAGCTGGGTCATGGCCAAGTGTCACCAGTCTGAGAGAGCTGTTGCCATGGGGAGAGAAAGGAACGGTGTTGAACAGCTCAGCAGTGGTGGGACAGTAGAAGAAGGTAGAGGTTATCCTTTGGATCACCTTTTGGTCACAAAGCTTTCGGGGACAACTTCATTGAGAAATTTGGTGCAAAAGGAAAGGTACTGGCCTGACCATCAGGAGTGCAGTAAGGAGCTTTCCAAGGAGGACACTGGACATCTGAAGGAAAGTCATGGGATGGGCTCTGCCCTCTTGCCCACATCCACATGAGGTGCTCAATCAACCTCAGCAAGATGAATGGTACAACAAATTGCCTGCACGAGAAACTGACCTGGAAGCTGGTGCAGGAGCTCCCGAAAAGTAGACAATTGATTTATTTTAAAAACCAACTAATTTGTCTTCAAGTAGACAGACTTTCATTTGCCATTGGGGAACTTTTTTTTTCTTTTTAAAGAAAGTACAATTATCAAACTAATAGCCTGATCTTATATAAAGTTTAAATGGCGTGCCTGTTTGTAAACTCTTGTAATTTCTACCACACTCCTGTAATTAAAATAATCTCTGTATACTTCCTTCTAGCCCCTTTTTCATACGCTGTGAGATTTTTACATAATTGCAGCCACAATGTACAGATGATTTACATCCTGCTTTTTAATTTAGTTCGAGGAAAGTGCAGCTAGTTATTTGAGAGGAAAGTAATAATAAATATTTGGTATAAATATTCAATTGTGAGTAGACGAAGGCCTGGCTCATCAATCCTCACATGCAGAAGGGGACACAGATGCCGAGTAGCAGCATTTCCCAGTGTTGCTGGTAGAGTCTGAAACTTCCAGCCTATAGGACTAAATAAATATTAGAGCTGGAGGCCCCCACAGAATTGTAGTATTTTTCTAAGCATTGCTTCATGCTACATCTCAATGCTTTCGGGTAAATCACGTTTAATGCCTTACTGTAAATACCTGCTTTGGAGAACAGTATTCTTCTTATTATTAATTCATGTTTATTATATGACCATATGTAAAAATCTTTACCACCATTTGAAAAACTCTCATTTGATGCTTGCCTTGGGGACAAAATATACATTAGATGAATAGCCTGCAAGACAACCATGCTGCCTTTCCTGAGACTGCGTGGGTTTCAGGCCAGAGTGGCTCAGCAAAGCCACCCTGTCGGTGTGATGTCTGAAAACCACGGCAGTTTCTACTCTGAATAAATTTTGCCTATGATTCATGAGTCTTGTGAAGTTTATAACTTCTTTCCCCGAGGCTTCCCTTCACAAGTTTCGCCATTTCCATAATACCCCTAAATTTTAAAAGCGCAGGACCGGCAGCTAGAGGCAGCTGCAGATGATGAAAAATGCAGACAGACTCACTTTCTACTCCCCAGTCAGTTTTTTTTTTCCTATTAACTCATCTGAAAAAAAAAAAAAACCATTCCCTTGCAAGTGTTCCACGAGAGGTAGTCCAAATGAGGAGAAAGTGGGCATTCATTTAGTGGATTTATTTTTACTTTATTTTTGACTTTCAAAAGCAATATTCAAAACTATAAAATTATTTTTAAAATAAACTTTAGTAATTCAACAGTAGTGATAACATTGGCTTTTGGGAAGTTAAGATGGATGGATGGCAGAAAGTCGTGTGGCCAAATGCAAGGAAATAAATCCGCTCTGCGGATCAAAGACGGTATGGCTCGCTCACTGGTAAATATGCATCCGATCCACAACCACGTTTTCTGTCTAGTCAACTACATAGCATCTGTACTGAGTCAGGCACATAACAGGAGTGTCCAGAAGCCCAGAACTCCACAGTATCTTAGCTAGACAAATTCTCATTTTCCTCAGGCAGGTGTCTCCATACACGTTGGTCTGTCTGTTTTCTGTAGTCCTTCAAAGGATGGAAGTATACACTGAATAAGACTTCATTTAAAGTTTGTTACTAAAATACCTTTGTGAATTTTAGGAGCCCAAGTTTCTTGGTACATGTTATAGAATCTTTATGTTTTTAGCAAGAAAAGAGAACATTGGTCAATAATAATAAAGATAATAATAATAGCAAAAATGTAAACAAATCCTATGTACCAGTCACTATAATGAAAACATTGCAAAGGCCTTTCAATTTATGCTTAAAATTGACGCTGATTTTTGATGGTCAATGGTTGTTGCTATTATTAATCTTTTTAAAGTATAAATGATAAACTGGGAATCTAAACAGCTAGTTGATGAAAATACCGACAATTCAACCCCCAAAACTCAGTCTCTGTGTATCAAGGCAAAATAATATTCCTTGGCTATTTCAAGAACTAAACATATACTAACCCGAGTGGATAAAAGGTAACTTTAGCTCAGTTCTGTTTCCTCCCATAGTAAAATAGTTCTTCAACAAAGACTTTCCTAGGAAAAACTATAAACTAAAGGGCAATGAACTCCAGAAGAAGGGAGTCACAGAACGTGGCTGTGTGAATTATAGGCCTCTGACAATCTGTTCACCTGCCTAACATGGAAGGGGATATTTAGTCTTATTCACTGGGAAGATTCAAGGGCAAAGTTAGTTAAAACAAACAAACAAACAAACAAACAGAAACAACTTTAGCTGGGAAGTAAAGGAATGGAAGAATGAGAGAAAGAAAAGAGAAAGAGTGCCTCAGGTTCTGAGTATAATAAATCTTCCTCACACCTTTTACTGAGCCTTTGCCTACAGGAGCAGAGGGAAGACTGGAAACAATGCAGCCAAGGGTGACAAAAATCCTTCAGCTCCCACCTACCGCTGGCTTTAAGGTTAAAGTTAACTGCCTGCTAGGTGTTCAGTAGTTTCTGGAAAAATACAGCAGAGCCTAGAATCTCTAGAACTTCAAACTCGAAGTTTTCTGGTTATAATCCCCATATTACTCATTTTTCAAGTGACCAGGAAGACATGGCATGAGAAAAAGGAAGCTGTTAATGAATACAGACCTAAGATACAGCAGATTTTGAGCTTGTCAGGTATTTTCAGTATTTACAGTTATTAAAGTCTTATGTACAATTGTCTGGCAAGTAGAAAATTTGAGGACTTAAAAAGGTCATCTGAAGGGGCTGGAGAGATGGCTCAGAGGTTGAGAGCATTGCCTGCTCTTCCAAAGGTCCTGAGTTCGGTTCCCAGCAACCACGTGGTGGCTCACAACCATCTAGAATGAGGTCTGGTGCCCTCTTCTGGCCTGCAGGCATACACATAGACAGAATATTGTATATATAATAAATAAATATTTAAAAAAAAAAGGTCATCTGGAGATCTGAGCAGTTTAGCATACAAAGTATAAAATTTTGAACTTTTACTGACTGTGGTCAATGAAAGATTGAAATATAGCTGGAAATGTTCCAAGGACAGATGAATACAAGCGATAAGTCAAAGACAAGAAAAAGCCATTGCCAATCAAGAATAGAAGCTTGGGACCTGGAAAACCATATCAAAGTAGCTGATAGAGTTAGCATTGTAGACTGGAAAGACAGAGAAAAGAAAGAAGAAAAATATTCAAATAAAGAGTTTCCAAATGCTACCTGAATTTATTGGCAGCTTGCAACTACAGAGACTGAAAATAAATTCATCCAAGTCCACAAAGGATAAGTGCAAAAAAGGAAATATTGAAAGACTCACAATAAAAACCCAAATTGGATACAGGAGAAGTTTATATAGACAAAGACAGATATCTTATCACAAACAGTGGAATACAGAAAAGTGTGACAGATAACTTCAGAGTGCTAGGATAGAAAATTATCCAGCAACCTGGAATTCTATACCAGCAAAGACATCCTTCAAAAAAAAAAAAATGTGAGAAGAGACACATACTCATATGTAAAACTTAAATGTGTTTTTATTTAGCTCAGAAGACACTATCTAAAGAAAATCTTGCTGGGAGTTATGCAGGCAAAAGATATTAGATGGAATCTGAGATTTGGAAAACAGATAATTCCATACATACAGAATTTCTACTCCTAGAAGATACATAAATATTAGAGTCAAATATTTTATTCAGTATTATAAAATGTACATGAAACTTATATCATGTACAGTTTATGATATATGTATTTGACAAAAAATAGGCTGGAGAAAACAAAAGCTAAGATATGTATAGTTTTGTGCTTTCTTCTTTTGATGTGGGATGCTATAACACTGGAAACTTCTAGAAGACTGAAGGCATTAACCAGAAGGTCAACTCTGTGATGAGTACAAGGTAAAGTCTGTAAATTTAAGTGTGACCTATAATGGTGGTCCCTAAAATGAAGCTAAAAGTTATAGTTAAAAGGCACTGACCAATTGAAATGAAATAGTGTTGTGGGAATTCATTCCATCAATAGCCTTTCGGATGCCTGCCCATTAGGGATGGTCTGAGGTACTATGAGCACAGACAGGAAGCATGCTCACTCTCTCGTGGTTGGTGGTCTGAGAGCAGAGGATCAAGCGGCTCTCTACATTGTTTTTCATGAGTGTTCCTCAAGAAATATTTGATACCCCCTTTAGCTTGGGCTCTCATAGATTCACTTACAAGCACCAATAAAATAACTTCTTAAAAGTTTAGTGGAAACAAGAAACAATGGGACAAAAAAAGAAAAGACCGAGATGGTACTCAAAGAGAAATTAAAATGGCACACCTATATCCAGTTAGTTACATTAGACTATAATACATGTTAATGGTTTATATTTTGTATTTAGAAGATAAGGACTATCAGTATGAACTTATAAAATCAGAGTCAATTATACCCCATTTAAAGACCTTAAAGACTGCAAGTATTAAATGCTTTAGGTGTTAAAACACAAATTAGACAAACTTAATAGAGCACCAAACTATTCAAATAATAACCTGATGAATAAAGCTCAGTATTGCATCAAATAGATATCTAGACAAATGACATTGTATTGTTCATTATAGCTGAAAGTTGGTAAAACATAGGAGTTACCTCTAAATAAGCTAATTAAAGAGTTCTTTCATATTTTTTGTACAATTTAACATTTTTATATTATGCTACAATATAATTTTAATCTAAAGTTACCTAAAAAGTTACAACATTGAAAAACAAAAAATATTTTAAAAGGCAAAAAGCATAACAGGACAGGCAACAAAAAATGTAAGAAAGGGATAAACTGATATACATAATCTTGATTTCAGGTCCAGTTATCTCCGTTAGCCTTTCTACCCTGAACTATGTCCTTTGGCTGTTTAACTTACCTATGGATCAAATTCTATGCTTATTAAATGATGTTCTGGTTCTATATCTAGGCTATCTGGTAAGTTCTCATAAATATAATAAGGTATTCCAGCTTTGTAAAAGGAGAAGAAGTTTCTCCATGGTCTCTTCCCAGAATAAAACATAGCAACCAACTACTATGGGGAGGAAACTGTGACCATGTCAGCAGCAGGAAGATGCCATTCTTGGACCTCTGAGCTGCCTGCATGATGTGCAGAGGACCTGGGGTATCAGCTTTCCTCAATAAATGAACTTGTGCAGGAGTGGACTTTTCATTAGAGCAGCTGCTTTTGAATTATCCCTTCTACTTGTAAGTAACCTTTTACCCTTACCCTTGACAGTGAACACAGAAAACTCACTGGCTCACAAACTTGAACTTCTGTGCAATCATTACTTCATTATGTTGTGGATCCCCTTTCTGAATAAGTAAGTGTGTGTGTGTGTGTGTGTGTGTGTGTGTGTGTTGTGAGTGTGTGTTTTATTTCCCCAGCAAAGGTTTGCCACAAAATGGAAAGATATTGGTGAAGCTGAAATTCTGCATTTATAAAAATTGTACATACATACATACATACATAGTTGTTTCCATTAATTTACATGCATGGTGAATTGCAATTAATGTCTGTATCAATAAAACAATATCTGTATCATATTTCTTAAGTTAGTCTCAGACAATTCACTATTTATTTTCACTCTGTAATACCTGACGAAATATAAGAGATCTGATATAAATCCTGGATTTGAAATTCAAAATCAGACATGAAATGACAACTAAGCATTCCATCTTCTACTATAATAAAAGCAGTTTCTTCCAACGCAATCAGAAAATGAAAGATATCAGTTTGCAAGCTCCCAATGGAGTAGGTGCAGGGTCAGGTCCTTTAGTGGCTGCATTTTGCATCTTTCCTGTCAAAAGTTTTGACACATACTTCATGGAGATTGTTTAAACGAGAAGGATCTAACACCTCCAATGATGAAAAGACTCTATGAGACCTCTATGTCATTGGTTTCTTTTTCTTCTTTATGTATCGCTTCCCCAAAACAAAGCAAACTACAGCATATGAGGTTTACACCTGGAATAATAAATAGATCATGTGAATAGCCCTTAACTGCTTAATTAAACACACAGTCAAGCTGTTTTTGCTAGCCATGAGTTCCATGGGAGTTGGTGCTCCGCAGTCTGAATACCACATTATTAAATTTCACGCCATCCTGTGCTATCCAATCTGTGATATGTGCAATAGTCAAGCTTCCAATCATAATGGCGCCTGCGATTCTCCTGCCAAATGCAGTCTAACCTAATTCTTCAGAGAGCTGGAGACTCTAGCAGTCCAACACAGACGGTAGTAAGCCCACAGAACATTGCATCCAAACCTTTGTTTTTCTAGTGTCTTGGGCTCTATACAATCTAATTCCCACATAAGCCTACATATACTAAAATTAGAAGCTAGGATCCACATATGCTACAGAACATCTAGCCTTTCTGAGGCTGGGTTACCTCATTTAATGTATTGTTTTCTAGTTCCAGTCTTTTGCCAGTGGACCCCATGTTTTCTTTCCTTCTCTTTTTAATGGGCAAATAAAATTCCATATTATAAAAGTACCACCATTTTCACTATCCATTCATCATTCAATCCATAAGAGGAAGGAGAGTCAGACTTTAAGAATGGGGTTTGGAGCCTGATGTGAAAGAACTATTTCCAGGACAGCTAGGACAATTACTCAGAGAAACCCTGTCTTGAAAAAAAAAGAATGGAGTTTGGTGTCTGGTAGATTACATCACGTATGGAAGTAGAGGGAGGATACAGGGAGTGGAGCGGTATAAGATCTGAGACGGTAGAGGGAGAGTCAACCAACATACAATAGATAAAAATAATATCATGACGAAACCTGGTACATAGGGAGGGCAGAAGAGATGGATTTGATCAAAATTCATTTTATTCAGGCATGAAATTCTCTAACAATAAGTTTTAAAAAAGAATTATACTGAAGACAGGCTTTTGACATATTTTCTAAGTAATGTCACATTGTGTGGGCTTTTAGGGTAGGTGCATCAGCCAGCTTTTCCTGAAGAGATCTTTGTTACCTAGGTTTTCTTTAGCCCATCATTCTGTTCTAGCACTCACTCTGCAACCACAGTTTGGAATTCAGTCTATGAGAGATCTACGGCTTGTTTTGCAATGCTTTGTTCCTGCTGTCACTACCATTGCTCAATAAATAACACAAATTGAAAAATAAAGTCAATTTTAGACATTGGCATGTATTTGCATTGTTTGGGTGACTATAGTTGCTCCCAGAAGCCATGGGCTATTAACTAAAAATTCTAGTGCCAAGGGTAGGGTGACTTCCCATGAAGTATTGGTCAGGGAAGCTTCTAAGATCTCCAAACAATAAGGACAATTTATACTGCTATTGGTTGCTACTGGAACCTGATGGTTAAGATTCTTTTGTTAAAGGTACCACATGTTCTGGTCACAGGACAGAGAAACAAAGCTGCTATTAATTGGGCAATTGGTCCAGAAGCTTCCTCCATGATGGCTAACATCCATAGTGCTGGAAGGAGCTATAAAGTTTCTGATAGGAAGCAAGCTGAGGTCCCTGTATGCAATGCTGCAAACTGACCATAGCCAACTTGCCACTTTTCTACCAAAGGGCATATTATGCTGGCCAGTTTGTAGCATTGCATGCATGGAGCATAGCCAGTTCTTCTGGAGAAGCTAACCATTTTCTGATTGGATTTGATTCCTACCACACAGTAGGAAACCCTTATCTGGTATTGGAAACCTGGTCAAAAGCCATGGATAGGGATGTTACAAGCCATAGAAGGGAATCTATTGCTGTCGTTTTTAAAACTAAATATGATAGCTAAATAACTGTGTTTATATGCACAGATTAGTGTTGCTAGTATTGAATGGCATAACTCATATTTTGCTTATGATTATGATTAATAAGGAATCTGATTTCTTAGTGAAATTTTATTATTCAAAAGCATAATATATAATGTCAACATTAGCTAAAAATTCTGGTAATGCATAACAAAAGCAAATGATAAACAATTAGAATTTAATGCTTTCAACAATTTGAGATCTAGAAGACAATGGGAAACTGAGCTATGCTTACCAATATAAAACACATGTGTAATATATGTATAAAAACATAGAAGGGTCTAAGAAAGACATACACAACTCCTTAGAAGAGCTATAGGGTCCTGGAAATCAGACTCACTCATAGGACTGTTATCCCCAAGCCTGTGTCTGCTGGTAGCGATCCTGGTTGGCAGTCTGAGTGCTGCTCCTGGGGAATTTCAAGGTCCTCAGGGATTTCCATATTCAGCCAGGTTGTGAAATATAGCACCATCGGATTGTTTGTTCCTCCTGTTCCTCTCTTTCCTTACCCTGCTCCCCTTCCTTCTTTTGCTAAAATTAAATTTTAGTCATTTTTTCTGTACTTAGATCTGATGAGACAGTGAGAGGGGGTAGGAGGTGAAGGGATAATCATGGCAGACATACATTTTCTTTGCTTTCTACCATACTCTCTGCAGTTCAGGTTCATCTCACTCGCTAAATAGATAGTACATTAATGATGGTTAAATCTTGATGTTAAAAATGATATTGGACCCTTTTGAATGAGTCTGGCAACCATTTCCCTGGCCCATGTTAGGGAGAGGAATGCAAGTCCATGTCCTGCACAGTTACCTGCCTGCTTAGGCAGTTTATCCTTCAGCAGCCACATGACTGGAGATGAGGACGATTTCACCCTATTAAAGCATTCAGTTGAGTAAGTATTTACAAGAAAACAAAACCACAAACAAACAAAAAAAAACCCAAATCAAGACTTATCCCAACTATTGGTTTATTTCAAAATTTTAGATCTTCTGATTGCCTCTCTTTTGTATTTTTGCTGTGGGATGTTTCAGCAAGTAAGTACGGTTCTATTTACTTCTCCCTTTTCATTTTTCTGTTTGTGCCTCTTTAGGCAGCCCAAGCTGACCTCAGACTCAGTTCTTCTGCCTTCTCAAAATCCGAGGATTACAGAGATGATTCCCCAAGCCTAGTCATGGTCTTTGAGTCATATTTGAATTGCTTTCTTTTTTATTCTCTCACCATCCCTCCTTCCTTTCTTTCATCTTCTCTCTCTCTCTCTCTCTCTCTCTCTCTCTCTCTCTCTCTCTCTCTCTCTCTGTATTTGTGTGTGTTGCCTGAATTGTGTGCTCCTTGCATGCCTGGTGCCCACAAAATCCAGAAAAGTGGATTGGATCCCTTGGAACAGGAGTTGAAAGCCACCAAGGGTGTGTTGGGAATCAAAACCAGGTCCTGGGGAAGGGTAGTCAATGCTCTCAAATGCCGAGTCATCTCTCCGGGCCCTTTCTTCTTTTTCTGAGACATCTTTTGATTATATAGTCCAGGCAGGCCTCTGACCTCAGCCTCCTGAGGACTGAGATTTCAGCTTTGTGTCATCATGTTCACTGCTGAATGTTTCCTCTCAAGCATCTTTCTACCTTCCTCTCACGCCTTTTCATGAACCATGTGGATTTGTTCTCTAGGCATAGTGGGTTATAATTTGTATGCAGATTTTGTTTGAAAACAATGTTCATCAACTGGATGCATGGGAGTCTTCTTATCAGGGGTGGGAAACCCTTAGATTCCTAGGAGTGGTCAGCAACAATACCCTTTTCTCTACTGTCAGTCACAAACAACACCCTTCTCTCTACCTTTCAGGCATGAGTCAGCAGAAAAGAGAAGAGCCCTCTAGAAAAGGTTTTTTATCTGTCTTTCACAAGTGTTCTTCGAGACAGCATGTCTAGTCCAAGAAAGTTTCCTTTAACATAAAGAATTACATGCAAAAATATGATTTACATACATTTTAATTTCTAACAATGAAGAACTGAATGGATACAATGGGCCTCCTTATGTGTCAAAAAAAAAAAAAGACAAGCACAATTCACAAGGGTGAACGTAAGATGTGCAGCTGAGAACATCAAAGCAGGTATTTGTGTCAGAATGCAAACGCTTGTCTAATGTTCACTCGAAAGTATGGTGTCTTTCAAACTTAAAGACGTAATAACCTATTTTCAAAAGTGCTGACTCTTCTACGTTTGCCTTCCTGAACCTGCTCTGGCCTCCTCAGCCTTTTCCTGTGAACTGATTCGGAACAGCTCTCTTACCCTTGGATGTAAAGCTGACGTTGGTCCTAGGTGGTCCTAGGGTGAGAGGAGGTGAGGTCAACAGCGATGCCTGGTGTCTCTGGGTGAGCAGTGGGCTGGCCGAAATCTGGATCAGGACAGTAGCTGCTGCTAGCAGCTCTCTCTCTGCAGCACCCCACCGTGGGTCCCCAGTAACTCTTCTTCCTGCCACATGCCCTGGCGAAGGGGTGGTAACAGCTTGGATGCTTCTATGCACTCTCCTCGTTTCCTTATTGAAACACTCCCACAACAGCCCTTCCAAGAGGGCTTCCAACTCTGAGCAACTGTGGCGGGTGAGACCTTTTAGATGAGTCACAATTATTTCCTGTTGAGCATGCACGGCGTCGGGGACTGTTCAAGATCCTCGGGGATGTGCGCATGCGTGAGTGCGTGCGTGCGTGCGTGCGTGCGTGCGTGCGTGCGTGCGTGTGTGTGTGTGTGTGTGTGTGTGTGTGTAAATATTTATTTCCTAGACTTTGGTAAGTTATCCTCTGTGAAGCTGAACTCATACTGCAGTAAGCTAGAGGATGACTGATTCCTATGGGTGGGAATTCTGAGCTTTGGGTTCAGACAGAGCAGAAACCTGAGGCTTAGCCTAGGCCATTGTTTTCTCAATTTATCTTTCTTTTGCTGTGATAAAATGCCCTGACGAGAGCAGCTCAAGTAAAAAGGTGTTTTTGTTTGTTTGTTTCTTTTTTTTTTTTACATTCACATTTCCAGGTGTATTGCATTAAGTGGGGTGTCACAGAGATAAAAGAAGCTGGTCCCATTGCACCCCCATTTAGGAATCAGAGCGAAGAAAGCATGCTAGTCTTCAGTTTACTTTATCATGTTTGTCCGTGTAGGAAACCCTGCCAGGGAGTGGTACCATTATAATCAAGATGGTTCTTCCCATGTGAATTAATGTCATCGAGATAACTGGCCCCCTAGGAATTCCCAGAGGCTGATCTCCCAGCTAACTATTGAAAGTCTGTCAAATTGACAATTCACATTGACCATTGACTCCTTTCTTTCTTTCTTTCTTTCTTTCTTTCTTTCTTTCTTTCTTTCTTTCTTTCTTTCTTTTTTTTTTTCTTGAGTTTTTATGCATGGTCCCCACTGTCTTTTCTGGAAACAGACAAAAGCAGCTCAACTCTATTCTTGGCCTGTGAATTCTGACCCTGGGGAGTGAGGGGAGCTCCTCTGATTCCTGTGTTAGTGATTCCAGTGAGGCTCTTCACTGGGTCCCACGACCACCTCATAACTAAAGCACAGTTGTCTCTCATTGTCTAATTTCGGGTCTCACAAACACGCTGCCAGGAAAAGGAAAAAGGAAGGAGAGGGCGAACGAAATGGGGTGCTTGGCAGCAACCAATGCTAGAGCTAACTAGGGGTTACAGAAAAGTCCTTGCGTGTGGAAACCCTATGTGCACTGACTGCAAAGTCGGTTAAAGGTCAAGCTCCACTCTCAGGGAGTCTCTCTGTTTCTGTTTCAATGACAAGCCAACAAACCTAACGTCTGGAACTCTGCACTGACCCACTCAAAGGCATACAGTGTTAAATGGAACTGCCCAGCTTCTGCTGCCAAAACTCAGGAGGGCAACTGAATGGCAGGTCAGATGTCCTCATGTGACTACTGTGTTACAATTGTCCTCTTATTAACACTGAGGGCTCTGGCTGCTCCCTTGCAAGCAATCCATGGCCCCTTCACTCTCTTGATTAAGATCAACTTAGCCGAAAAGAGAGGTGCTGACACGATTTAGATCCCAAGAAGGGGCAGGTCATTCTCATGATCCTTTTAATCCTATGGTTCCAAGCCCATGAGCA
Organism: Microtus ochrogaster; assembly: GCF_000317375.1. NCBI lineage: Eukaryota > Metazoa > Chordata > Mammalia > Rodentia > Cricetidae > Microtus > Microtus ochrogaster. The sequence continues at coordinate 26,926,982 of NC_022028.1, read as the reverse complement.
CAATGGTCCAGGTTCTTCTTTATATTAAAAACACAGCAATAATACAAGAACCTTAATCTACATAGTCCAGTCACAGTGCACTTGAGGTAAGATGCTTACTTGTCTCATATTTGTTAAACTGCGGCACCTTACATAAGAAAATACCTTATGGGGAAAAAAAGGCATAATGATGCATTTGGAAGCATCTTTTTATTACGAAGTGACCCCTAACAAATTTACTATCTCATCTTTATAATGAACCCACTTAGAAAATATTAATACAAAAATATTAATTACCATATGCTGGGCTGTGTGCCAAGGATATAAAACTAAGCGGTGACCCAAAAGGAAAGGGTCTGTTCCTTCATGGGGTGGCATTTTAGTGTAGGAAGTAAACAGTGTGCAAATAGAGCAACAAATAATTAACATAATTATAGATTATGGGAAGGACCAAGGTGACTGTAAACAGCTCGCTGAGATGAAGAAAGATAAGCCACAGAGTGTGGCCTCTCTTAGAGCAAACATGGAAAAGCTCCCAGAAGAAAGGGTTTTTACAGCAAAGTCTGGGGTTTAGAAAGTGGGAGGGAGCTTGGGAAAGGGCAAGCAGAGGGAATTCTGGGAAGAGATTAGTAAAGGATACATATGCACAGATTGAAGAAGGGACCAGTGTACCTGCGGACTATGAAGAAGCCATTTCAAGGGAGAGAAAGTGCAAGACAGAGACCACTGAACAGGAAATAAGGGGGCGCCATAATGCAGATCCCTGTTCGGAGCCCAGTTGCAAGTTCTATTTAAGTGGAATTTCTATTACAGACAATCAGCAACTACTCACATAATTTTCAAATATGAACCAAAAAATTGTTCCCGAGTCTGAAATCTTCAAGTGGCATTACCGCTGAGATTATGCGTGTAACATGGAATGGGGACACAATAGAGCTTCTGCACCGTTTAGAAATGATTGGACCCAAATCATCCAGAGTTCTTGAAACTGTCATTAATAAACAGATAACTAAAGGCAGGTTGAGAAGTTTTCTGGTTGATTTAGACTCTTGAGGTTTTTTGTAGGAGCAAAATGGGCATTGAAGAGAAAAGGCAGGAAGGAGCTATTTGGTCCAGTAAGGCAGAAGATTTGATATTTGAGTAGTACCTGCATGCATCTAAGTAGTAAACGTGTTTTCCTGCCTGGTCTAGAAAAATCCATAGAGACACAGAAAAGGATAACAAGTACTTAAAGACTCAATTAGATAACTCATCTCAATAGATACAAATGGGCTTATGCAAATATTCAAAAAGAATTTTCAATATATTACACTCTTCTATTGTTAAGTACTGTGTATACAAACCCAAAAGGGAACACCACATTTAATGAGATCTTGGGAATACAAGATGAAGAAAAAACTGTGGATACTTATGCTTATCCACTAACTCAGAAATATTAGACAACCAGAGGGGAGAGAAATCACAGATAATGTTTTTGCTGTCAAATTACAGTCTAGAAAATCTAAAAAACAAGATTGAAGCCTACTAGGCCCAATTAGAGTTTTTAAAAAGATAGTTTAGTAGTTGTTAGTGGATACATATGAAGCTCTTTCCCAAATGTTAGAATTAGCGACCATAGGCTGAGATGTAGCTTAGGCATAAGAGTGCTTGCATGGCAGAACTCACAAGATCAGACCCTGAGTTCAATTGCCAACACTACAGAAATACTATGCATCAGACTCGGTCATGACCCTGTGGAAGCATGAGGAACAAAAATACTGCAACAATTAACACATGAGTGTGATTTCAAAAGAAGTTTTTAAAAGCCAGAAAAAAAAAACATTGAAATGAAAATTGATGATAAACATGGGAATTCACAAAGAAAAACATCTTTTTTTTAGCTTCCTGCCAGCTGATGGGGTGAGGAAACCCACAGTAAAAGAGAGTGAACCATTGTAACAATTTGAGGGCCAAATCTTCCCAATATGGAGCAAAAGACTGGGAGACAGCATGCAGGTTTACTGTGGGGTTTTGTTACGATTAGTTGTTTTTTGGCAAGTACTAGAAGTCCTGATGGGGAGCTGCAAATGAGCAGGAGCACAGAGACAGAGGCCTGGAGGTGGGGCCTCACGATGTTGGGAGGATGAACTGCTCCAACACCTCATAGAGTAAGGAGTCCTACTAGATATATTTTACTTTGTAACATTTGCATAAAGGCTTCTTATACTCTAGCCTTCCAACAAAACTCAGGGATAAGTTTGCATAGATTCAGAATATCTTTCAGCAATTTCAGAAAGAGATTTCTTTACCAGAAAGCAAACAAATGATTCAGAGGTGTCCTGCCCCGAGAAGCCTGGCACATAAAAATGTGTGGAGTGGAGTTGATAGGAGCATTTTGGATTTGATGACATAAAACATGGCATGTTCAAAACATTGTCATACTCCCTGCACTCAAGATCTCTGCCTAAGGTCAACTTGTGAACTTATTTTTTTCTGTTGCCAAATTTCTTTGATCACTTTTGTTAATGATCTATGTAAATCTCTAAGCGAGGTTGGTTTTGGCCAAATTTTCTAATTTAAGAGTATTGGATACCTATGTTTCATGAAAACACACTTGTTGCTTCCTCAACAACATTCTTCCATGGAAGAGAGCTCAGGGAATGTTCACAGAAAGTAACAAAGAAGTGATTACAAATGGCAAAAAATGCCAAGTTTTTCCCTAAAAGAGAATGATCAGAAATTGGTAGACCACATATCAGAGAAGCCATGGTTTCTGAGACTGCTATCTCAACCACCAGGCTTCTTGAGACAGTACTCTAGTCTCATACCTTTCTGATACAAATGTCTTAGGGGCACATGGGCATTCCCCATTCTACCCTTAAATGAAGCTCCACGCCTTCTAAAGGGTTGAATTCATACAGGGACTCCTCTCTGACCACCGCAGGATTGATGCTGAGATCAGTTATTAGCAGATATCTAAGGAAACCTGAAATGTATGGAAGCTGGAGAAACAGAAAATATTTTAGAATGAAAATAAAAATAGTTTTTCTTTTTTAGTTTTCTGAGTATATTGGTTTAAGACTCTTCTGAATGAGATCTACTGTTGAAGTCTTGAATACAGTATAGAAGAGGATATCTGAATATTTCCTATCCAGAGAACCAGGAAAGTTGGAAGTGCCTCTTGTTGTTTTCTTTTTACTTTTTGCTCTTTGGGGGCTTGTTACCCAGCTCCCAAATAAATATATGCAGAGGCCTTGGCTTGGCTTGTTTCTAGCCAGCTTTCCTTAAATGGTCCCATCTACCTTTTGCCTCTAGGCTTTTTCCTTTTCTTTGCTTCTCTAATCTTACTTTCACTCTTACACCTTGGCTGGTTATGTGGCTGGGTGACTGGCCCCTATTGTCCTCCTCTCCTTGTTCTTTTGCTCCTTTTCTCCTTCCTTTCCTCCACCAGATTTCTTCTCCAATGTTTTCTCTCTGCCTGCCAGCCCCGCCTCTCCTTTCTTCTACCTTGTGATTGGCCCTTCCACCCTTTTCTAAACCAATTAGCTGCTTTAGGCAGGCAAAGTAACACAGCTTCACAGAGTTAAAGAAATGCAACGTAGCTTTGGATCATTAAAACAAATGGTCCACAGCATAAACTAAGGCAACACGTCTTAAAATACTATTTCACAGCACTATCACACTACATGCCCTGATCACCGTAGAGAGCTGAAAAAGGAGAAGCACTTATTAAACATATTTGAGCACACACTTCACAGAAGATACACGAATGATCTTCAAGCACATGAACGATTCTCAGCATCACTAGTTACCAGCAAATGCAGATTAAATCACAATGAACCATAATGACACACTTGCCAAAAATAGTTGGTGTTAAAATGTCTGAGGATGTGGTATAGGCAAGCATACAGTCATACCAAAACTTCTGAGCTTCACTAAAAATAGACTACAAAAATGATACAGATTCTCTTGAAAACAGAGTTAAAATGATTTTAATGAACTCTATCCCAGGTATCTAGCCAAGAATCTTTAAAATAGGTATTTAAAAGGTTTGGGCAAGCATTCATATCAGTATTATTTGTATAACATAAAGCCAACATGATCCAGAATAGACATAAGTAAATTGTGGTATATCTGTGCCCTGGAACACTAGTTGGCAATAACAAAATAAATTACACTCCAATTGGTGTGTTAGACACAAATGCAAACCTAACAGAAGGAAGTCAATAACAATAAAGCATCTTAAGAGGGGTCCTATTTCTGAGGATTGATAATGTGGATGAATGTTTCTCTGGGTGTCTCACAGAAAGAGAAACTTTCAAAGTTCATTAGAGGTCTGAGTCTTGACTGTGATTGTTCCTAGGCACAAAGAAATGGCAGTTTCCCTCCAACAGACCTCTGTGGCTTTTTCAATGTTTTTTTCTTTTTCTTTCTTTTTTTCATGTAGAATTCCCCATATATGAAGCCAGTGCAATTGGCCTTCACCTGTAATCTCTTCTGATCCACTCAAAGCTACCAGGGCTTCATGTATCTTTTTTGTGACCCTTTCAATCAAACTCTCTGAGCTCAACTTATACTTTGTCTCTCTTGATAAAGAATTGCTTTTTAAGCTATTAGGCCATGTTTCAGTTTTGAACCTTTGGAAGCACTTAGCTAAAGTCAACACAAATAACATAACAAATACACTTATTTTATGTAGCTTTTCATGATTGTCTTTTAAAAAATGTTTTGTGTGTGTGTGTGTGTGTGTGTGTGTGTGTGTGTGTGTGTGTGCAATTGCTGGTGTAAAGGCAGAAAAGGGTGTGGATCCTCTGGAGCTTGTGTTAACCTATTTTCTTCCCGCATTTTGAGCAAGCAGATTTTTCAATATGTCTTTTTTAATGGATCATTCAGTGATGAAATATATATTTTCTTTCTTCCTGGACATAAATATTTTCCTGATTATCCTGATACGCTTTTCTGTTAAATGACTCTAATCTTCTGTAGGTTGATCTGTAATTAATGTAAGAACTATTTTGCTATTTACATTTCTTCAGACCTTTGTCTATCACTTTGAGGACTATAGAGAACCACTTCACGTTGTCATTTTAATCAAGGTCAAGGTTATTCCAGTTTTCTTTAACTTCCTCATCCTCTTCTCACTGCCTGTATTTTCATTCTTCCTGGGCTTTCTCTGTCTCCATGCATGCCTGAATGGCCAATAACTCACATTAGTGGCTGTTGATGTGGTAGACTAATTATGCCTACAGTTTTATTACTGTATCCCAATAATCTTCTGAGCTTCCTTAATAACCACATTGTTTCTATGAAATCCTCAGTAGGAGAGTTCCTTGTTAATGATGATTAGACTGGCATCATGTAGGGCATATTTTACAGAAGCTTCATAGGTTAAGGGAAACCAGACGCTCCTTTGAGATTACGGCTAATTTAGAGATGGTGTGACCAGAGAGACTCCTCTTCAGTCTTCTCTGGAAGCTTTGTTAAGAGGGAAATCTTTCCCCATTATCCATGTATCAACTTGGAAAAAAAAATTTATTTGGTAGTTAAAGCAATAGAAGTATAGAGTGCTTCATGAAAACCAGTAACTTTCTTCAGCCAAGAAATCATTTATACGGCAAGATTTCAATATAGGTTTGGTCAAAAATTTAAAATTTAATACGTTTCCTGAGACATAGGATGCATCTCTATAGCAATCTTTAAAAACAAGCCTAACAGATTAAAAGATATTTTTATTAGATGTGTGCATGTGTGCCTATGTGGTGATATGTGCACATAAATGCCAGAAAAGGACATCAGATCCCCTGGAACTGGAGTGACAGGTGGCTGGGACTCACCCAATGTGTTTGTTGGGAACAAAATGTAGGTCCTCAACAAGACCAGTGCCTGCTCTTCACCACTGAGCTATCTCTCCACCTTCAAGATCTTTTTATTTTTAATTTGTTTTATTTTTCAAATATGTTCGCAGTTCAAAGTGTTTTCTTTCCTAATAAACACAAAAACACAGAGCCCTGTTATGGGGAAATGCCATGTGTCCAGCAGATTTAACATTTATCTGCTATTAATGCCGCTCTGTCTCTTGCTTCTTTTCTCTTTAGCTGGTTCTCATGTGTCAAGCCTTTTCACTCCTCTGTACTGCTGCTGAACTTATAAAAGCAACCTTTTCTGCCATCACAACATAGATTCTCTGCACCTGAGAACGTGACAGGCCATGGATTAGAGAAGAGGTTCTCAACCTATGGATCTTGACCCCTTTGGAGGTTGAGTGACCATTTCACAGGGGTTGGCTAGGAGCATGGGAAAACACAGATATTTACATTTGGATTCATAACAGCAGCAAAATTGCAGTTAGGAGGTAGCAAGGACAACATTTGTACAGTTGGAGGTCACCACAGCATGAGGAACTGTGTTAAAGGGTCGCAGTTTCAGGACGGGTGCGAACAAAAGCTCCGGAGTAGCTTCAAAATACTTACTGAAATGTGTTCAAGTCAGAATTGAGAGTCCCCAAACTCCACTTACTGAGGGGTGGACTTGTGTGTTTCCTTTCTTTTTAGTAATTCAGCTTGCGCCTCTGTTCTTTTGTTTCAGGTTTTCTGTGTTAAGATTAAACGCTAACTATCTCTACAGCTTTCCTTTCCTTTCCAGGAAAACCGTGCTAAGTGTCTCTCCTATGCTTCTCATAGACGACCCGGTCCATTTTCAAAGGTGCAGAGCCTGGTAACTTTCAGGTCCAGAGAGCCTCCATTTGCTTCCTTGCCACAGTTTCCATCGCTGACACTCACAGCCCAACTGAATGAGTTAATCAGCTGTTGCAAAATGGCGGTTCCGCTAACTCAGTCGTCATCTGCATGCCTTAACTTGGGTTTCTTTTGGAAGGCGGAGATTCATCCCATCAAAATCTTTACTTATTGTTAATTATAGTGTACTCAATAGATGAGAGAAAAGGCCAAATTTCACTTTTCATTATATGAATTGGGGTGCTAGATATTTATCTACCTCTCTCTCATTCTCTCTCCCCTTCTCGCTGTGTTCCTTCTCTTTTTCTCTCATCTATAAATTGATAATGAAGTTGTAGGCTTTTACATACTTAGTATATTTAAATAAATTATTCTTTTTGATTCATAAAGAATGAAAAATTTTAAGGTACCTTCTTTGTCCCTTAGGCTCAATTCTTATTAAACTTTGATTAATTTCTTCTGGCGTAAGATGTTCTAAACTTATCACGTGTATTCTCCCTTTACCCCTGGAATCAGCAGTCACTCCGAATAGAGCCTCGTAGTTAGAGAATAAAATACCCTGATTAGTAATGCTCCTTGCTGTTAGGGAATCAGTGAGTCTAGACTTTTTTCACTTTTGTTTTTGTTTTTTGAGACAGGGTTTCTCTGTGTAGCTTTGGAGCCTGTCCTGGAACTCTGTAGACCAGGCTGGCCTCAGACTCACAGAGATCCTCCTGCCTCTGCCTCCCGAGTGCTGGCATTAAAAGTCTGTGCCCCCACCACTTTTTAAAGCACAAAGTAAAGTGTTATTTAAATGAAACATGAATGTATAGACATATTTCTAATACACTTAATTTTATTTAACTAAAATCTAGCATGAGGAACCTTACATTCTTAATTTTGTGTTTGTAGATTTAGTTTTGTGCTAAAATATAGTTTATGCCCTTTACAATGCCACGGAGAAGTGCACGGAAATTAGTACCATGCACTTCTGGGTACGTCTAGGAGGCTGTTTCCAGGAGAATCAATATGGAATAAAAAAGAAAAGGAGAGAGACCACATATGCATGCAGGCATTCTTTCTGCTCCCCTTCTCTTCCCCACTTCCTGTTTGCCATGAGGTGAGCTGCTTTGCTTTGCCTTCTATTCCCCAGCTACATGTTCTGTTTTCCCTGGCCGTGGCAGATGGGTGGGGATAGGTGTAGGGGGGCAGAGGGTAAAGAGTCAAGGACCATGGATAAAACAAAGACCCAAAATAACTCTTTCCTCCTGCTAAGTAGTTTTTGTTCAGGTTGTTTGTCACAGTAACACAATATCCCAAAGAAGTAAATGTATAAAAACATACGGTTGGTACACTTTGGCTTTCTTCTCTGGTTCCTCCATTCTAGGCTTAGACAAATTCTAGCTCTTTCATTGAAAATTATTTTAGTGCTCTGGTCATTTTCTGAATTATAAGCACACATTGCTATACTTTTCTTATATTTAAGTTTACCCATTATGTTCATTTTACTGTTTGAATGTATATTCAAGCAAAATATACAAATTATTAATATCTTTGGGGATCATAATAAGTTCATATTAACAGAAAATGAGATATTTTTACTATTAGCCTTCTTATTCGAAAAGAAATACTCCTTTCCTATTTTAATTGATTAAAAGCAATAAACTAGGGCAGGAGAGAAGGCTCAGATGTTGAGAGCAGTGGCTGCTCTTCCAGAGGACCCAGGTTCGATTCCCAGCACCCACAACTATCTGCAAGTCTACTTTCATAAGTAGTTAGCAAAAATAATTTTATGTTTGGGGTCACCACAATATGAGAACCTGTATTAGAGGGTCACAGCATTAGAAAGGTTGAGAGTCATTTTCTTATCTAGTTGAGTTTAATGACAACTATCCAGGGTGGTTTTTTATTGTGTGTTTGAGTATTGCTAATGCCACTCTTAAACATTTTCTATTGATCAGTTTTGCTTCTGTTGAAAATAGTCAGCGTTTCCTGGTTCGGGAGTGTCTCTTCTGTGCCTGCGGGTGGGGCGGGGTCAGTTCAGTTCTGCAGTGTTGACTGGGAGAAGCAGAAAAGTGGCCTCTGGGAAGAGTTTTGATTGCAGCTTCACATTGCAGTGAGAAAGCAGCAGCGTATTGCCTTATCTTCCAACACGCTGATCTTTCCGTTTGCCATGGCAATGTTTCCTGGGGTCTGCGTCTTCACTCTACACTCATTATTATTTTTCCTTTAAGCTGCCACCCAGCCACTAGCTGCTGTACATTGTGGCTTCTCTCTACTGTGACTCCCCCGCCCCCCCCCACCCGAGGAACCATCTTCCTGCAAAGAAAACTTGAGATTAACACAAGCTTCTGAACGCACAGAACCTGAAAGGATTCTATATTCCATTGCTGATAATTTTAAACACACAAATAATGCTTCTACCCAGGCGTTGGGTAGAAACGCTGGTGATTTCATGGTAGTCAAGCCCAGATCCCTGCATCTCAAGGCGACTTTGTTGATTCACCCTGTCCCAGTGTCTTGCCAGGTGCTTGCACCGGATGCTGTTGCAGAGGGTGGTGCCCCTCAGTCACCGCGGCGTAGTCCTGATTGCCTGATCCACAAGCTCTGCAGCACTTTTAGGAAACAGTAAAGGTCAGCTGCCAAGATTAAAGCTGTTTCTCCTACACAGAGCTGCTCTGCATGAGAAAGTAGGTAAGTTCGGCAGTGCCGAAGTCCAGTCAAAAGAGCAGGTGCCTGCCTCGGAATTTTCTATTTGCACACCGTGGGGTTGCTGAAGGTGACCCAGAAGCCAGTAAACAGAACAATGGCACTAAAATTGTGAAAGCCACAGATTTACTTTTGGAGGTGATTTGTGAAAGAGATTGTCCCTGAATGATGTATAGAAATCAACTACTCTTAAATACAACTACTCTCTGAAATGTTCATTTGAGAGTCTGATAAAACCGAGAAGCAGTTCTTCTAGACTAAGGCTGAATTTTAACAGATGTGCTGAATCGCCTTATTAATTGTATATATGCATGTGTGTGTTTATTTAAAATGTTTTATTGTGTATCACTCTCTTAAAATTGTTAGTGATTCAGACAGAGAGAAACTATCTTGAGAGTGCTTTCCAAAAAAAAAAAAAAATACAAGTATTCTAAAACACTGAATGATGGTTTAAGCAATTCAGTGTAGGTGGGTGGTCTTTGGACTTGGTTCTCAATCACACATCACAGTGGTGGTATTGATTTTATTAACTGGCCAAGTCTACCTTTACAATATAGTATTAGATAGATATTCTGTGGAGTGGGTAGGCAATAAAGGAACCAAGAAAGGACCCAGAATGATTAGATTTTAAACAAAACAACCACAGAAAGTGCTCAGAGTGTTTAGTCTATGAATTCCAAAGAGAATTCTACCAGGCTTCTCATTGTTTTCTGGCTTCCCTTGAAAAGAGGTGATATGGTCTTTTTCTTCAAAAAAAAAAAAGTAGCCATTGTTTTTTTGTGGTAGAAAATCCTAGTTTGTGTGTGGGGGGGGTGGTTTTGAAGGCTCCTTTAGAAGAAGATGAAGGTATAAAAGGCTTTTCAGGGGACTGTGGGAAGGCTAGACTTGCCTGGAGATGGAATTTGGAACACAATGGTTCCCTGAGCAAACTGTCAGTCAGTTTTCTAGGTGGAATTTAAATAACTCCATTGTTTTCTAAGAATTCCTACTTTGTCCATTCTGTTGTCAGAATTACCACTCCATTGATGCCCTTCTAAAGCGTTTACTTTTAAGATTCTTCATTGGGTATTATATTGGTCTATAGGAGACTTCACTTGTTTATTGAAATAATGGGACCTATAAGTAAGTATTCGGGGTCAAGGAATTTAGTTCTACTTTCCAGAGGGCAAACTCCAAACTATAAATCCATTTCAAAAAATAAATAAGACATTTTGCCAAGGCAAAATAAAGTCCCATAAAACAAAAATTAGACTTAAAAAGTAAGTACTATGTTACACAGAAAAATAAAATAATGACTTTGCTTATCATTAGCATTTCAGACATATTTAATAGTCTGGAAAGAAAGACACATCAGGCATTACTGAAATAGTACTATATCTCTAGGGTAAAACACCTAAGACCAATTCACTAATAAATTTAAGACTTTAAGAAGAAGTCAGGAAAAGGTGCAAGCTGAGAGTGGAGCAGGAGAGAGACAGAGAGAGAAAGGGGAGAACATTTTTGAATTCCATATTATTGTCTACTTTATACATAATTTATGTCATTTAATTTAATGCTCTAACAATCTGTGAAATGTATAATATGCTTATCCTTATTTTAAAGGTAAAAAATATGTTTATGAATGTGAAATATTTTCCTCAAGCCCATACTTTCAGTAAACAGCATGACCAAATAATTTACATTGTAGAGAGAGCAGAGGTTACATATCTGGTAGGACTGAATGCCTTGAAAGCTATTGTCCTTCCTGGCAGTCCACAGATATAAAAGCCTACATTAACTAACTAATACATTTATTATTAAGATATTTCATTAAAGCATTATTTGCAACATCCAATTTGCATAAACATTTGTATGGTACATATATTAATCTTGTATAACAAATGATATGTAGAACAGGGGACATCATTTACAAATTGTGCCATCTTGACAACCCTGGTGGATAAGAAGACCTCCAGCCAGACCAGAGGCCCATGCACATAACCAGAACTCTCTGCTGGATCAGAGGCCATCAGCCCCAACTTGAGCAGAGACCCTCTATTCAACTACAGTAGACTAGGGAAGAAGATACCCACCCAACAAAGACAAATTCAGAAATCAGCACCTTGGCCTTTAATCGTTCCAAATTCAGATGCCTAAACATCAGTGTAAGAACACAATTAACAATGGCAATATGCCAGCACCAGATCCCATCCACACCCCTACAGCAAGCCTTTAATACACCCTTGCAGCTGAAACACAAGAAAATGACCTTAAAACCAACTTGATGATGATGATGATAGAGGTCCTTAAAGAGGAAATGCATTAATCCCTTAAATAAACTGAGGAAAAGACAATCAAAAAAAATGGGAGGAAATCAATAAATCTCATAAAGAATACCAAGAAAGCCTTAGTAAAATTTCTGTTGCATTTTTTGTTTAAGTCATTGCACTCTACAGTTTCAAATTTTCTTTTCTTTTTTTTTCATGTTTTATATCTT